>NC_064857.1:9775823-10105109 GCF_024139225.1 Suncus etruscus | reverse complement strand
TGGATAGGACTCAAACACATGCATGATTTTTGTTTTCACACATTTGATTGTGTTGCTTAATGTGAATGTACTCTCTTAGATGTGGTCTTCATACACATCTTCTCTGGCAGTTCTATATATTTGTTGCAGTCCCAAAAGTTAGCTGTCTTTGGGACTATCACCTGATTGTGTTCATCTAGAGAATACACACCCTTTTGTCATAATTGTGATCCTAAAGAACAGAATTGCCTGGTTCAGGCTTTGTGAATGTGGACAGTATCTGGGTTCAAATTAGACACACTATGCTTCAAGACCAACATATTTACTACTGAGTCACATCTAGGTTCCCTGCAAAATTTTATGAATCATTTAACATTTGTCTCGTGCACAAATCAAGACAGCTATGATTCTTTTGAAATTTTGTGCTTATGCTCATTCATATATAATATTAGTGAACACATTCATAAATATATATATTTTATGATTAAAAACCCAAATGTATTATGAACAAAAATGTAGAATTAAATAAAATAAAAATCCCAGTTTGCTTGCAGGTTAAAAACAAAACAAAACAAAACAAATAACCAAACAAAAACCATGTAGCACCGAAGATTAAACCAGAGTTGGCTGTGTACAAGGCAAGCACCTTAAACCCTGAAATTAAGATTTGGATTAATATGATCTATCTTTTAGGGTTGGCATTATCAATGTTCCTTATTTTAAGCAAGGTAATGCTTAATCTCTATGAATAGAGAAACAAAGTATTCCTCTATATATTGTGCAAAGATTATTTAAGATTAGTTAATTGTAGGACTCCAAGCTCAATTTATTTAATGCCCTTACTTTTGGCATTTTATTATTTTTAAGGTGAAGATTACTTCTTTTTTTTAAAAAAATTTTTTTTAGTTATGACCAAAAATGAATAACAAATCTTTCACAGTAATATTTGAGGTACATAGTAACAATTGATTAGGGCCATTCTCACCACCAAGGTTGCCCCTCCCTCCACCCCTTTTGTAAATACAATTTAAGATATTTAAAACAAATAGTAATTTAATTTTGTAGTGCTCAATGAAGCTCAAACCCACGACCTTATATGTTGTCTCACACATTTATTGTTAAACAAGCTTAGCTCCAACTAAACTTATTTTAAGTAAAAGCAGATTTTATAGTATTTATATATGTTTAAAAAAAGCTACATTCACTTAATTTGTTTGTGGGTGGAGCAGGGTTTGGCCACATCTGATTGTGCTCAGAATTTACTTTTGCCTCTATGCTCAGGATTCAGTCCTGGCAGTGTTCAAGTAACTATTGGAGTGACAGAGATCTAATTAGATCTGGATGTGTAAAAAGTCTTTAAATCCCCCCCTTTTTTTTTCCTATACCTCATGTAATTTTTATGTGAAGTATATGTTCTTACAACTATCATTAATCAAATGAGTAAGTTGATGCAAGAGTACAGCATGAAAAATGATCGCTATTTGGTTAAGTGAATAAAATAGGATAGGAATTCAGCATAAATAAAGGAAAATTAAAACAAAATGAACAAAGCTTCAAATTTATGGAGGACAAAAGGATTTAACTTTTCCTTAGAAACAGTAAAACGGGAATAACATCGAAAGAATATCTACATTAAAAAGAACGTCTTTCCTGAAGCTGAATATGTTTTTCAGTTCAGAGGGGGTGGCATTACATCCTACATCCTCGCTCTATTGCAATCTGTTCCTGACAGGACCATCCATCTGTTTAGCCTGATCTACCCTGCAGTTGCTACTGTGCTTATTCACAGATGTAAGTAGGAGGTTGACTACAGGTTTTCTGACTTATGCTTGAATCCAAGCTAATGTGACACATTTACAAGCATAGCTGCACATGTTCTGGTTTAATTAAAAAAAATCTCTCCTGACTTTCAGAATAAAACAGACACACAGACTCTAAGTCTAAATAGATGCTGAATGCTACTTGAAGAAATGGTGATGTGAAAAAAAGAGATAACAAGAAGTAGAAAGGCTCTGGAAGTGGGGAGGAACAATCCAGGACCTCCTTAATAAATTCACTCTTCAGCTTTCATGGAAGCTGGTTGATTTCTTGGGCTCTTCATTTTTCAAAAAGGTCTTCAAGTTACGAAGTAATTAGGCACCACTTTGTTCACACAGATGTGATCAACGTTTTTCTAAAATTTCTGTGACATTCTGGCTGCTTTCATTTGATATTTTTGGATCTTAGAATTATTTATACAGTTGGAATGTAGGGTTTTTTTTTTTTTGCCTGGAAATTTTATATGCTTGAAGCAAAAATTAGACTCTGGACTTCATTCACACATCTCTAGATCTGAATCAAGACACCCTCGAATTTATGTTGGATAATATACAATGTTTACAAGTGCAAAATGTACAGAGCGTGTGTTAAGCATACAAAATAATCTGCAACATTGGAGCAGTGCTGCATAATTTTATAATAGTGCATTCTGCCTCCAAAATGTTTTGACTACTATATTAGTTGTTTTATAAGTGAAATGTAGCCCCCTCAGTTCTCAGAATATTTCTGATAATCCAAGCATATCACACCTCTCCATCTTTGCTTGTGCTCTTTCTCTGTATTTTTGATCTTCTACTACTGTTTAAATAGTTTGTTTCATCTCAATTGCCATCTGTTCTACAAAGATTTCCTTGATCTTTTTAGCTAATACTAATCACTTAGCACCCCTGTACTCCCATAGCACTTTTTTCATCTTTTAGAGCATGCAAATCAATTTAAATTGTGCCATTAACGTATATTGAGTTGTATTTTGTATAGATCTTATCTCTGTTTCCCTGTGACTTGTATTCCCTAGTAAAAGATCTGACATAGTGTATGCTCAATAAATGCTGATTGAGTTGGAATTATTATTCATGAAATGCAGATGCCAATAAGGCTTTTGTGCAATTGCATCAAGAGCAGTTTTGAAATCCTCTAAAAATCTTATAATTCTTATGCCTATATTTAATTACCCCTTTAGAGTTTAAAACTACTTGTATGTTAAATATGCATGTGCAAATGTAAGATTCCTACAAAAAATTATTGCAGATGCTGAAATCTAGAGTGGGTGATATGAATGAAATATGTCCCATGAAGAAAATATACATGTACATCTCACATATATATCTATAGGGAGTACTCAGAATAAAAGTTGTTTTACCTCTGAAAAAATATAAAGATATATAACTGGTGAGTGAGGATAAAAAGACAGAGAGAGAAAAAGGGGACAGAGAAAGAGAGAACAAGCAAGGCTTTTGCTAACTTACATCATAGGAGACTCACACTTTAGAAGTTAGAGCACTTTTAAAAGAAGAGTTTTTAAAGAAGAGTTGTTTTTTTCATTTTTAAAGAAGAGTTGTTTTTTTCAAATAATACTCTGGGGGCAAGCAATAGGGTTTAGAAAATTTAGGATTATTTTTTTCACATTTTCCAAGAAAAAGTGAGAACAGGATATCTTGTCACTTATCTTGGTTTTCACTTTTTTCTACACACACACACACACACACACCATGAATTCAAATGGATAGTTCCACTTCTATATTAATAAGATATAATGAGTAATATTCTTAAATATTTTAGATACTATTACAGATTTCTAGAAAGAAAATCTTAAGAAAAAACTCAGAATTTTTATTTATTTGAAACTTATTTGAAAGAATTTTACATAAAAATAAAATAAAAGAGAACCTAGGAAAAAATACAAAACCCATACAAGCCCAGCAACTCTCTTTACAGAGTGCTACAGAGACAGCTGACTCCACAGGAAGGTGACTGTTTACTGGATCTCGTTGATTGATGTTTCAAAGATCAAAAGGGAAAAATTGTATTTTCATGACCATCTCTTTTCACATGTATTCCATATTGCACTGATTACATCTTATTCCACAGGGAACTAATTAGTCATTTCCGGGATGCATCATTTGGTCCTGTCACTACTCATATCAGTAGTTTCATTCCCATGTACTAGTTCCAGTGATATTTCTACCAAGTCTAGAAATGAAGCGAGTCCACTAAAGCTTCAGTCGGTAGGAATCAAGGGAGTAGTAGAGTGAATTTGGGCTAAATAGAAAATCTGCAGTAGGTGCAGTTATAATTTTTAAAAATTCAAGAAGTGTCCAAATTAAATGATCCAAGTTAATAAAGAAAAGTCAGCAAAAACATTAAATTCTATCAGTTAAATTTGGAATAAATGCAGGTTAATGGTTCTAATCACGAAGAAGAGCGCAGAAGTGCAAAACTATATATTAAGTAGGAATGGGAAAAGTGTGACTGAAAAATGGATATTTGTCATAACTTCATTTTACTAGATTATAGCTAAAATGCTATTAACTTGTTTTATTAATTATTTTCTATAAAATCATAACATCCCTCAAAACATAGATCTCTGATTTACCTAAAATTCTTATGAAAGAGAGAATAATTTTGAACTTGAAAGAGATTCAACAAAAATTTCAATACTGGTTCAAATACTGGGGATTCAGGTTTATTCAAGTCACTATTATTAGTTTTGATATTCTAAGTGACCATACAGAAATTTACAGAAAATACACAGTCAGAGTGGATATTGATACTATAAAGATAGGTCATCCTGGGGCTAAAACAATATTACAATGGATAGGATGTTTGCCTTGCCCACAACCAAGATAATTTTACTCCCTTGGTCCAACAGCACTGCTAGGAACAAATCTGAGCATAGAATGAGCACTCTGAGCACATAGCCATGAATACTGCCTGGTATGCCCCTCTCCCCCCAAAAGATAGGTTATCTTGTGCTGACACTAATGAATAGGGCCTTGTGTACAGCTTATTGAAGTTCGAAATTTGGCACCTCTCTAATTTCATAAACTCCAATTGGAGTGATCCCTAAGTACAGAAAAAGGAGTAACCCCTAAAAACTTCCCAGTGTGTCCTAAAACCAAAAAAGAATAGGAAGAAGAAAAACAGTCCCAAGAAACTAAAGCAGGTATACAGACTGGAAGCTGGGTTCTATTTATGACTCAAACATTTTTTTCATCCCTTGCTAGTGCATAGCAAGAATGTGTGTCAGCTCCACTTCACTCTCTGGCTGCACAACTTCCAGTCAATGCATCACACTGTATTACATAAAAAATACCACCACACTGTAAATGATCACAATGGGAAAGCAAAGCAGAGTCCAACCACACTTATTAAATAAATATTGTAGTTCTGAAGACCCATTAGTATCAGCTACCAATACAACATCTCAAATACAAATTTTAGAGAGGAACTAATGGTAATTTTCAAGGAAATAAGAAACAATGGACCAGAAAGCCAACAAAATACAAGAGACTATGAAAGAAGAAACGATAAAACTTCAAATAGAATTGACAAGGAACCTGAGTGATAGTACAGTGGTAGGGCATTTTCCTTGCATTCAGCCCACCCAGAACAGAATTGGGTATGCAGAACAGACCTGGGTTTGATTCCCAGCATCCCAAATGGTCTTCCAAGCCAGGAGAGCATAGCCAGGAGTAACCCCTGAGCTTCACTGAGTGTGACCCAAAACCAATTAAAAAAATAGAAATGACAGAATTGAAAAACTGTTGACATGCAGAATGAAAATGCCTCTAGAAGTTTAGAGTAATAGCTGTTAAGACAAACCAGTTGTCTTGAACATGACTACCTTCAGATGATTATATCTTGAGATGCATAACAATTCAGATAAGAGCAGATGATGGAAAAAAGCCTCATAACAAGAAGGAGAAAAATCAGCAATATAGCAACCAAATAAATTCAAAAGAAACAAGTATCACTGGTCAAGAAGGAAATTCCTATGAAGAAGCAACAATAAAAGATATCATGGTTAATATGTTCCCAGAGCTGAAGAATATATGAAAACACATCCTGGATGCATCAAGGGTACTACCTAAAAGAGACCCAAATAAAAATACCTCAAGACACATCCTAGTCAAAGTGATGAAAACTGTAGAGTTATAATATTGAGCAGCAAGATTTAAAAAAAAAGAGAGAGAATTACATGCAAAGGAGTATCCTTAAAATTTAGAGCAGACTTACAAATAAATAATTCTCCTGGATTGAAGGTAGTGTTAGTATATGTTGTAAAAACTCAATGAAATGAATGCCTCCCCCAAATAATTTACTAGCCAGAAGGACACACAATGTCATGGATTAAACAACAGCTCAGAAGCTTTATAAAATCAATGTCATATTTAAAAGACTTGATGGTGTACTCTTGGGCAATTCAAAGAAAACGAGCACACCAAAATTTTACAAAAAGATGACACAAAATTCCCTGACAACAATTTACTTCCATGTAAGTGGACTAAGTGAAGCAAAATAAAGTGTGGCAAAATGTACCAAAAAGTTGAATTCTTCTACCTGTAAGAAACAAATTTGAGTAATTAGAGAAAACATAGACTCAAGGTCAATTAAAAAAAACTATTAAAAATATTATCTAAAACCCAGATGACCCAGATCAGGCTTACGAAGATTACAGGAGAAAGGGAGGGACATTTCTTAAAAATCAAGAAAGAAATCACACTCTTAAATATATATATTCATCCAATATGCGACCAATATGTGACATAAAAACATAATATAACTGATAATAGACATATTATAAGAAAGATATATTAATAGCAACAAATTAGTAATTGAACATTTCAACACCACTCTATTAACTCTTTTTTAAATTAATGTCTTTATTTAAACACCCTGATTACAAACATGATTGTAGTTGGGTTTCAATCATGTAAAGAACATCCCCCTTCACCCACCGGTGCAACATTCCCATCACCAATGTTCCAAATCTCCCTCCTCCCCACTCCACCCCCGCCTGTACTCGAGACAGGCTCTCTACTTTCCTCATTCATTCACATTGTTATAATAGTTGTCAGTGTAGTTATTTCTCTAACTGCACTCACCACTCTTTGCAGTGAGCTTCCTGTATTGAACTGGATCTTCCAACCCTCCTCTCTTTGGTTCTGAGGATTATAGCAAAAATGTCTTTCATTTTTCTTCTATGCTCATACCACCCTGAACACACCCGATCTGGTCTAATCACTCTTAATACATTGAGAAAACTAATATTTAGCAAGAGTACACTAGCATTGAAAGAACAAATAAAAGAGGAAAAGGAAAAATTATTTGAGAGACTATGGCATTATTAGTGGCTGTAGCAGTAGTGCCAAGGAATGGAGACTGAGATTAGCTCATACTCATGCAACCCAGAAAGTAAAATTCATAAAATCTTCAATGCAAGTAATTTGGTACCAGAGTACTGGGGAGAAGATTGAAAATCAAGATCTGAGAAAAAGTGCTAGAAAAAAGAAAAAAGCAACTAGGCAGCCTTAAGCAATAGAAGCAGTGTTGAAAGCAGCTACACAGTGGTATTCCCACAGACAGGAGTCTGGCAGTGATTGGCTTCTTGACTTGGTGGAAATGATGGAATGTGTAGTGTACACATATATAGCTGAGTTCCTGTGATGTGAACATTGGCATCAAGGGATTTAACAGGGAGAGGCAATGAGCTGCAGGAGAGCATCTGATTTGGCCCTATTGGCAGCAGTAACAGGCAGTAAGATACTGTCTATGTCACACCCAACAATGCCAATGAAGCCTAGGGACAGTGCTGCCATGGCCAGGAGTCTACTTAGGAATGAGTGACACCCTAACCTGGTTCCTTGGTAGTTGGACTTAGAGCCGCAGACATGGCTCAGACCCTTAGGCACATCAAGCTAGGAGGACACAGATATTAGTGCCAAGGGAGTGAAAAATGCAAGGTGAGGCACTGACGTGGGCCTGTGATTTGGCCATAAGGCAGTGGTGGTACAGCTGTTAGATGTCAGATATAAGACTACTAACAGAGGCAGTGAGTTCAAAAGTGGTGTTGCCCATTCAGGAGACTGTCATGGAGTGGTGTCCTGATTTGGTGCAGGGGCATCATGGCTGCTTCAATGCGCTATGCTGCCATACATTGCTTCTACGCAAGGAGTCTCACCACAATAGCAAGACTCTGGAAACAACCAAGATGCCCTTCAACAGACGAATGGCTAAAGAAACTGTGGTACATATACACAATGGAATATTATGCAGCTGTCAGGAGAGATGAAGTCATGAAATTTTCCTATACATGGATGTACAGGGAATCTATTATGCTGATTGAAATAAGTCAGAGAGAGAGAGAGAGAGAGAGAGAGAGGAGAGAGAGAAACGCAGAATGGTCTCACTCATCTATGAATTTTAAGAAAAATGAAAGACATTCTTGCAATAATAATTTTCAGACACAAAAGAGAAAAGAGCTGGAAGTTCCAGCTCACCTCAGGAAGCTCACCACAAAGAGTGATGAGTTTAGTTAGAGAAATAACTACATTTTGAACTGTCCTAATAATGAGAATGTATGAGGGAAATGGAGAGCCTGTTTAGAGTACAGGCAGGGGTTGGGTGGGGAGGAGGGAGACTTGGGACATTGGTGACGGGAATGTTGCACTGGTGATGAGGGGTGTTCTTTACATGACTGAAACCCAAACACAAATATGTATGTAATCAAGGTGTTAAAATTAAAAAAAAAAAAAGAAAGAAAAAAGACGTCACTACACTGCAAAGGTCACAATGGGAAGACATCGCAGAGCCCTCCAACTTAGTGAATGATGATGGTGGTTCTGAGGACTAAATTATCAGATATCTTATATAGACTCCGTGAAAATGACTTAGAGTGAAAATGTGAAGAATGTTCAATGAACTCAAAGAAACCGTGGAACAAATAACCAATAAGACTCCAGAGGATAGAAAAGTAGAAATGAGAAAACTTAGAACAAAAATAACTGGTCTGAAAAACTTGGTAGGTAAAATGAAAAACTTTGCTAGTGATGCCAAGTAAAAGCTGCAAAGGAAAGCATCATCTTCCAGGTGAGTTGGAAGATGAGCTGTAAAATACTTCCATTTAATAGAAGACGCTTCAAAATGCCTTAAAATAAACAAACAAAAAATGGAAAAATATACTAAAAAATTAAACTACAAAATTTGATCTTTGAAAAGTATAAAAGGAACAATATTCCAGTTGTAGGGGTCAGAGAGTTAGGGTGTTTGCCTTGCACACAGCTGACCCTAGTTAGATCCTCGGCATCCCATCTGGTACCCTGAGCCTGTCAGAAGCCATTTCTAAGTGCAGATCTAGGAGTAACCTCAGAGCAGCCCCCAAGAAAAAGAATCATTTGAGTCCCAAAGAAGACAACCTGTGAAAATCAAGTCAAAGAAATCATTGCTGAGAGGTTCCCAGAAGCGAAAAATGCATGTTTCCATACCTTGTATATCCAAAGAATATGAGCTAAAAATAATTCAATCAAGGTATCCAAAGGCAAATTCTAGTCTAAATGATGAAAATACCGATAAAAATAAAATGCAGAAAGCAACAAGTTCCAAAAGGGAAATTACAGATAAAAAAAATCATCCTTAAGATGTACAGCAGATTTATCAAAAACAACCCTCCAGGCCTGAAGGCAGTGGTAGAAACAACTAAATTAAATGAATGCATCACTAAATATAATTCACCCAGACAGGTTTCATTCAGGTTTGAAGGAAGGATAAACTGTTACACAGAAAAACAATACCTCAGGAACTTTACAGACACAAACATTTGAAGTAGAATTGAAGCATTTTGTGGCAAGACTGACCCCACAAAATATCAATATGTTTTGGCATAAATAAATAAATAAATAAATAAATAAATAAAATTCTAGAACAATGAGCTAAAGGTACCAGTTAAGAGACAGAGTGGCAAAATAGATCAGAAAATGGAATCCAATACTTTGCATAATCAATGAAAAGACAGACTCAAAATCAAAGGTTGGGAAACTATCCTTCATGCTAACAACTGTCTTAAATGAATGGGGTGGCCATACTTATTTTAGATAATGGAGATGTCAGGCTTAAAAGATTATAAGAGATAGCAATGGTCACTTTTTAATAAGTATGGGATATGTACGTAAGGAAAAAATAACCCTCCTAAGTATATATGCATATAGTAAGGGATCAGCAAAATACTTAAAACAACTGCTAATAGACTTAAAGAGAAATATAAAAAGGGACACAATAGTAGTGGAAGATTTCTTCACTGACCTGTCATCTCTTGTTTGGTCAACCAGGCTAAAACCTACTAAGAATGTAGTGGCTTTGAAGAAAGAAATGGAGGAGATGTGTTTAGTGTACATATAGAGGCCTTTGTATTCTCAAAAAGCACTTTTCTTCCCAATGCACATTTTGCATTCTTCTGATAGATCACATGCTGGGCCATAACAATACTTCCATAAAAATCAAGAGAATAGAAATAGTAACCAATAGGGTCTCATATGATGGTGTACTGAAAATGGATGTAAATTACAAGCAAACATGGAAAAATAACTTTAACACCTGAAAATTAAACAGCTCAATATAGAACCAGAAACAAAGTTTAGGAGGAAATAAAAAGATTCAAGAAATAAATAAGAATGATGACATAAAATACTAGAACTTGTGGGACACAGCAAAGCAGTATTAAGAGGAAAATTTATAGCTATGAAAGTATTTTTTATGTAGGATAAAAAGGTCTATATAAATAATATTTTTTTAAGAAAATGGAAAATTGTAAATCTCCACAATTTAATCCCACCCCAATAAAAGCGGGGTGTAGCAAAGTTTTCCATGGATATTTATAAATAAGTTGAGGGGTATAAAGCATGCATGGTCTGAGAGCCTTCTACCTCGTAGAGTGTGTGAGAGAGAAGATAGCCAAAACAGTAGTTTTTATTAGATGATTTTTATGAAATTACCATACATTGTTAAGACAAAAGCAGATAAAGACACCACCACAAAAACGAGAATTACAGGCCAATATTCTCGATATAAACAAATGTAAAGATCCTTAAAAATATACTAGCAAGTACAATCCAACAGCTCATCAAGAAGCTCATACACCATGACTAAGTTGGACTCATTAAAAGTATGAAGGATGTTATACTATATCTAACTCAATCAATATATCATATCAATATAAATAAAAATAAAAAGTATAGATGCAGAGAAAGCATTGTATAGCTCAAGCTTGTAATCATAATTAAATCACTCATGATTAAACTATAAACAATATGGAAATTGAAGTAACTTTCCTCAATGTAGCCAAAGCCATTTGCTACAGTCCATAGCAAAAATTATACTCAATGGAAAATTCAAGATCTGGCACAGCACAAGATTGCCCCCTCTCACCATTTTTAGTCCATATAGTAATGGAAATACTGGCCAAAGCAATTAGGCAAGAACAATTTATTGAGGGCATTAAGGTAGGAAAGGAAGAAGTTAATTTCTCACTGTTTGCATAAGACATGTTACTATTTATATTTAGAAAATACTAAAGATTATACAAAGAATATTCTAGAATCAGAAGGTGTTTAGAGTTGTATTGGAAATCTTCAAAATCAGTATGCAGAAATTTCTGGCTTATACATGCATATATACAAATAATAAAGGTGATTTAAGAGATATTTAAAAATAACAATCACGTTAATAATAATCATGTCTCAGAAAATCAAGTACTTCAATGTCAACTTAATCAAAGAGGTAAAAGATTTATACAAAAAACTATAAAAACACTGCTTCAAAATATAAAATAGGACACAAGGAAATGGAAACATACACTGCTCATGGACTGTGAATATTAACAGAATTAAAATAGCAATATATTCCAAAGCCTAGTACACATTTTATTCAATTTCTCAATTTTTAAAGGGATAGACCAAAATCTTAAAATTCATTTGGGACAATTAATTGTCCATAAGTACACAATTCTCACTATTTGTAGAGGACTGAACACATATAACCACATAAATACAAATTTTTCTATGGCATGAGATATTTCAAGTCATTTTTTCATGTACTACATTCTTTTACTTCTCCTTTTTTAATAAAGATAATGTTAAAATATGGTAGTTGTTAGTGTGAAAAACATATAAAAGAATATGCAGAGAGATGATAGATTTGTAGAGTGCTTGCCTTGCACATGCCAACACATATTGTTGAATGACACCCTATATCGCCTATGAGCACCACCATGAGCGACGTCTGAGTGTTGATCCAGGAGTAAACCTTGGATAGGCCCAAAATCAAAGTGAGAAAGAGTAGACAGTAGAAGAGTAGAGAGAGTTGAGAATGAGAGTAGTAGCAGAAAATTTGAGAGTGAGAATTCATTGTGTGAGGTACTAAAAAAATATCCAACCCCATAAGCAACAATAAAGTATTTGAAATAATTGAACCTAAAAAGCTTTCTAAGTAACCTAATATAAGACCTATTCTCAGAGATTCAAACATTTTTCTTAGACATAGATATACTATGAAACTAAGCAAACCTAACAACCAAATTATAGCATCAATATTTTCCATTTATACAATCTTTAGTCCACGATTGAAATAAAAGCTGATCTTACCCTGTAAACTCACCTATTTGTTACTAATACTTCCCTCAAGAATCCCCATTTTCCCTCCCTCTACACTCTACTACCTCCTGTTTTCAGGATCTAATTATAGTTCTTTCCATGTCTGTTCTTCCAAGTCCCAGATGGCTCTCATGAGTGTGATAATGTCTGCTATCTTCTAGAGTGGAAATGGTTTAATCTTCCATTGCAATATACCATAGGACCCAGGAGAATGACTAGTCCTGCTGACATTAAATCTAAGTCCTTTTATGGTTTAAAGAGCACCTACAATTGGTATTATGCAAGAAACTATTGGTGAATTTTTATAACTTCTTTTTACAATCATGTATAATATTTCCATTTATTTTTTATTCAATCCAAGCAGATAATCTCCACTAACAGACTTCTTAAAGCCCATTTGAGGTATCAGTGGGAAGTATTTTATTATCCATGTGGGAAATATATACACTACTATAGCCATAATAGTGATTCTCTAGTCTAGACTATGCATTTCAGCAGCCTACTTCATGGACAAGAGAACTGGGGATTCTTAACATTTTTCCTCTCTTCAGTCCTAAAATTAAAAAAAAAAAAGATGTATTTTCCTAGTTGGCTTCACAAATAACACTGTGATTAAATAGTAAATCCTCACTGAGTAAATAATAATAAACCCTTACAACATGATGACAGCACAATTTTATGCTTTCTGATCAAGCTTCATCATCACTACCTCTCCCACTGATTAAGCAATTTTTCTTTTATTTTAACCATCTTCTGTCATACTCTCCAAGACATGTGTTAAATCTTCTCAAATGATTAAATTGCTCCACCCAATTGTCTTTTTTGGAAGCATGCTATGTCATAAAGCTAAATGAATAACATTTATTTTTCAGGATAGGCATATTTTATTCTTTACAGCTAAGAAAAAGTTAAAAACTTACCAGAATTCAAGGAATATTTAACTGAGGAAATGTTTGACTGTATACTATGGATTGTAAAAATACAAAGAATAGGAAATGACAATAAATCAAGTGTGACTTGAAAGGTAATTTCTTTGGAAACACTGTCAGAAAATCTAAATGAGACTAAAGGAGAAGCTGGATTCAAATACAGCAGATTTCTAGGTAATGTTTTTTTTTATAAATTAATTTCACAATAATTATCTATATAAAAATCACTATGCAGATGAAAGATCATTTTTTTTTTTTGGATTTTGGGTCACACCTAGCAGTGCTCAAGGGTTACTCCTGGCTCTATTCTCAGATATTGCTCCTGGCAGGCCTGGAGGACGATCTGAGATGCCGGCATTGGAACCACCATCCTTCTGCATGCAAGGCAAACACCCTACCTCCATGCTAAATCTTCGGCCCCTGAAAAATCATGTTTTAAAGATACAAGAATATTGCATTCACAGCACAGTGATTATCTTACTTGGAGCATGAATGATCTTGGAATAAAAAATTTTTTCAAATTAAAAGAGGAGTGGGGGTAGAGACATAATTTAATAGTTGACTATTTGAGGCCATTTCTGAGATATTTTTCAGTTATAAGATCAGTTTGCAAATTTAGTTTTTGTTTTTGGGCCCAACCCAGTGATGATGCTTAGGAAAAACTCTTGACACTGCAGCCAGAAATCACTCCTGGTGATGATTCAGGAAACCTTTTGGTATTCCAAAGATCAAACCTGCATGGACGGGGCTGGAGTGATGGAACAGCAGTAGGGCGTTTGCCTTGCATGAGGCTGACACAGGACAGACCATGGTTCAGTCCCCCAAGCCAGGAGCAATGTCTGAGTGCATAGCCAGGAGTAACCTGAGTGTTAACCTGTGTGGCCCCAAAACTAAAACAAAAACAAACCTCCATGGAAGGTTTCATATGCAAGAGAATCAACCTACCCACTTCACTATCTCTCTGGCTTCACCTTTATTTTTCAAGTAAAATACATTTAGATAATGAATTGGCCAAGAAAATATTATATAGAAGGGTATTGGGAATTTTTTTGACTGTTAAATGGTTGTAGAGTCTGTAAATATATGTTATGTAGTTAGGCAAAAAGCTTCATAAATATCTTTAAACAGAAAAAGCTTAATTATTTTTTCTTTGTTAATGCTCAGCGACTAAGGATTGCACTGCTCTCTAGCTATTTCTTTTAATAAAACTTCTCAAAGCATAATTTAAATTATATTGCATTTGAAAAAAATGGTATCAAAGAAATAAGAAACACTATTCGAACTGCATATTTAAGTGCAGGCATTTTCTGTTCCTACTATACTATGTTCTGTAAAGAAGTAAAATAAAATAAAACTGTGAGAAAAATAAATTAAGCTAAACTAATATAAAAACTTAAAATTCTGTTAAAGGTATTAAACAAAAAATAATTGGAACAATTAATACACTGTTGAAGGCAGTATGGAAAGTCTTGGGAAAGAAAGGAAAGCAAACCAACTTGCTTTTATAGAATATCTAAGTACTGATAAAAAAGATTAACTTCAATACATTTTATAAAAATTACTTTATTTAAACATCATGTTTAAATGATGTTCATACTACAGTTAGACATTTTTACAATTACAAAGTTGTTCATGATTGAATTTCACTCATACAATGCACAACAACCTTTACCAGTACACTTTCTTCCCCTCAACATATTCCCAGTTTCATCTCCTTATTGCACTCTCCTGCCTGCCTCTGGGACAGATACTTTCCTTCTCGCTCTCTCTCACTCACGTTTTTTTTTCTCCTGTTTTAGACTCTGTGATTTGTAATATTGTAATTGAGGGATATCATGCCTGTCTTCATCTCCTTTCAACTCTCAATTCTTCTTTACAATGATCAGTTACAGGGGCTGGAGCCATAGCACAGTGGTAGGGCAGTTGCCTTGCATGGGGACGGACCCAGGTTCAATACCTGATATTCCATATGGTCCCCCAAAGTCTGCCAGGAGAGATTTCTGAGTGCAAAGCCAGGAGTAACTCCTAAGTGCCACCCTGTGTGGCCCCCAAACTAAACCAAAACAAACAATGATAATTTACAACAACAATAGTCACAGTGGTCCTAACTGCACCCCTATTCCCGAGTAATGTGTCAAGCTTCCAACCATGAACCAGAGCTCCTTCCAGTCCTTTTATTTTCTTTTGCTACTAGCATACTATCTATTTCTATATCCCATGGATGAATGAGATTATTCTATGTTTATCCTTCTCTCTGATTCATTTAACTCAGCATAGTATTTTCCATATCCATCCATGTATAAACAAATGTCATGACTTTATTTTTTCTAACAGCTAAATAGTATTTCATTGTGTAGATCTGTACTCAGGAACTTGGGTAGTTTTCAGATTCTGGCTATTGTGAATAGTGCTGTAACGAATATAGGAATATAGAAGGGTTTTCTGCATTGTGTTTTTAGTCTCCTAGTAAATGTTACTAGGAGTGGAATAGCTGTATCATATGCAATCTCAATTTCTAGTTTTTTGAGGATTGTATATACTGCATTTCAAAAATGCTGGACCCTCCCACTAGCTGTGAATGAGAGCCTTTTCCCGCACATTTGTGCCAGCGCTGGTTGTTCGGTTATTTGTGATGGTTGCCATCTGTGGTGTAAGATGATATCTTATCTTATTATTGTTTAGATTTGCAGCTCTCTGATGATCAGCAATGTGGAACATTTTTTCATATACCTTATGGCTATCTGCAATTCTTTGAGGAAATGTCTATTTTTTCTTCTTCCATTTTTGGATTTTCTTAGATGTTTTTTTCTTGCTTATATCTAGCAGTGACTTTTATATGGTAGTTAATAGTCCTTTACCGAATGGTATTAATTGAATATTTTCTTTCATTCTTTATAGTCTTAAAACTTAATCACGATTGTCCTTTGAGGTTCAGAAGCTTCTCAGTTTAACGTATTCCTGTTTGATAGCTTTCCTGTTTGTTTGTCTTTGTTTCCACTTGCTTGGTCAGTGGTGTTTCTTATTTGAAGATACATTAAATTAAATTGTCATGAAGTGATATACCTAAATTATTTTATATTTACTTTATAGTTTCAAGTCTGATATCAAGGTCTTTAATATTTTGATTTTAATGTTGTGCATGGTGTTAAAGAGAGGTCTGGGTTCACTTTTTTGCATGTAGTTGACCAGGTTCCCAACACTATTTGTTGGGAAGAGTTTTTTCTTGCTTCATTCTCTCTATATTTTGGCGGGGTTGGGGTCACACCTGGCGGGCTCAGGGGTTACTCCTGGCTCTACACTCAGAAATTGTTCCTGGCAGACTCGGGGGACCATATGGGATGCCAGGATTCAAACCACTGTCCTTCTGCATGCAAGGCAAACACCTTAACCTCCATGCTATCTCTCTGACCCCTTCACTCTATATTTTTGGCCCTGTTATGAAAACTTTATTGATCATATACCTGACATCAGTTCAGAATATTCAAGTCTATTTCATTGTTCTGAGGATCTGTCTTTATTCCAGTACCATGCTGTTATTATGCTTTATTTTTGGGAATGTTTTTGAGGACCATTTCAATTTTCTCAATAATTTTACATCTGTTCAGGCATTCAACATCATCCTACTGCAACTTTAGGAGTTTATAGGAGTCTACATATTCCTCCATTTCTTCTAGATTCTCCAAAATTGTAATATAAAAAAAAATCTCAAAGTAACCTGAATTTTTGTAGTCTCTGTTGTGATTTTGTGAGTCTTGTTAATGTTGTTAATGTTTATTGATCTTGATTTTTTTCAAAGAAACAACTCTTGCTTTCACTGATCTTATAAATATTTTTTCAATTTCCAGTTCATTAATTTCTGCTCTATCTTTTATTTTTTCCGTTGAATTTTTCTGCCTTTGGCTCATTATGCTTGTAATTTTCGAACTTCTTAAGCTGTGATATTCAGTTTTCATGTAGGTCTTTTTATTTTCTTCTTAAAGTATTCTTGCAAAGTTATAACTTTTCTCTTAATACTGCTTTTTATATGTCCCAAAATTTTTGATAATTTGTTTTCATTTTTACTGTTTTTTTTTTGGGGGTCACACCCGGCAGCGCTCAGGGGTTATTCCTGGCTCCATGCTCAGAAATTCTCCTGGCAGGCACGGGGGACCATATGGGACACCGGGATTCGAACTGATGACCTCCTGCATGAAAGGCAAACACCTTACCTCCATGCTATCTCTCCGGGCCCATTTTTACTGTTTTTATAATTTTTTAATTTGCTTTCTGCCCCATTGATCCTTCAGTTACTTATATTCTAGCTGTTAAATTTATTTCTTCATTTTCCTTTGAAATTCACATCTATTTTCAGTACATCATGGCCTGAAAAGATAGTTGATACAATTTCTATGCTCTTAATTTTAACAAGATACTTTTATGGCTCAGCATGTGGTCTATCTTGAATGCCCCATGTGCACTTGAGAAAAATATGTATTCAACATTTTGGGGAATGAAATGTCATGTATATATCTACTGAGACCCTCTCTGTCATTTCTTCCTTCAAAGCCAGTACAATCCTAGTTAGGTTTTTAATGTTTAAACTGTAAAGAGGTGACAGAGTGATGTTGACTTTTACAACTACTGTTGGTGATTTTCTTCAAGCTTATTAGTGGTTGTTTTAAGGTTTTTTTGGGGGGCCCTTCATTGGATGCATTATGTCTATGAGTATGATTTATTCTTGATGCACAAATACCTTTATTATTAAGAAATGATCTCTCTGTCTCATATTTTCTCTAACCTGGCATCAATATCATCTGATAATTGTATGGCAAGCCCACCCTTTTTTAAGAAAGTTGTTTACTTGAAGGATTGTCAACATTTGCTCTGACTATTCAGATCTTTTCCTTCCAGGCAGTACAATGTTGTATTGCATTTTCTGATCCATTTTGCCATTCTAAGGTTCTTAATAGGTGCATTAATTCACTGACATTGAGATTATTGTCAAGGAAATTTATGTCATATTTTTATAGAAGATTGGTGTATTTGTGTGGCTGACTTGCCTTTAAATACCTCCATTAGTTCTTCCTTTAATATTTTTTTTGAGCCTGCAAATTTCCTGACTGTTAATTACCCATGAAGCTGTGCATCATTCCTACAAACATGTATGATGGTCTGTCTGGCTGAAGTATTCAGGGTGAGGCATTCATTTCATTGATGTTATTTTTTCATTATAGTATACCATTGCCTTAAGGACTAGAAGGTTGCTTGTGATAAATTTACTGAAAATCTTAAGGATGCTCCTTTTGTATTTAATTTTATTCATTAATCTTGCTGCTTTCAGTGTTTTATTTTTATCTATGGGTTTTATCATTGTGAGTAGGATGTGACTTGGTATGTTTTGTATATGGGTCTCTTTTCACTGATACTCTTAGGGTGTACAAGATGTAGGTGCATACACTCTTTAGCTATGAAAATTTCTTAACGATTATTTCTTTGTTGATTCTTCAAAGGAGTTTTCTTCTTGTCTCTCTGGGTCTCCAATGGTTCTTTCGTTGTTTCTGTTGGATTTATCCCAAAGTTCTCTTGTCATCTGTTTGCTTAATCTGACCATTTTTAAAATATTTTTTGTTTATTTTTAAGCTTTTAAAGTTTATTATTTAAATTATTTAATTTAATTTTTAAATTGTTTTACCTCTGGCCCTAATTTTTAAATTTTAAAAATTTTCTGTTTATTTGTTCTGTTTGTTTGTTTTTATTATTTTTGTTTGTTTATTTTTCTGCTTGATTAATTTAGTTTACTTTAAGGTTTTTTTTTTTTTGGTTTTTGGGCCACACCCATTTGACGCTCAGGGGTTACTCCTGGCTATGTGCTCAGAAATCGCCCCTGGCTTGGGGGAACCATATGGGACGCCGGGGGGATCGAACTGCAGTTCGTCCTACGCTAGCGCTTGCAAAGCAGACACCTTACCTTTAGCGCCACCTTCCCGGCCCCTATTTTAAGCTTTTTTACAATTTCTATTTATACAAATGTTATGCATCTTCTCTTCCAGCTCACTGAATCTCACCTCAGCCCTTAATCTGTTACTCTACTAGTCATGCCAAGAGTTTTTTATTTTGCCTAATACAAATTTTCAGTTCTGCCTTTTCTGTTTGAAGTTTTATCATTTTGACTATCATATCCTCTTGAGTCTTTTTGGCTCAATCAATTCCATGATATTTTTTTTTAGTACTTTGAACATCCACAACATTTCCTCTCTAAATTCCTTATCAGATAGTCTATTTGCATGGCTAGTAATAGTTGTGTCTTCAGAAATCCCATCTTCATTTTATTTTATTTAATTTTTTGGTTTTTGGGCCACATCCGGTGATGCTCAGGGGCTACTCCTGGCTATGCCCTCAGAAATTGCTCCTGATTCTGGGGGACCTTATGGGATGCTGGGTATCAAACCTACGTCCTTTCTGTGTCTGTCATGTGTGCACGACAAACACCCTACCACTGTGAAACCACTCCAACCCCAGAGCTAGTTTAAGAGTATTTCTTCTTGTGGCCAAAAGGTAAAATGGTTTTACATTTAATATAGCTTGGAGTAAATTGATGGGACTTTCCCCCCCATAATTTAGTAGACATGTTATTCTGATCAGCATTCATTCATTTTTCTATATTAAACACACTCAGATTTTTCATGAGGATTATGATCTCATCAATGTTTTTTTTCATAAGATCTAGGTGGCATTTTTTCCAATGGAGGAACTGGGATAGAGGACTGGCTACTTAGAATAATTAATTTTTCTAGGCATAGATATTGGAACAACCATGTGCGATATATATTATCACAGGATGTAGAACCATTAGGTTATAATTTATGAATTGACATTATAATATTATGTTAGCAGCAAAATCTAACCTTGTCTTTTATTAGTCAAATATTTTGCATAGTTCAATTTGTATAGTTTCCTTCCTCTCTCTAAAAGGTATTATTCTACTTCCCCAGTGTGTTTTGAAGAGGCTTTCCTTGATCCTCTTCATGCAAAATTAACTATCCATAGAACTGAGGTTTCCCCTCTGGGTTTTCAATCTTAATATTTTCTCTGATGGTTTATCTTTCTTAAAATATTATGCTGCCTTTGATAGTTAAGATTTATTGTATAATTTAAAATCAGGAAATATGATACCTCTCAGCAATCATTTATTTCAGAATGCCATTGGCTATCCAAGAATTCCTCTGTTTTCATATGGGTTTTGTAAACATTCTACACATTGTATATATCCAGAAAATTGTGATGGGAAATTCAACTAATATTCATATTACTTTGTAGAGTTTGGTCATTTTTCTCAATCCATAATAATGAAATATTTTTCCATTTCATCGTATCTTCCATTTCTTTTACACATGACTTCCAATTATAAAATATTGGTATTTCACTTTTTTTCTGAGTTGATTCCTAGGTAATTATTATTTATGAATCTTTTTTAATGATTTTTATTGTGACCAAAATAAATTATGAATCATTCACAGTAATATTTAAGGTACATAGTGGCAGTAAATCAGGGCCATTTCCACCACCACTGTTGTCCTCCCTCCACCCGTTTTCCCAACATGTGTCCCATATCTCCCTCATTTACTTTGTGGGTGCTTTATATATGTTTGGGTGATAATAATTATGTAATTTACTATTTGCAGATATTTCACCCATTCTGTAGCATATCTTTCTATTTTAGCCTGTTTATTTTAACAATTAGAAGTTAATTTGATGTAGTCCCATTTGTTTATTTTTAAATTTTTTATCATTGGCAATTATATGAAATAATTTATGATGCTGTTAATATCCACATCTTCGAAAGAGGTCAGTTCCTCAGGATATGACATGACATGATAGAACTGATAACTCTAGACAAGAACTGAGTCTGGAAAGCAGATAAAGTGATATCTCTGTAGTAAAAGTATTGCAAACCACAGTGTCTAAAAGGGAAAATAAGGGAGAGAGAGAAAGAGAGAGAGAGAGAGAGAGAGAGAGAGAGAGAGAGAGAGAGAGAGAGAAGAAAAATGTTTGCCACAGAGCAACAGAGTCAGGCAAAGGAAAGGGTGGGGAGAGGGTGGGAGGTAAACTGGGGTGAGTGGTGGTGAAATATGCACTGGTAAAGATGTTATAACTTTTATGACTAAAACTCAACCATGAACAACTTTGTAAATGTAAAAAAATATACCCATAACTATATTATAAACAACCTTATTAACCACAGTATTTAAATATTTTTTAAAGTCTAAAAACAAAATCATGAAATTAAATATATGTCTCACACCATATACAAAAAATAGTTTAAATAGATTTAGCATCTAGAATATAATCTATAAAATATCCTCCTGACGGGATTTGGGGACTATATAGGATACCAGGAATCGAATCTAGGTCTGTCCCAGGTTGTCCCTGTGCAAGGTAAATGCCCTTCCTCTGTGCTATCTCTCTGGCCCTAATTTAAACTTCTAATAAAGTATATTCTATTCTTCTAGTGAAGTATATCCTCTATCCTATTACCATTAAACATTTTTTGCTACTTTTATCCACCAGTATGATTTGAACTAATTAAAGTCTTTAAGAGCAATTATATGAAGAATAATATTATTCCTATATTTACTTTATATAGAATACAAATAGACTTGTCTTTGAGAATTAACTCTGAAAAATGTTAATGAATGTACATAAAATAGAACACTTACACTATAAAACCACAGGTCCTTTGTATGGGCAAATAAATAAAACGAGACAAATAATAAAAATATCTATTATAACAATTCTAAAAGTATAATATACTACTATTGACCTATGATAAATAGGTACATGAGTTATAATTATCTGAAATGAATATTAACATATTCTATTTCCACTTAAATAATATCAAGGAAAAACTGAATGCAGATCCTATGTGACTTTAAACTATTTGAACAATTTCCTAATCTACCCTTCAGCTTCTTAAATAATAGAAGGAATGGAAATTGATTAATCCAAATAAATTTGGGTCATTAAACAAGCTTAGAAAATTTTCCACAAGATATACAATTTTTTTAAAAAAAACCTTTTATTTAAAAATATACAACCAAATTTCTCTTTTTTCCCAAATATGTGTAGGTAAAATAAAACACATGCTGAGTTTCCATTAAAACACATTTGTTAGTAGGTGTCCTGCTAAGTCCTTAATTTAATATTTACTTTTAGAATTAGACCTACAATCCTCTACTCCTAATAACTCCTAATAAAGCAGATCCCTTTCCTTCAAATTTATTACCACCATAATCATGCCATCATTAGTGATATGATTTAATTTACAATACACAGTTTAAGTTTTATTAAATATGTTACCCCTATTCAATTAAAGTAATGGTATTGTAAAATAATTTGCATGTATCTTATACTATGTAGACTTAGAATAAATATTAACAGCTATTCATTTGACTGCTTTGGTCTATTTTGATAGTATAGTAATGTAAAGTACCATATAGTATATATATTTTAACATTAAATGATATACATGTTATTCCTCAATACATTTAGACTCCTCACCTTTTAGAATATGAATGCTTGTTTTCACTTTGGACAAATTATTTTGAATCTCAATACCATTTTGATGAATTAAAATGAGAACAGAAACTTTAGAAATTACCTGGTTTAGTGGCATTAATTCACCCAAATAATAAGCATTAATAGTAAGTATTAATTCAATTAAAATAATCATATAAATTAGATATTTTATAAAATCAAACTGCTGCTAAATTATTTTTTAATTATTTAGAACTAAATGCTATTAAGCATTTTATTTTCTTAATTTTTAAAGTAACATCTCAAAGCTTTCAAATTAATTTTTCTTTCTTTTTATTTTATTTTTCTTTAGTAATTTTACTTAGGAATAGGGATATGTATGCTCTGACTTTATAATATTAGGTGTAACAAAGAACAAAGATTACAAATACTTGTTCTGATTAGCATATTTGGGTCCATGGAGTAGATAGGAAGAACTAGAATTTCTGGGTCATATGAAATCTCAATTTTTTATTATTTCTTTTCGTTTTTGGGCCACACCCAGTGATGCTCAGGGGTTATTCCTGGTATGTGCTCAGAAATTGCTCCTGGCTTGGAGGACTTTTTGGGACTCCTGGAATCGAACCGTAGTCTCTTCTGGGTCAGCTGAGTACCATACAAAAGCCCTACCACTGCACTATTGCTCCAGCCCATAGTTAGCTTCTTTCTTATGCCATATAAATCAAAGTCACATTAGAATTTACAGAGGGATTGATTCAATGATAATATGACAGGTAAGGTGTTTTCTTTGCACATGACTGACCTGATTTCAGTTCTAGGCACCCTAATGATCTCTGAGCACAAAACAAAGAATAAGTCCTGAGCACTGCTGGATATGACGCATAATAAACTAGAAATTATGAAGAGATAAACCACCCAAAGCAGCTTGGAACACTAAACTAATTTATACAGCTTACATACTCTTTCACTCTGGAAGCATGTAACTCTAATACTATATAATCCTCCATTTTAAGGTGTCTTTTCCATTTTATTTTTACCTCTTTTTTATTCATAATAAAATGAGCTTCTTAAAGTTAACAAAAGGGCTGATTTCACTGATTTTACCCAAAGTGCAAAACTTTTTGCATACGTCTTCATTTGTCCTTGATGGGAAGTAGCACACTATATTTAGTTTTTTATTGATTTCTGTGCCTGAAGTGAAATCTTGTCTATTACAGGATAAGGAGGCAATGGTGTAGCGGCAGAATAAGAGAGAATGAAAAAGCTTTCATCAGGTGAATTAAGATAAAATGAAGACCAATTTTCTTATCTTCAAGGTTTTCCAAAATATAAAATGGTCTCTGGTAGTAAGTTTTAAATTAACAACTTGCAAAAATCAATATCACATCTAAGTTTGAAAGTTTGGACAATATGAGAAATCTGACTTTTCCCCTGAATTTTAGTGTAAACGAAACTATATTTTGTCCTGCATTTACACAATGAAATCCACTTTATTTATTACTTTCTTGCAATGTATATTTGGTAACCTCAGAAATTAAAAAGTTAATGTGTCATTTTTAATTTTTGAATTCTATCCAAAAATGCTGGTCAAGTTGATCAGAAATAAATGAAAATGAAATAACAGGGGCCAAAGCAATGGTACAGCAGTAGGGGTTTTGCCTTGCAAACGGCTGACCAGGACAGACCTGGGTTGATTCCCTGGTGTCATATGGACCCAGAGCCAGGAGCGATTTCTGAGCGATTAGCCAGGAGTAATCCCTGAGCATCACCGGGTGTGGCCTCCAAACAAACAAACAAACAAACAAAAACAAAAACAAAAATAACCCTCTTTGATTAAGAAAACTCTAAGATTCATTGACTACATACCAATCAATTTAGAATTGGAAATTATTGGGCCCGGAGAGATAGCACAGCGGCGTTTGCCTTGCAAACAGCTGATCCAGGACCAAAGGTGGTTGGTTCGAATCCTGGTGTCCCATATGGTCCCCCGTGCCTGCCAGGAGCTACTTCTGAGCAGACAGCCTGGAGGAACCCCTGAGCACCGCCGGGTGTGACCCAAAAACCAACCAACCAACCAACCAAACAAACAAAAAAACCCAAATAGAATTGGAAATTATCATGTGTGATAAATAATATTAGTAATATTGATAGGAATTTTTTCTCATTATTAAGATGGATGTTCATTCTGTTGATTTTATTTGCTGTACTGAACATTTTTTGTGCATATATTCAACTTATTATTTCTTTGCCTTTTTTGCCTGCCCTATTTCATAAAGTTGTTCCATGTTCTTGTGGTTGGTAAATAGGAATGGAAATAAAAATGCAGAAAGTGGAAAGCTATGAAAGATTTATTATAGTGGGAGAGATGGTGGGCTCCCTTGGAACCTAACTGGGTTTTGCTTTTTAAGTGGATATTTATTTCTATATTTTGACTCCTAAATATGCTTTGAGTTTGTTGAACTTAGCACTGGGTGTACCTGGACTACTATTTATAAAGCTGGCCATGATTTTTTATGTGTGAGAAAAATTCATTTCTGCCTATTTTTCCTGTGTTATGTGAATATCTAGAGGTTGTATTCAATGACTTCTGAATGTCTTAAGAAAATATATGGAGACTCCAGATATATGAAAGCAATGCTGTTTATCTGATACCTGTCTGATGCACTATCTTTGTATCATTTATATCATATACAAAACTCACAAGACATATATCTAAAGAATTTCTTTAGGGTTTACTATCAGAGGGTTGTAATATATGCATAGATAGTATCACATCTTCCTGTATAATTTAGATGCATTTTTCCATACTTTCTTATATTGGAGAGAAGTTATAATAGTATACTGAGTAGGAAGAAATAATGAGTGAGGACTTATATTATTTCTATATAGCTTGAAGGAAAATCTATTATTCAGCAAATGGATACAATGCTATATTTGAGCATGATACATATAAAACAAAAGTTAGTATTCTGTAGTTTCATATGTTCTTAGCTTATTTTTTGTGCTTTGTTCATTCAATAAATATTTTAATATAATTTTTATTTTGATCATAGTGGCTTACATATTGTTGACAATATTTTAGGTACATATTTATATAAACTCAGGGGGATTCCCATCACCTAATTGTCCTCCCTACACCTCCATTTTTGTCCTACCTCCCATATCCTCCTTCCTCTCCCCCGGGGCTGCAAGAATACGTGGTCCCCTCTGTACCTAGCTTACTACTTAGTAGTATTGGTCTTGGTGCCTCCCTTATTTCCTCCTCTAACTGGGAGGCAGGACTAGATAGTTCAAGTTATGTGGTTTTGTTTGAAGAAGAGAAAAGTAATAAACTGGGGTAAAAATCAAATACTCCGAAAATGGGCGGAATCATTCTAGAGAGACTCTCATCATCGGTTTGACAAGCAAAGGGGAAAAAGAAGGTGAAACACATTAACAATACAAAAAGAAGTGTCAAATAAAATATCCAGTGAGCCCGCCAACAATAAAGATAAGCACCATAAAAAAAAGCCATGGTCTTAAGATAAAAAACATGGCAGAGCACATAAAGAAAGAAAAGAAAAGAAGAAGAAAAAAAATATAAATGGAGACAACAACTTCAATAACCACACCAAAACAAACAAAAAAAAACGTAGATGGGTAAATAAATAAATAAATAAATAAATAAACAAACAAATGTTTTGTGCTTTTTGCCTTTTTTTTCCCCTCCTGCACAGGCACAGTAAATATTGGGGTCATTCAAAAAGGAATTCTCTTGGCCTAAGAGATGGGGGTTTCTCCACCCTTGAAGTAAATTGTCATGGGATTAACTATAGACTCCATTCAGGTTAATTTACTCTCCCCTTGGTGCTTTCGTGGTGTTTGGAAGACTTCTGCTTCGTACTGGGTGATAAAATCAGACCTCTGTATCTAGAGATCTCAGTATCTGCACAGATCCAGCAGTGGAACTTATGATGAAGTCTTTCTTTGTGGTTCTAGAAGTTCTGTTCCCTCAGTGTCATTTTAATCCATCACTGTGGTTGGTGGTCTTGGTCTTTGCGCTGATCCTAGGATGGAACCTAGGATAGTGTCTTTGGTTGTGTTTCCAGAAGACCCATTCTTGATCACCACTGCGCCACCAGTCTGGCCCCAAAACCAGGTGTTTTTTTTGTTTGTATGTTTGTTTTTGGGTCACACTCATCAGTGCTTAGGGGTTACTCCTGTCTCTGCGCTTAAGAACTATTGATTGTGCTCAGGAGGATCATATAAGATTCTGGGATTCTAACCACTGTCTATCCTAAATAGACTGTGGGCAAGGCAAGTACCCTGCCACTGTGCTATCTCTCCAGCCCCTAAATTTTATATTTTTATTATACAAATTTGTGTACTATCTATTTATTATACAAATTTGGGAAAATCCTATATTTTAAAACATTATAAAATAAATTATAATCTACTATATGCATTTTGTTTCAAACAGTTTCATGATAACATTTTTTAATTTTTACATCTTTAATGGAAAGACCTCTGACTTATTAGATAGGTTACAGATCTTTACTAAAACATTTTTGTTACTTTGTGCTTCATTTCTATTTATCACGAATATGATAGAGATAGATATCAAATGTTGATTAGAATATTGGTCCTATTCTATGGCTATTATGTATATGAGATGTCACCTTTGTAGATTGAGATAATTTCTGTTAGAGACTCTTAGGCTAGATCAATGATTTGATTAATACCACTGGTACCCTGGCAGGAAACATATTTTGTTTCTCAATTTTCTAGTGAAGAAAAAGAGATCATGGACCAATCTTCCCTTATTGGTAGAGAATTTATTTTTATATTATGGAGGAAAGAACTATTATTCAATTCTTTGTAGCACCAATCTATTGGCTACATTGCCATTTGTAAAATGCTTTGAAACAGTAAATGAGGTATATGTGGTACCATCAGATTGAGGGGAAATACAGAAGATAAGAGGATAATTGAAAAGTGATATTAAAATATATTAAAATTATTTTGCATTAACATTATTTATTGAACATCATATCTTATCGTATTTGAACAACTAATTATCATTATTTTTACTTTGTTAAGAAAAGAAAAGTGCAATTAATTGCCTTGATGGCCAAACTGAGTTGATAAATATTTTTTCACTCTACTTAAATTTTTGATTTCTCACAGTGAATGACTTGTTAATAGCTATACAACTTTATATTTAAACTTTTATAATTTTATAGCCAAAATTGTCAGTTTTCTCCTTTTGCCATTATACTATTGGTTTTAAAATTTATGGAAAATTTTTCTATGAACTTTACTATCTCTAGCTGCATATAGAATGACTATTTCCTATCTTTTATTTCAACAATCATGTTTTGTGGCCTACAAATACATTATAAACAGTT
Source organism: Suncus etruscus (assembly GCF_024139225.1). Lineage (NCBI taxonomy): Eukaryota > Metazoa > Chordata > Mammalia > Eulipotyphla > Soricidae > Suncus > Suncus etruscus. The sequence goes on along the minus strand of NC_064857.1, from coordinate 10,076,840 downwards.
GAAACTTCATCAATGTATACTTAAACTCTTTAAAAATTTAACTTCTAGACTCTCCAATATAAATATCTTTATTTGTAGTTTGTTCCTGATGTCTTTAATCATTAAATCACTTAGAACTAGTTGTGTTTTCACATTCTTTCCATTTTATTTCAAAATATAATAGCTCTTCCAAATACTTTTTATCTTCTCACCAAAAAAATGAAATAACAATACTATCACAACAATAATAGGATATATGAATTTAGAGTTTCATGTCATTCTTTTATTGTTGGCCCATTTATTCAATAGTACAGATAACATTATTAGGGATTAAGGTATATGAACATACATAAGACACTGTCTCTTTTTCAAGGTACTCATAATCGAGGAGAAATGAAGGAAAATAAATACCACACATCTAAATTTATAAAAGTCACATAGTAAATTAGGTAAGGGGAAAATAGAATATATGGATTGGAACAGCATGGGGCATTCAATATAGGAATTTTTTCTAGAAGCTCAATAAGTTCAATAAGCTGGGATGTAGATATTTTAAGCAGTTACCTGTCCAAGGTTACTTTGATTGAAGAGCATCACATTTATAAAAACAGTAGTAATATGTTCAGTGCAGAGAATGATGGTATTTCTAATATATCAAGAGAAGAGATTAGTAAAAAATAAAAAATAAAACCTGACCATATAAAGTGTTGGAATGTTGACAGATCTAAAGCTTTAGCTTTTTGTTGATTTTCTATGCTCTTTCTTATTCCATTTTCTTGTCGTTAAAAAAAAAAATCTTCAAAAGTCCTTATAGGTGCCAGAGAGATAGTAGAGTGTATGTGGCAATTGCATTGCAAGAAACCAAGAGTGTTTTGATCCCTGGAAGCCCATATGAACATCTGAGACTGCCAGGAGCAATTCCTAAGAACAGTTTCAGGATAAGATTTAGTACAGTCAGATGTGGCACAAAAAAACAAAAAAACAAAAAATGCTTTTATAGACTTTTTTGTTTGTTTGTTTGTTTGAGTCACACCTTGAGACACTCCAGGGTTACTCCAGGCTCTGTGCTCAGAAGTTGCTCCTGGCAGGGTGGGGGACTATATGGGTTGGCGGGATTCAAACTGGGATCTGTCCTGTGGTAGTGGCTGTATTCAAACACCTAACAGCTGTGCTATCGCTCTGGTCCCTTTATAGAGTGCTGACTATGTAATCCCAATGGAAATTTGTGTTATTTAGCAGAAAATGTAGCTCTAGTAATATCTCATTTAAAATTAAAAAAAAATCTCTTAGCTTCATATTTATAAAATCACATTAGGAGTATTAAGGTAAGTAAATAATATATAAATAGTTATCAGTCAAACAATTAATTAATAATTAATGATAATTAATAAATGTAATTACTAATTAATTAAGGTAAGTAAACATTATAAGAAAATAGTTCAGTATATGTAGAAAGATAACACAGTAGATGAAGTTACCAGAGAAACCATTTAATCAAAATGCCAAATTTGAGCAGTAAAATTTCAACTGAAGATGTTAATCTACTGAGTAAAATTTAATTTTTTGTCATTTTCCCAGGAGCTCCTTTGATTAAAATACTCTACAAAGAAGGCTAGAAATATGACACACTCAACACAAATAACAATTAAATCCACCTTTATAATCTACTCTACTACAGTGGAGGTGAGTCTATGGAGTCAGTAAGACACTCTCTTTATTTGACTTTACTGTCTCACCTGCTGCAAGTGGGATTTTTTTATGTTACTTTTCATAGTATTATGTTTTTATTTTATACTCTAGCAATGCCAAGCTATGTGGCATTCTCTAAATGCACATTGTTGTTTTATTTACCCTGTGTTATCAATTGTTGCACATCTTGATCTAAGATTCTAATAGTCTAGTCTCTTTGAGATATTTTTTGGTGATGGTGGTTGGTGGAGAAGTAAAGTTTGGTGTTGGTGTTTTGTTTTGGGGCTTTATTTTTTAGTGAATATTGCAGTTTATATTGAACAAAATTTGTTTAGAAATATGTGAAAGGAGAGAAAAGTAGGAAATGCACCCAAGAGGGAACATGAGATTCTCCAGACTAGAAATTAGTGAATAGAGACAGCAAACTAAATACATGTTCAAGCTGAAACAAGGTTTTTTTGTTTTGTTTTGTTTTGTTTTGTTTTGTTTTTGGGCCACACCCTGTGACGCTCAGGGGTTACTCCTGGCTATGCGCTCAGAAGTTGCTCCTGGCTTCTTGGGGGACCATATGGGACGCCGGGGGATCGAACCGCGGTCCATCCTAGGCTAGCGCAGGCAAGGCAGGCACCTTAACTCCAGCGCCACTGCCTGGCCCCGAAACAAGGTTTTGAAGAGCAAGGCTATTTTATCTCTTATTCTTCATTTATTTTATTTCATTCCTTCTAATATTTAATTTTTTCATATTCATATTTATCTTATTCCTTACAATTACCTATTTTTAGCCATAATCTTTTTGTTGTTGTTGTTTTTGTTTTTTGGGGCTCAGGGATTACTCCTAGATAATTTCTCAGAAATCGCTCCTGACTTAGGGAACCATATGGGATTCCAGGGATCAAATGCAGGTCAGTCCTGGGTCAGCCATGTGCAAGGCAAATGCCCTACCGCTATGCTATCGCTCCGGCCCCTAGCCTTATTCATATTTTATTGTGATTTATTATACCCATATTTTGACACATGTCAGGATTTTGATTGGTTACATCTTCAGTTTATCAGCAGAATATGAAACTTAAATAAACTGAGCTCAGTTCTATTAAATGTTTACATTATTAAATCAAAGAATAAAAATGTAAAATATGACCTCTACTTCCAATGTTCTTTCTTCCCTTCTTACCCAAGCAAAATATGCTTGTCCATATTGCCTTTTGCTTTGTGAAAAATGTCTTAAAATACCATATTGAACTTGTCATTTCTTCTCTGCTTATTTTATATAAAATAAACTCAAATAGATTTAAACTTGCTGCGATCAAGGACTGATTTTTTTTAAATTGATTTCAACTACCTATCATGCATCATAGTGATGTAGTAAATTTAATAGAAACAGAGACAATGTTCCTCATGTTCTAACATCACTCAACTTGTCTTAAGATAGAATGAAGCAATATGCCTAGATTTGGTCTATAAGCTGTTTGGTCAATTTGAAGGTACAAGTCACTTTCAGATAAGTCTATTACAAGGTTGTTCTAAATATTTATTAATGCTTCTTTTATAATCTGTGTAATGATGGAAACTACCTTTTCTGGAATGTGGATGACTTTAATTTGGGTGGAAGATTTGTTGCCACATTCAACTCTGTGCAGGGCTTACTCTTGACTCTGTGTTCAGCATTCAGGCCTGGAGGGTTTCAGAAGAAAACATATCTGGCCCAAGGATCTAGACCATATGATCATATGCATGGCAAGAATCTTGCTATCTGTATAATTTCTGACCCCTAGAAGACTTTCTAAAATCTTCTTCTGGTGATGGGAAGCATTGGTGTTAGGAAAATTGGTTGCACTGGTAAAAAGTAGTTGTACTGGTGAAGAGGTGCGTATATTTTATGACTGAAGCCCAACTATAAACATATTTGTTACCATGGGGCTTAACTAAAGATATTAAAATAAAAATACAAGATTGAAGACTTTCTAAAGTCATTCAGAGTCTAGGTAATACAAATAATAGTAAATGTTTTTAGGTGTGATTGATGGATTGATATATATGCCCCACAAGTCCATGTATTGAAATGTCTTACTTTTGAAATGAATATATTTGTTGCAATTTCTTTTAAAAATGTCTGTTTAAGAATTAAATAACTTAGTAGTCAATAATATATCTCAGAGAGGAATTACTATATTAACTTTTAGAGAGTAAAAATAAAGCTTAATTTCAGCTCAGGCAGCCCGATGAAAAAATTACATTCTTAATCACAACACAACAGTATTCTGTATCCCCATTTGGGCTAATAAATTGTTTCTATAACAGTGTGAATTTAGAGTAAAATAAGTTAAGCAGTTTAAATAAGTATATGAAACCTCTAATTTTTTTAGTTCTACCCAAAGTATTTGAGGCACCTTAAAATGAATACAAACGTAGACATCTCATCTCAGAACAATAACTGGTATATAACTCTTTGTGCTACTATTAAATTTAATTATTGTTCAATAAATAAGATTTGGGACCAAACATAACTATGTTCAGGGAATATTCCCTTCTGTGCTCTGGACAGGTATGGCAAACCAGAAGATGTGCTGGGGATGAAAACTAAGCCAGATACGTGCAAGGCAAGTGCTTTATCCATGGAACAATCTTTCTAGCTCCCACTCAGCAGCTGAACTGTGTTACTTTTTGCCAACCCATAAGCATGTATTGTTATTCTAAAATATAATTTAAATGTAATTTAGAGATATTGAAGAATTTAATAAAGATCACAAAGTAAGCCCTGAGCACCATTGTACATGGCTTAAAAGCAAAAAGATCAACCAAACAACAACAAAAAACACATAAAAAATGTCATATGTTCAGTCTCTACTTCAGGATGGACATTTTATTCTCTTCCTCATTTGTTATGACTATTTGTTTAGTGGTTTTGTTTTGTTTGTTATGGTGCAGGAGAAGTTATTTTTATTTGAACTGTATTGAGAAAAGTCAGGAGCATTCTATAACAACATTATAATGATATCACTATCTTCTGATATTGTCATTCTAATGAATACTTCTTATTATATTCTGTTTCCTTTTAGGGTTTAAGAAACATCATCAAGTTAAAATGTGTTAAGTTTTATTCATTAAACTTAAAGGTCAAGATAAATAGCATTTATTCATTAATATAGGTGTTTTAAAAGTTACATTTTTCACCTCTTTGAGGAAGAATACAGATGGCCAAGAGGCACGTGAAAAAAATGCTAGTAATTTATTATTAGGAAAATCCATATTAAGACAATAATGAGATATTATCTTACATCAGTCATGATGGCACATATTAAAAATATGGAGAACAGTCTCTGTTTGCAGGTATGAGGTGAGAAAGGAAATATCTTCCACTGATTTTGGGGATGCTTCCTATGGAAAACAATATGGAGGGTTCACCAGTAAACTAAGAATCAAAGTGCCATATAACCAGAAATCAAGCTTTTGGGTATTTATCATCAGGATAGAAGAAAGGATGTATACACACTACTATTCATTGCATCACTCGTTACAATAGCTAAGAATTGGAATCAACCTAGAATTCCAATAACAGTCTAGTGGATATTAAAGATTTGGTTCATATATACTAAATAGCTGTAAAGAATGATGAAATAAAGCAATTTGCTGCAGCATGGATGGAACTGGAGGAGGTTATGTTAAATGAAGTAATCTAGGAGGATAAATACAGAATGATATCACTTTATATACAGAATTTAGAATAAGTGCATAAAAAATAAAAAAGTTTAAATGGGGGATGGTTGAGCACACGCTAGGCCACAGAATAGAGTGAGGAGAAGTAAAGAAATTGAGTGGAGGAAGATAAACACAAATATGAAAGGACAGGTGATAAGGGATCTTGCTTGTATTGGTGGTGTTAAGAGAAGACAGAACTAAATAGTCAAACCAAAGTAAACAACCATAAAATCATGAGACCCAAACTTAAACAACTAAAATGAAAAACAAGCCTGCTATGTTGGCAGACTTGGGAAGAGGGTGGTGGTGTGAGATATACCCTGGGAAAATTGCTGGAGGGAGGTTGACACTGCGGGTAGAATAGGCCCTGAAACATTGCATGTCTAAAACCCAACAATTAATGAATTTGTAAATAATAATGGTTTAAATAAAAATGTATTAAAAGGTTACATTTCTATCCAAGGAATTGTAAAAGAGTGGATAATTTGTCCCTAAAATTGAAATGAAACAAAAGAAAATGAGATTGGCACTGACCCCCAACTAAACAAAGGTCACAGTTTTTAATCTAGTAATTCTACACAGAAATGGTTGAGATTAAATGTAATGTCGTCATCTTTTAGTAGTCATGTTTGTTTGTGAAGTTTATCTTCTATTTTAATAAGCTCCTTTATGGGGAACAGAGTGATAGGACAGAGATTCCTTTGAATGTGGCAGACCCCAGTTTGATCCCGGTTACAACATCGGGCCCCCTAGATAAATGTGTCCCCAAACCAATAAACAAAAAGAAGGTCTTTAATTGCAATATTCTGTCTCTCTTTTCCTTTTGTTCTGTTTATAAGGTGTCTTGGAGTGGTTTTATTTTGGTCTGTTTTGGCTGTGATCCATTGGGCCTCTTGGATCTGTATTCCTGCTGTACTCAACTGTGGGAAGCACCCTTTATTATTTCTTTGATCAGTAGAGCTTCATTCAATTTCCTTCTTCTTACTTAGAGATCCCAAGTATTTGTATACTGTTCCACTTGGACGCATTCCATAATTGTCTTGAGGGGCTATAATTAGTGTGGTTTAGTCCCAAGAATTATTAACAGGCGTATGATAATGTGAAATAGGTGGAGAAGAGATGGGATGCAATTCTTTGGTTCCAAGGAAGAAGACAGTGTTCTAAGATGGTGCTAGCGAGTACATGTTTAAATCCTTTTACTTACACTTAGATGAGAAATGAGTGGATATCAGCATGGGTCAGGCTGGGTTTTGATGACTCCAGTGTGAACAGAGTGTTGAATAAGATATCTTGAAATCTCAAGTTTATAATATTTAAATAGTTTTCCATTGGTTATGTTTTTCAGTGTCAACAACAGATTCGGAATTTCATATATCTATTTTGAAATAATTTAGGTTTCCATATATCATATGTTTAGTCCATAACTCATTCTATTTTTCAAGAATCACTAATATTTTTTCCGCTAACTTTTCTGGTCTCCCTCTCCCATAAATGCCTATTGTAATTGAATTGCTGAAAACTCTAACGTTCACCTACTCATTTTAACATGTTCTTTCCTTCTGATTTGCAAGTATAAGCAATAACAAATTTGTATTCCAGTTGAATATTTTTAGTATTCCTCAGAATGTTTTCCTCAGAATGGAAGTCTCTCAGTCAATAATACAAAATTTGGAAGTTATATTCTTACTGAAAAGAGTCTTTTCTGCTTGTTCATCATTATGTTTCAAATGATAAATATGTAAACACCCGAATACTTAGTATGTCTTTATTTGTAAATAATTTGTAATACAAATTAGAGAACTCACTGCAATAAACTTTCTAAGCCATCTAAAACATCTTTTAAATAATACAAATGTTGATTCATATCAAAAAAGCTATATAACAAATAATTTCTAAATTTATTAATACACCCATGTTACTCTGTACTCCACTGAAATAGTATTTTTCACAAAGCATACAAGATAGGTTTCTTTAATACATAGACGAGGTATTTAAAATTGGTCTAGATATAACAATATTTTGAATATCTTTGACTTTTTTAGAAATAAATAATATTAAACTAAAGATGATGTTAACTTATTTTCTTAGGTTCAAAATTGTAATTAAATTGAGGCTGTAATTTCTAAATACACACAAAGGAATTACATAAGACTTGCCTTGACCATTGATGTGTTACACATTTTGCATTTCAATTAAAATCTTAATTAAAAATTTTTATCTGTGGTAAGCATGCTTAATACTAACATACACATATGACCTCTAAGTAAATTAAGTAGTGAGAGGTGATGAACTTGATTATGAACCAGAATCTGATAAAAATACATGAACGTGAATTTAAATTATGTTGATGTTATGTTAACTTAAAATTTAAACTCACCTAGTGAATATTTTATAAGTATCTTAAAATATTCTAGCATGTTTTTATTCAAATCAATGTAAATAGGAGGGACTTGAATTTTAATAGTGTTAATTTTTGTTGTTTGTTTTTTGGGCCACATTTGAAAGTGCTCAGGAGTTACTCATGGCTATGCTTTCAGAAATCATACCTGGAAGGTCCTGAGGACCATAGGATATGCCTGGATCGGCTGCCTGCAATGCAAATTCTCCATCCACTGTGCTATCACTCTAGCTACATGTCTTAATATTTTAATATATAAAATTTAAATGTACATTCAATGCTTTTTTTTAGAATCATAGATTTCACTGTATATAAAACATAGTGTTCTACTGTTGCATATTGATAAAAATATTCTAATTTTCAAAAAATATATGATACTGCTTTGACTTACCTCTGACTGATAAGCTCAGGCTCAGTGAAGTATATTACATTGAACTAGTAGGTTAAACTTTCTAACAATTGAATTATATACCTTGTCTTATTCATTTACTTCTCTAAGTACCATCATTTGAATAATTTAAATAATAAATTTAGGTAACAAAAGATTGGAAAGACACTACCATTATCTTTTGGAGGTTGCACATCTTCACTTAGCACTATTGAAATACGATGGTATTTAAAGACCTTTGTGCATTTGTGCACCATTTAAATGCCATGGCAGTCTGGATCTCTAAAGCTAGATTTTATTATAAGTCACTAATTTAGTAGTCTTCTAAATTGGTCTTGGCCTCTTGATGAGTGGAATTTACTTTTTGGTATTTCAAACACCTTCATGCATTTTATTGGTAGTATATGTACAAACATTCTATTAGTATTATCTGTACATTTTATTGATATTATATGTACAGAAAAAGTACATTTTTGGTTGTTTGTTAATTTTCATTCAAAAACTGAGAGTAAATCATATTATTATATTAAAATACTTGTCAATTCGATTAAGTTTAGAGGAACTTTCAGCAATATTTTATTTGAATTATTGAATTATAATTTAAAAAATTATTTATTCCTAGGAAAAGTTCTCTGTACTTGGAGATCTTGGTTTTGGTACAGATTTCTCTGGCGAATTCAAGGTGCTATGGAGCATATTCTGGTTTCATCTCACTATATGGTGGTTTTGCAGGGAAACCCATCCTGAAAGCAAGTTGTTGGTGTTTTCAAGTCATTAGCATGTCATCTGAAACAACTCTGGAGCAAGTCAGTGTCAGGGTAGCACCAGGGCTTGTCCTGGTAGAAGTTTGTCTTGGTGCTGGTTCAGAGAACTGTGCCAGTTTCAAAAATGGGATCTTAAGGCCAGTGTCTGATTGACTGAACCATAAGTTAAGTCACTGTGACAAATGTTCAGAGGGAAAGGCTGAATATAAATGCAATATAAAAAGTATGAATTCCTGTTCATATTAGATAAGCACTTCATTCTATGCTAAGATATCCCCATTTTAATGTGCCTATGTAAAAGAAACAATGCCACAATGTGATATTACTTGTGCATATGGGTCTAAAAATAACAAGCTAAACAGATCCCTATAACCTGGTTCTAACATGAATTCAAATCCCAAGGAGAAACTTATATACTAAAACTTTCTACTAAATAAATCCAAAAAAGGGATGGAAAAAATCTACATATACATAAAGAAATATACAATAATAATTATAACTATTAATGACAAATCTAAAGAAATATATTAAGGAAATAGCCATATTTCTTTGAGTATTTTGAAATAATCTGAGAGGAGATCAAATTTGGAGTACAGCTTCAGCCAGTGACACATGATCTTTTTGAATCAGAAAAATGGCTTATTGAGTACTTTTCCTTGGGTCATGAAGAAAGACATTGGGGATAGAAAACTTAGTATTCTAAGAGACTATTGTTGGTCTCATAGTAGGATGTTTCATAGGTAAGTATCCCTAATTTTAGGCCAAAGAATTTTTCTTTCTATTTCCCAACTTTTGCTAAACATATGAAAAAACTGATACACCCTTTTCTTATTTTTATTTTATTTTTTAAATAGTATTTCCTACTTTTTTATATGACCATGGTACTCAAATTTCTTTGCTTTACCTCATACTTCTGCAAATTTTATATAATAAAAAAGAAAAGAATGGAGAAAGAACGGTGTCCAGGGACCAAGTGGTCTCAGGTGCATTTGTGGAGAATAAAAGGACAGAAACAAATATCCAAGCCAAAGTCAACAAGAAAATCAAGAGACCTAGAACTTTAATAATTTAAACTTAAATGGGCCTGCTATCTTGGCAGGCCAGGGGACAAAGTGTGTTGGTATAGTATACACTCTGGGATCATTGGTAAGGGAGGTCAAAACTGGTGGTGGAAATGGTCCTGATTCACTGTTAGTCTGAAATTCAACTATGAAGGTCTTTGTACATCACAATGGTTTTAATAAAATAAAATAAAAAAAATATATTTGTAGTTTTACATAAAATAGCATTAATATCGTTCTAAGGGTGCAATGTTTCTCAAATATACCTGCTACAATAATGCCAATATTCCCTCACTACTGTGAAAATTAATTACTTCTTACCTGAAGAATTTTAACTACTGGCAAACTCACTTCTCTAAGGAAATTCCTAAGGTTTGGTTTAATGCCCACTGTTCATTCCTTAGCAATATTATAGAAGACATAGAAGTGAGATCATCATATACTTGTTATCTTACTAAAATCACTTAACTTATAAAATATATAAATGTATATATTTATACATAATAACAATATTGAAGTCAGTGGATATATCTTGTATTTTTACTTTTAAATTATATTTATTTAAACCATACATGGTGATGCTCAAAGTTTAATCCTAATTTGTCTCAATGACCAGGGACTAAATCCTGGTCTTTTAAGACCCTTATAGGCTCAATTATATCTTCAACTCCATTTTAATTTTTAATTTTAATGAAGTCTCCATATTTTCTTTATGAAGATTGAACAGAAACCATTGAACAATGATTTGCTTTTCATTCCATTCCCAAGATGTTTCTAGACTTAAAATAGGTAATTATTATTACTTTTTATTTGAAATTCTTAATCAGAGATAATGACATTTTTTATAAATGCCTGAGAGGCCATCTGTATATCTTCTCTGAAGTTGAGTTTTTTTGTTTTTGTTTTGTTTTGTTTATGCCCCCCTTTTTGATGTTGAGTTTTAATGTATAATTTTATTTTGCATTACAGAAAATTTTAGTTTTATTTGGCCATGGTAACTTTATTTTTGCTTTGGTTTTCTTTTCCTTGTGAGATTGAGCAATTCAAAAAACTTTGGAATAAATATCATAAACTTTATCCTACATTTTTCTTTATATGCTTTTTATGTATTCAGGTCTAACATTGGGATATCTAATCTATATCAAATTAAATTTAATATATGTTGTTAGAACAGGGTTCAATTTATTTATTATTTGCATATGACTAGTAGTCAACACCATTTGTTTACTATGTTCCTTATGTTAATTACAAACACATTTGTGAATTTTGAACTCTCAATTTTACTCTAATCTGTGAATTTACATTTAAGCCACTACAACCAATTTGGAATATAATAGTTGTATAATATAATTTAAAGTCAAGAAATTTAACATATCCAATGTTTTCCTACCTCAGAATTGCTTTATCTTTTGGGGGACGTTTAGGATTCCATATAAAGGACATTGGTGATGGGAATGTTGCACTGGTGAAGGGGGGTGTTATTTACATGACAGAAACCCAACTACAATCATATTTGTAATCAAGGTGTTTAAATAAAGATATAAAAAGAAATAAATTTTAGTAGTTCTTATTCTAAGTCCTTGAAGAATGTTAAATATGTTTGGAAGGAAACTGCATTCAGTCTGTTTGCTACTTTGTGAAGAATGATTTTTTTAAATGTACATTATCTAGAATGTCTGAGGTTTTATAGAGGTTGTTTAGTCCTTATCATGCATGTAACTATCTGGTTTCCATCCCTAGCATCCTATATGTTACGTCAAACCCCACCAGGGTTAATTGAGCAGAAACTAAGCCTTGAACATATCACATATGATCCAAAATCAAACATTAAAAATATGCATTCTCCAAACTAATAAACAAGAAATATACAACAAATTCCTTGCTTGTTGTATTTATCATAGTAATGACTTATATATATATATATATATCACTAAATATATATTTTATTTTCTTTGTTTATATTTTGTACTTTTTGTTTTGACCACAATTTTGAAGATTTTGAAATTTTATTTTATTCTAGTTGCCCCAGAATTTAGTTTATTAATTTTGAGATTTGCCACTTCATTACTTATTTATTGCTTCTAAGATTTTTTGGTGAATTTATTTTAGGATTTTCATGTATATAATATGTAAATTATATTATAATTATATCATATTACTCTGCAAATACTGAGTTTTTCAATTTAAGTAGCTTAATTTATTAATTTTTGTTTAGCAGAAACTTCCAATAAATGATGAATAATATTGGAAAGAATAAGCATCTTTATCTTATGTTTGTTCTTTGAGGCAAGGCTGTTATTTATTCACCATTGACTATGTGTTCGCAAGATAAGAATTTTTGCTATATTGAAGCAATTTCTTCTCTCCAAATTTCATTGATATTTTTAAAATCACAAGTGCATGTTGCATATTTCTAAAGCCTTTCTCTGCATCTGGTTTGCAATCATGTGAATTTTATCTTTTTTATTGATGTGATGTATTGCATTTATTTGACTCATGCATATTGAAATAAACTTGTATCATTGGAATAAATCCTGCTTGATCATGGTGTATGATCCTTTCAGTATATTTTTGTGCAATTTTCTGAGATTTTATTGAGGATACTTACATCTATATTCATCAAAGATAGGGCTTGTGATTTTTTTAGTGCTGTCTCTGTGTACTTTCAGTATTTTGTTCTAATGGAAAATTTTCATAATGCCTAAAACTTTGACTCTCTAGAATAACTTTGAAAAGAATACTTAGTAAGTACTTTTTAAAAGTTTTGGAAAACTCCAAGTGAGTTTATTTAACCCTGGGATTTTGTTTGGTTGGGGGAGGTTTTTATTTCAATAGTTACTTACTAGTAAATTGCCTGATCAAGTTTTTTTGTTTTTGTTTGTTTGTTTGTTTGGTTTTTGGTTTTTGGGTCACACCGGCGGTGCTCAGGAGTTACTCCTGGCTGCTGCTCAGAAATAGCTCCTGGCAGGCACGGGGGACCATATGGGACACCGGGATTCGAACCAACCACCTTTGGTCCTGGATCGGCTGCTTGCAAGGCAAGATAGCCACTGTGCTATCTCTCCGGGCCCTGATCAAGTTTTTTTTTTTATTTATGCCCCCTTTATTCAGAATTGGGAGATTACAGAAGGAATTTAGGCATTTTTTAGGTTTTCAACAGTGACATAAAGTTGATCATATATTGCCTCTGATCTCTTGTGTTTCTATAGTATATACTAGGACTTCTTTCCTTAAATTTCTGATTGTTTTTCCTTTTTATCTCCTGTAAATATAGCTAATAAAGTTCAGGTCCTCACCTTTATTTCTTATTTTATTAATATATTTATTTAAACACCTTGATTACAAATATGATTATAGTCTAGTTTTAGTCATGTAAAGAACACCCCCTTCATCTGGTCCTCATCTTTAAAAAAAAATGGTATGCATGTGCTGCTGAAGTTAAAGTGTCTCAGCACATGTGTTGCTACTGCTCACATGGTACCCAAGCATGTCACCTGCTTCTTACCTTATGAGATGAATACTTTCTTGCTTCCTTATTTTAATGTGGGCTATGCATGGGCTCTCTCCACTCTGGAAAAGCCACTTTTCTCTCTTGAGCATGTATTTTAACTTGCTCCTCTCCTAACCACCATTTATTTCCTCCCCAAAATCTTGTTTTACTTAAAAGAAAAAAGTCTTTGGCTTTACTGATATTTAACAATTGGTTCATTTCATATATTGTTAATTTATGCACAAATTTATAACTGCTTTATTTCTACTTACCTTGGGCTTCATTTACTCTTTTTCCCATTTTCTTTTGCTTCTCTATTCATTTGGGGGAAGCACATTGATGTTCTCAGGTCTACTTTTGATTCTGTGCCTAGGGATTCTCCTAGCAGGACTCTTAGGACCATAGGAGGTGCCAGGGATCAAACCCAGGTCACCTGTGTGCAAGGTCTTTCCTCCAGATGCCTTTTCTATTTTATTAAAATGTTTTGTTTATTAAAATTTACTTTATGTATTTTGATACTATTTTATTGTTTTTGTCTTATATATGTTAATTAATATTAAGATCACTTAAGGTATATATCCTTTTATTATAATTTAATGCTCACCTCTGTCCCTTGCATTTTTTTTATTTTAAACCCTTACCAGAAGCTTAGCCATCCCAATCTATTTTACAGGATTATGTCTATACTATAATTTTGTAATCTTTTACACTATTCTGAATCTGGTTTTGTCATGAGAATTCAGTTGTGTCTCCTGTAAGCAAGAGAAAGTTGGATTTAGTTTTAGTTTTCTGATCTATCAAGACACTCTATGTCTTTTGCCAAATGAGTTCAGTACATTCCTGTGAAATTATTTTTGGTTTTGGACCACACCCAAGGGTACTAAGGATTTACTGATAGAATTTATTTTTTTAGTTCATCTACTATCTTCTTCAGGTCAATAATTTCTAATTGAAGTTTTACAAACTTTCTCTTTCTCCTTCCTTGTAGAGTATCTATTCTATTGATTCCCTTTATTCTATTATGTCACTTCATCCTTTTAAAGTTTTCATCTGGTAATTAGGAGAGTCGTATGTGCTTGTGGTCCTTCCCAGGCTTTTATATTTGCCCCTGAGTGCTAATGAATTACTTTACTTCTTCACTCTATACTATGAGGGCAATCACTATGGTTAAAATTTTGTGCTGGCCTATGGAACAATCTAGACTTTTCACTCACTAATGAACCCAATGACTATAATATTGGATTTGCATTACTCTGAACTGCTGCAAAGTAATTTTAAATCATGAACATGCTATATCAACATGCACTGACAGAACAGTACTAGGTACCAAAGTTTTCACTTTCAGGTGCCTGAGTTTAGCTATACTATTAATATATATAATATATTAATATATACATATATATTTGGTTTTTCGGGTTACACCCATTTGATGCTCAGGGGTTACTCCTGGCTAAGCGCTCAGAAATTGCCCCTGACTTGGGGGGACCATATGGGATGCCGGGGGATGGAACTGCAGTCCTTCCTTGGCTAGCGCTTGCAAGGCAGACACCTTACCTCTATCGCCACCTCGCCGGCCCCTTCTATTATTAATATATTATGTGTTTGGTCGGAAAGTGGGAAATGGAATAACAGGCTTGGGAGATTCCAATAGCTCTCTTTTTCCTTAGACACTCTCTAGAATGTCTCTCTTCTGAGATCTAGGCAAACACTTACACTACACAAAGGTGCTATTTTGGATAGCTACTGTTTTTCTCCCTATTGCCTATAGTGTTCAGCACATAACTCTGTCCTTGACTTGCTATGGTGGAACTCTCCTAAGGGGTAGTGGCTTTTACCCAACTTGCAAGGGTCTCATGCCCATTGTGATTGCTGAAGTTGAATACTTTGTCTATTTCTTTTCTCCTGGTTTGATTTGGATGAGAGGGAATCTGAAAGGCTGGGATACAGTATTTTAGCTTGCCACTTCTTTCCTACAGGAAAATGTTCTAAATAGTCTCTTTAACCCCTGTTTATTGGAGTTATACCACATCTGTCTACATGCTCTTAATTTGTTCCTTGCTGCTATGTGGCAGTTAATCTAGAAATGAGAGTTGGGTTTTCCTATGAATTTCCTTTGTAGATTTCCACTCAAGAAATACTTAGGGATAAGGTTTTAATTTTTAATTTTTTTATTCTATAGAGCACAAAAATGTTGGTAGAATGTGGCCTTTTTATATCATCATAGTCCAACCCTATTATTTAATTAATTTTAAAGCTACAAGTTTACTACCCCAATATTGCATTTACCTTATTTTATTTACCAATATATTTTAATATACCAATGAATTTCACTATAAATATTAGAGAAGACTAATTTCATGCTGGACTTTTTTAAAAATAATATTAGTAGTGAGGGTCATGCCCAGTGATGCTTAGAGTTACTTCTAGATTTGGGCTCAGGAATTACCCCTGGTGTTACTCAGAAAATCATATAAGATGATAGAGATCAAACTTGGGTCTTACCTTACTTGTATATCTCTCCAGCCCCATAGAATTCTTTTTGGTTTTGGGCCACACCCAGCGGTGCTCAGGGGTTACTCCTGGCTATCTGCTCAAAAATAGCTCCTGGCTGGTAGGCAAGGGGGACCATACGGGACGTAGGGATTCGAACCAATCACCTTAGGTCCTGGGTCGGCTGCTTTGCTATCTCTCTGGCCCCTTCTTTTTGTATTTAACTGAGTGCAGCTTTTGATACTGATAGCCTTTTGCCTAAATCACTATTACAGATAATTGTAACAAAAAATATAACACAAACTTATTTTATTGACAAATCAAACTATTTGAATACAGCAGAAATTTGTTTAAATTTTAGTAATTCCCTTTAGCTATAAGTAACATAAATTTTTCTTCAACAGTAGAAAGAGCACATCCTTTGACTTGTATCTGAGAGAAATAAATACGTTTATTTTTATATTTCTATACTTTATATGTTTCTGGAACAAATATTTAATGAATTGTTTTCCATTTCATAGATATATCAGTTGGCATTCTTGCCCTATATAATAAGACATAGAAAAAACTAGTTTATGAACTAAATCCTAAATTCAAAATCTCTTTAAAATGTATATTAAAGAGGTCCAAGAAATAGTTCAATAGACTGAGCACATTCTATCTATACAAGAGACAAGGTATCCCTAGCATCTCATATTCTCCAAAGCAGTGCCAGGAGAAATTCCCAAGCATCGAGGCAAGAGTAGCCTCCAAACACAATTGAATATGGCCCCCAAAACAAACAGTAAAATAAAGATATTAGTGAAGGAATGGGGACCAGAGTGGTAGCACAATGGTAGGACTATTGCCTTGCATGCGGCCAACCCAGGATGGACCCAGGATGGTTCGGTTCCCAGCATCCCATATGGTCTCCTGAGTCAGGAAAGATTTCTGAGCACAGGGCCAGGAGTAATCCCTGAGTGTCACCGGGTGTGGTCCAAAAATCAAACAAACAAAAAAAATTAACTTACATGAGTGAAGGAATATGACTTTCATCTTTTATTGAGGTAGTTCTAGATTTGAAAATAGTATGCATTGCTCTCTGAGATTTTTGGACCATAGGCTAATTTCATTCTGTCAGTATTCTTAGTGAAACAAGGACAATAATATTGTCTACCTAATAAATTTTCTTTCAGTATAAAATGACATAATTTAAAAAATGAAATATCTTATTATATTATTACTTAGGGGTCTTGGGATCATACTTATTTGGTGGTGCTAATGGCTTATTCCTGGCTCTGTATTTAGCATCACTACTGGCTGACTAAAGGGATTATATGGAGTGCTGGGGATTGAACCTGGGACAGCAGCATAAAAAATAAATTGCTGCTATAATCTTGTCCTTATTATGCTTATTTCATGATAACTTTTTTTTTTTGTGGTGTTTGGGTCACACCCGGCAGTGCTCAGTGGTTATTCCTGGCTCCAGGCTCAGAAATTGCTTCTGGCAGGCATGGGGGACCATATGGGACGCCAGGATTCGAACCAATGACCTCCTGCATGAAAGACAAACACCTTACCTCTATGCTATCTCTCTGGCCCCATTTCATGATAACTTGATTACCAAATCATCTTTAACTTTATCTTACTATCTTTGCTATATTTTTTATAATCATTTAATCACTGTGGCTACCACATTGTTCATTTTGTTTTCTAACAGCTGCATAGTATTCTATTGTATACATGTACCAATTTCTTTAGCCACTCATGCTCTCAGGCACTTGAGTTATTTCCAGATTCTGGCTACTGTAAATAGAGTTGTGAGAAACATAGGAATGTAGAGGGCTTTTGTGCATGGTGATTTGGTTCTTAGTCACCACATCTATTACATTAAAATATTAATCTAGCCTTTTTATATTGATTAAATAATTAATTATATATTCAAAAATAATTAAATAAATAAATAATAAAAATTAAGTAATTAATTTTATATATTCAAAATATTATGAAAAAATTAAAATTTTTCCTGGACTATAATGATAAAAATATGCCTACATATATGTCTTACATTTTGATGTTAGTATTATATCATACTATTATCAACTACTGTTGTTATTTCATTCAAGGTTTAATATTGTTTATTTTAATTATGACTCCACACTTACTCTTAATGCTTACTTCTGACTCTGCACTCAAAAGTTACTCCTGCTCGGGAACCATATAATGTGCCTGATTTCAAACCCATGTCAACTATGTGTGCAAGGCAAGGAACCCATATATTGTATTATTGCTCCAGCCCAGCTTTAGTGTTAAGATGGGAAACTGTTCCTAATTCTTATGATTTCTGTAGATAATCAATTATTTTGTTCTGTGTTCGTTTAACTATATTTTCAATCAGGTACTTACAGCAGAATCTCATGTCTGGTAGTTGGATAGAGATATATAGACAATGGGGATTTATTGAGTAAGGATCTTTATTATATAATATTATAAAGTTCTTTTTTTTTTTGTATTGTTTTGGTGTTGTTTTGGCCCTGCCCTGAGACACTCAGCTGTTGCTTCTGACTCTGCCCTCAGAAATTGCTCCTGGCTTGGGGGTCTATATGGGATGGAGGGTATTCAACCCGGGTCCATCCTGAGTCAGCTAAACACAAGGTAAATGGCCTTTTGCTGGGCTACCAGTTTGGTCCAAGTTCTTTATTGTATTTGCAGTATGTAGATTTTTCAGAGACCAAGTCCTCTGTGCAAAAAATTTGAATATGTATGCTTTCATTATATTTACAATGTCCTGTTGACTGGAGCTGAATAATTAACCAAAACAAAATTAAGTGGAAAATGAATACTCCCGTCTTCTAAATATTCTGTTGATATTTGATCCCACTAGGAGATTTATAAGGGAGGAAAAAGATAATGGGCTATAATAGCCATTAAGAACAGAGAAGACACTCAGAAATCTGGTCTGAATCGTAAGAGAGAAAACTAGGGAGGACGCTGCAATATAGAGTCATCTTTGGAGACTTGATCTTATTTTGACAAAAGAGGAAAAAGTTAATTTAAATACTAGAAATTAATAAGTTTAGGAAAAAATATTTTCAAAAGACTTGCAATAATTTTATTATGGGATTGAGAACTGAGGATGAGAACATGTGAGGAATTAAAATTCAATTATATAGGATACACTAAAATGTTGGCTTTTATGTTTCAGGCAAATATAAAACTAAAACTGAAATTTTTTTATTACACGCCCTTGCTGATGATATATAAAACTGAAATGTTGTGTTTGTCATGAATGTATTTACTCAAATAAAGCTATTACAGAGTAAGACAAATTTAGTCATTTTAATTTCTTATATTCTCAATGAACTTAATTGATGCATATTTTATGATCAATGTCAAATAGATATTATTTAAAAAACCTACTAAATGTTGACCTTTCATAATCTTTTATCCCTGAACTCAAGTTTTTAGTTTAATTAGGATAGGTTATTAGTTTCCAACTGCTCCAGGGACTCCAGGGTACTCCTAGATATCAGTCTATTTTGTGCCAAATCCTGTAGTTATAGTATTGCTTGTACATTGCTGTCTACTGTTGGTGCCACCCTGCTACTGTCAATGGACCTCCTAGTTTACATCATGTATTGATAACATTTCTCTAGATCTAGTGATGCTTGGAAGACCATGATTCACCAGGCAGGTCCTCAAACCATGCACTTATCTCCTTTGTATTTGCACAGGGCCCAGGGACTCACCACTTCTCTAAAATTCCTTCTCCTGTTCAATTAATGGTTCTAAAAATTTCTGCTATGTCCACATTTGATTGATGATATATGCTTCTTTTTCTTTTTAATAGGCCAATATCTTACTACAAGGAGGTCATGGTTTTATTTTTCATAACATTCTAATAATGATAATCCTGGTAGACACAGTGAAAATACTAATTGTGAATAGGTTTAGTGGTATAGGTGGGGTTGAGAAAAGGGTCAGAGGCTGTGGTAAAAAAAAACAAAAACAAAAACTTGCTAAACCATACAGGGCTCTTCTGAGGAGATGAGAGGGTCAGATGGGAAAATATAGACAGCAGTTTTTAACATTATTCTTTTTATAGATATAAAAATATGAAAGTCACCAATCAAGAGAAGGATTCTTTACATGTTTTTAACTGTGGTCCCCTTACTACCTTGTTCCCTTCCTATGTTTTCCAATTCAACTCTTTGTCCCTTTAGCCTTCTTCTGTGGGCCCCTATTCATAGGATATTCACATGTGACCTTCAAGGAATTTTCTAAATTCACAGAGGGGCCTGATGTTCCCAGGTGAAAAATAGTGGTCTCAATTTCTATGATATCTAGGTATCAAAGCTAACATCTAGAACACAGAGTTAATTTTAATTAAAAAAATATACACTTATTCAAATAAATACAATGTTCTGCAGCATCAGCTATTTTATGTATAAGAAATAAACTCCTATAATTTATTAATCTCTATTTTGTGAGCTAAAATTTTCTAAATAATTTCATGTCAACCTATTTGTCCATACACCTTATAGATTTTAAAGTTTTTAAACTAACTTCTCAGCTTTATCTTTCCAGTTTGAGTCCTCATTTGTAGCCTGTCATTATCTGGAAGGATCCCCATACTCTTGATCAAGAGTAGAAAGGTTAAATTTCATTTCTAAATCAAGACCTGAAGGAATTTGATAAGAAACAGCCAAAGTCAGGCATCATTAATCACTATCATGCAAGAAAAATTGAGAAAAACATCAGGAAATATATCTTTGTAAGTCAGGCATTAATTTTATTCCTTTTTTCTTACTTTTCATTCAGAATTTGAATATTGATTAGTAGAATTAATGCTAAAATCTAGTTTTTATATTAGGCTTATAAAATTATATTTTAAATGGTATTATCTAAAATAGATTTTAAAGACTATATTAATTTATTTTTCTTCAGGCATAGACTTATGAAGACCCAAATATCAAAAATATCCTTCCATGGCTCTGTTTCTTCATATCCATTTTTAGAATTTCCTATCTTTATCTAAAAACTGACAAACAGCACATTTAAATTAAATAATATTTAATACCTTTGTAATATACGTATACTTAAGTATATTTAAGGTATGAAGTATAGAACACTTAAAATTAATTTTATTATTTTACTTACAATAAATGATGAGATATAATGTGTTCTGCAAAAAGACTGTGAGTGAGAAAAAGAGTATAAATTCAAGACTGAAATGATGTATATATGCTAGAGAAAATGTGCATGAATGAATATAATAACAATATATAAAAATATTTTTCAAATAACATAAATAAAAATGGATGTATGATTCTGGTGAATGTGTAAACAATGGAGTGCTTTTGGAAAACAGTTTATATTTATAAGCCCATCCAAAGAGAATGCATGCACAAGAATTAGCAAATAAAATAATGATTTTGTATATATCTCAAAACAAGAAGCATTAAATAAAAATGGGTGTCCTGGTCAAAACACAGGAAACTTCTGACAAATACAAAGCTGATGATAATTTTATTGTAGTTTTCTATACATGTAAGTACACCCATTTGTATTTTTACAAAATACTTTTATTGAATGAAGTCCTATGATTTATAATACCCTTAATGTTATTTTTTTTTGGAACAAATCCAGCATGCCACACATCACCTGAGTTCATTTGTACATCCATTTAGGTCCTCTCATCAATACTCCATCTCTAGTTAGTTATGTGTATCAACTCCTATTCTGATATGACAGGTCATTTGTTGCTAGTAATATGCAACTTTAAGTCCCATATATTGTAGAGATAATTCTGTATCTATTCCTTTCCTTATAACTAATTTCCCTCACAGTGATATCTTTTAGTTCAGTCATGCCCTGGCACATCACATAGTTTTTAGAGATGCATAATATTCCATCATTTGTATGAACCCAAATTTCTTTTTGTTTAGCCCTGGAATTACTTGAATATTTTTAATTATTATTATCTTTATTTAAGCACCCTCATGATAAATATTAGTAATTGGGTTTCAGTTATAAAAAAGAACATCCCCTTTCACCATTGCAACATTCCACCATGTCTGCTCTTCTTCTCCCTTCTCCCCCACCCCTGCCTGTATTCAAGACAGACATTCTATTTCTCTCACTCATCACCACTGTAATGATAGTTGTTAATTGTCATGATAATTATTGGTTTAGTTATTTCTCTAAATGTACTCACCACTCGTGGTAAGCTTCATATGTGGGTTGGTCTTTTCAGCACACATCTCTATTGTCTCTGGGTATTATGGCAATAATGTCTTATTTTTTCTTAAATCCCACAAATGAGTGAGACTATTCCGTGTCTATCTCTCTCCCTCTGACTTATTTCACTCAGTATAATAGTTCCCATGTCCATTCATATATAGGAAAATTTCATGGCTTTATTTTTTCCTGATGGTTGCATAGTAGTCCATTGTATATTTGACAGTTTCTTTAGCCACTCATATGTTGTCAGGCATCTGGGTTGTTTCCAGATTCTGCCTACTGTAAATTGGGCTGCAATGAATATAGGTGTGCAGAAGGCATTTTTGTATTGTGTTTTTGTCTTCCTAGGGTATATCCCTATGAGTAGTATAGCTGGATTATATGGGAGCTCAATTTGAAGTTTTTTGAGGAGTCACTATATTGTTGATCCATTCATCCATAGGTATTGTTTCCACATCTTTGTTTTGAGCTTTTGGTTGGGGGGCCATTGGTGATGATGGTCAGTGCTTACTCCTTCCTCAGAGAAAACTCCTGGCAGGCTTAAGTGGTGATATGAGTTTCTGGAAATCAAACCCAGTTTGGCCAAATAGGGCAAACGCCCTACTTGCTGCACTACCACTATAGTCCCAATTTCTATGTTTGTCTTTGTATTAATTGCATAGTAATCATAGGCATGCATATTTATTATCAAATAAATGGTTTTTTTATTTTAGGGAAAGATGCCAACAAGCATCATCACTAAGTCGTATACAAGTTCTTTTCCTATTTTTGAGAAATATACGTATTAATTTTTATAGAAGTTAAACCAGAGATCATTCCCACCAGCAGTGAATAGGGTCCCATTCTCACCATAAACCACACCAAATCTGTTTGTAGACTTTTTGATATGCAATTTTCATTGGCATGTGATGATATCTCAATGGGTTTTGTTTTGTATTTCTATAATCATAGTAATGATGAATATTTTTCCTATATATATTGGACATCATTTACTCTCCCAATTTTTGGATAGGCTAACAGGATATTTTTGTTGTTGATCATTGTGACTGTTTAAATATTAGCCCTCCCGCTCATGCATTGTGTGAAAATTTTTTCTCCCATTTAGTATGTGTCTTTTGATTATAGCTTGTGTTCCTTTTACTGTGGAAAAGCTTTTTTAAGTTGTTATAGTACATTTATTTTTGTTGGTGTTCATATGATTGAAGACATTTGAGATCAATTTTCTGGAAAGTTTTTATTTTGATTTTTACAGTATATTAACAGATCTTGTCTTGAAATTACTTTTGAGAATGGTGTGAGATATAATGAATAATTTCACTTATTTTTGTAGTTGGCTATACAGTTTTTCCTTATCATTTTCGTTCTTTTCCTTTTTTGGTGCGGGCCACACCTGGTTATTTTCAGTGCTTACTCAGGCTCTGCACTCAATTTCTCATCTGGTGTGGCCCAGAGCACAGTATGTGATGAAGTGGTGTGCAAGACAAATGTCCTGTCCACAATATGGTCACTCTTCCCCCAAAACACCACCAATATTTAAATTTATTCACTTAGTTCCTTTGTTTTAGATGAGCTGTATAAAGACATATAAATATACATACTCACATTATTTCATTGGATTGTGGATCTGTCTTTATTCCAATATGATACAGTTTTGATTGTTATCACTTTGTTTCTTGTTTTTATTTTTGTTTTGGGGCCACACCTGGTGATGCTCAGGGGTTACTCCTGGCTATGTGATTAGAAATTGCTCCTGGCTTGGGGGACCATATGCGACACCGGGGATCAAACCATGATCTGTCATAGGTCAGCCAGGTGCAAAGCAAATGCCCTACTGCTGTGCCACCACACCAGCCTCTGATTGTTATCATTTTGAGATATAGTTAAAAGTTGGGAAATGCAGTGCCTCTAATCTTCTTCCTCCTATGTCCCAGTATTGTGTTGTCTATTCAGAAATTCATTCAATTATATACAAATATTGTAGATATTTTTTCAAGTAGTTGAGGAACATTATTGCAATTTTAATGGCTATTGCATTAAATCATATAATACTTTGATTAAAAAGGTCATCTTGGCAATGCCTATTGGATAAGGATATGAGCAGGGATATCTTTCCTGATATCTTTCTTTATCTGGTATTTTTCTTTATCTGGTATTTATTCCTTTCTTTACCTGGTATGCTCGTCTAATTTCTTTTAGTAGAACTTTACAGTTTTTACTGTATGTCTTTCTCTTCCCCTGTAAAACTTATTCCTAGCTATCAGATGTTTTGAGGCAACCTATGAATGTTATATTGAATTCTCCCATTACTGCTTTCTGTCATTGATGCAATTCCTCAGGCCTATTAGAAAATACTTTTCAAATGTTATGGCTCTTTCAACATATGGCTTCACATATGTTGAAAGAATGTTTTTAGTATAATTATAAATAAAAATTGTATTATGTAAACAATGATAATCTATGTTACCTGAATAAATTTTAATTAAATATAAAATAGGATATTTAAAAGAAAAATGGCATTATTTTACAAATTAATAATTAATAATACTGGTTAAACAAAAATATTATAAATTTGACTGATTATAACATACAAAGACATTTACAAAACCAAAAAGATATTAAAATAAAAATAATAAAATAGATTACATATAATCCAAATGATTTGGTTTTCATAAAGAAAATGGACAGAGTAAGTGAATTAGTTTTATATTGAAATATGTTACTATTATTATTAAAATTATTGTAATTCTTATTTGGATCAACCCAGAGGCACTGGGCATTGAACCTCAGATGGCCTAAATTACGCACTAAATCTTCTATTTTATTGATGGCTCTAAAATGAGAAATAAAAATTGTTGAGACTATTAGGTTAATATGAATTAATGAAATATTTTATTTGTATCAATATAGTTTTCCACTCTCTGGTATTAAGCTTACGTATGTATTTATATTTGTCTGTAAAGTATTATATATAAGAAGTTCTTTGTAGCATTATTTGTGGTAGTTAGGAATTAATATTAAAACTAAACTGCAGGTGCCAGAGCTTCAGTAAAGTGAGAAAGGACTTATTTTGTCTTGTATGTCACCAACTCATGTTGGTTCTGCCATAAATGAAAATGGCTACCCATGATCTCAGAGGGTAGAAGTAAGCCCTGAGCACTACTAGGCTTGGCTCAAAAACCAATCAAAACAAAACTAAACTAAATAAAAAAATCAAGTAAGTATTTATCACTATGGTAATAATTATAAATTATAATTGCTTAGTATTTTGTAATATTAAATAATTAACAGTAGTAGAACAAAATATAATTATTAGTAGCATAACAAATCTCTCAAAATTAAGTATTAAAGGCATATAACAAAAATATTTGCAAAACATTGATATCTATATAAATTTAAACAAAAATTTAATTGAAAATATGTAAATTTAAAATGTTCCCTTTACCAAACATTTTATATATACACATATATAGAGTAGAATAAAATCCCACATAAAGGCATATATTAAATAAATTTATGTGGACACTTATGGGAGTGACATTTAGGGCAGAGGGATACAAAACTAAAATACCCTGATAAAATAAAATGATATAGAAGAGGAGAGGACCTATAGCTATAGAGTGCTATGATAAATGCAGTAGTTTTTGGGCCAAGAAAATATATATCTTTATAAAACTATCTTTCTGGCCAGTCAGTCATTACTGTATTAATCATAAAAACTAAATGATAAAATTTACTTTTAAAACATAATATCCAAAACACCTTATATAAGGTAAGTTATTACATTTTATAATAAAATATAAAAATTTGAAAATGCTTATTTTTATTGACTTAATTTTTTCTCTAACATTGTAATTTATGCAAAAATATTTCAATCATATTTCAGATAAAATAGTAGATATACTAGCAAATATTATTAAGCATGAAATTAAAAAATGACTGACCTTGTAGATTCATATTAAAGTATGAGTAAGAGCTGAATGGAAAAGATTAAACAATAATGTGATGCTACTAAAATCAATAGCCAAGTGTAAAACTTGAGTTTCTTCTTTTTATTCCTCTCTTTTCCTTTTTTATATGGCAATAAAATTCACACACAATTATTTAGGGTTGCAATCAATATTTATTGCTAATGTTTCTATTTTTGTTTAAATCTTTCAAATATTCACTATAATGAGATTTTATGTAAATACCGCAAGAATTACAGATTTTTGTCATAAATAAAAAATTATCTAAGGCAAACAAAATATTGTACTAACATCATTTGTGCAAATGTTTTAGTTTTTCTGATTCTAAAATATTTTCCTGATCTTTTAGTGTGTCATGTACCTAGAAAAAAACTTGTAATATTTTTGTGCTGGTCTTATTTTATTTGCTGGCAAAAGTCTTTTATATATGCTGCTTTGAAACATTCATAGTTGCAAATTATTATTATTTTAAGTTATTTTTCTTCCTTATCACCATTTGACATACAATTAAAGTAGTTATAATGGATTATACTTTAGAAAGTCCCTAAATCTCTATTATAAGGTTGTAGTGTCAAGCTAGCTTTTGCCTAAAAGTATTCTCAATATGGAAAAGTTAAACCTGGGTTCTTTTGTGCAGTTTCTTAGTTATCTCTATTTTCCACTCAAGTGAAAAATAAAATGAAAGTTACTGGAGAGGTAGCACGTGGATTGAGGCATTTGCCTTGCATGCGTTGGAGTCTGGTTTGATCTTGGCACTATATGATCCTAAAATATTGCCAATGGTCTTCGATGAATATAGAGCCAGAAAGAGTCATTGAGCACTTCTGTTTGTGGCCCAATACACACACACACACACACACACACACACACACACACACACACACACACACACACACACACACGATGTGAGATGGTCCTTTACTGACATCAACTACAAATTTAGTTTCACATTATATTGCAATCATGTTGTTTCTACTTCTTATTTCTGTGTATAGTGACATATACTTTAAAATTATTAAAGTATTGTTACTTACAAAAACATTGATAATTGAATTTTAATGTATAATATTTGTGTACCAATCCTACCACCAATATATTCTCTTAAAATAGTGTTCCAACGTACCCTCCCAGCCCTAGCTGTCCTCAGGACAGGCACACTTTTAAGTCTTATTATGTAGTTTAGATCTCATAATCTATGAGTTATTGATTCTGAGGTCTGGATATGTAGCCTTTTTGACAAGGAGAATTGCATCTTGGTTTAAATGGATAGAATATACAAATTTCCTGGGTGTTTCTATAGTCCTTTCACAATGCTATATGAGAGGAAATTAGTGTGATGTAAGCAATGGACTCAATACTTTGTACCCTTCTCCTTTATACCCCATGAGTATTACTTCCACCTAAGCAATCTGAGAATAGCTTAAAAGAACACATTTGAAGAGTTTAATATGTATTCCCTAGAGTTGAGGAGTAGAACTAGAAAAGTAGGGATGAAGAAACAGAGGGATTTTGGATATAAATTGATATAAATTACAATTGGAGATACAATGTGTTCCTTTAGTGCTAAAGCTGGAACTGCAAAAAGCAAGTTGGATTTAGGTTATTTTCAAATAAGTAGAACTAAAGAGTTTTTGTCAAGAATATCTATTTCATTGGCATTCAGAATCAAAGATTCAGAATCAAAGATGCAAAGATGCCCAGTGGTTTTGATGGCCACTGTGTCAGAATCTTTGTGTTTATCTATTGAACTATAAGTGCCTCAGTATCCTAGGAATAGACCCTAGCCATTTAAGGTACCTCTGTAACTCAAGGATTTTTCTGTGGTTTTCATTAAAAAAATGAGGTCTTTGCAAACCCAATTCTGTATAAGAGACTATTCATGTTACTCTACCAGTCACAATACTCGAGTGAGCTAATTTATCTACTCCAATATTTCCCTCTTTTGTCATACATCTTGTTCTAAAGAACTAAATCTTTAGGCAAATACTAGAAGCCTAAAGCAATTTCCTGAAAATTATGATGATGTTGAGTAACATTATCCTGCTCTTCAAAAATTGCTAAGTTCCTCAAATAAAAATCTGATATTTATTTGCCCTTCTGGTTTACCTCTATTCATAATCCAAATTAATTGTGCTGGATTCCTTTGCATTACTAGCACTTAATTGAAAACATAATTCTGAAGGCAAAAAGTATACTGAAGAATTTTCCAAGAACTTCAAAATGAGAAACACACTTTCTTGAAAAATACAAATATGTGGGTGTTTTTGGATACTCAATTCATTGCATAATCTCCATTGACAATTCTATTGATTTAATAACTATTAAAATGAGGAATCATCATATTTACAAATATGAATGGATAGGTGTAAATTCAGCAGCACATTTTTTGTTTGGGGGGGCCACACCCTGGTGATGCTCAGGGGTTACTCCTGACCATACGTTCAGAAATTGCTTCTGGCTTGGAGGACATCCTGGGATGCCAGGAATCAAACCAAGGTCCATCCTGGATTGGCCTCATACAAGGCAAGTGCTCTACCACTGTGCTATTGCTCCATCCCCTCAGCAGCACTTCTTTTATTAATTTTATTTAGCTTATTTGTTTGTTTGGGGAACACCTCTTATTGGTTCTATCTAGACCAACTGGAACAGTGGTTTAGTGCTAGATCCCTAAGATGTGGCATTGCTCAAGAGCTCTGCAGGGCCAGGAAGACCAGGTACAAAGCCTTTAAGCACTTGGGAATCTTCAGTCCACACCAAGTAGTTCTCTGAGAACCATGTGGTGCCAATCAAACTATGTGGTGTCCAAGATTGAGCTGGGTCTCATGCAATGTTTGTACCTTAAACCACTGTACTATTTCTCTAGACCCTTTGTTTTCACAGAGTTTGATTCTAAGAATCTTCTTTGGATGCTTATTTTTGTGCCACATCTTGCTTTGTTCTGTGTTCAGTCATTACTCCCTAGTTCTGTGCTCAAACATTATTGCCAGAGGTGCATGGGGATTAGCAGATTCAAGGGAAGTAACGACTCCTGTTTTATCACTCTGTCCCCTGATTCTAATGTTTTCATACTTGTTGAAATACTAACTTCTTAAATTAATGATATGTGTACTTTATTTCATAAATGAACTAGGCCCATACCAAAACTTAATCTAGTTCACTGTATCTCAATTACTCTTTATGATGCCTCTTTCAACTCCTAAGGATATCTCTGATTTCTTCTAGCATGTATCTCTAGTCTATTAAATTAGGTAATATACATATCATATGTTTCTTGAGAACAACTTTTATGATGTCTTGATATATTTATGTACTGCAATATTCAGTAGTGTTTTTAAATTGCTGGTGCTTAGAGCTAGCCTGAATGGAAATATTTACTATTTTGTTAAACTCAGAGAAATCTTCTAGATTGTGATACTGGAAACAGTTATTTTCATTTTAAAATATGGTCTTTAATTATAGATCAGAAATATATGACCTATGGAATACTTTTGCAATAATGATTGATTTAGATACCCTAAGCACTATATATGGTCCCTTGAGTCCTCTGGAGATATTCCCAGGTCAGAAAAAGGTGTAAATTCTGAGTACAGCTGGCTCTGGCCAAAAACAAAACAAATAAATGATTAAATAATTAAATGTATGAGGAGTTTAATGTGAATTTTTGAATATATAATATATATCAATAACAAAATGCTATTACATTAAAATTTAAATTAGTAGGAAACGATATACTGAAACCAGGCTACACATTTAACTCTGGGGATTGTTTTGTTTTAGGGCTGAAAGTATTTGTGTCACATACATATAAATTTCAAATTGTATGGTAATAAAAAATTAAAAGGAAAGTCAAGATTGTTTAACATTTTTGTTTTCTTTTCTTTTATTTAGTTTGTAATCCACATTTAGTAATAATCAGGAATTATTCCTGGTTCTTTATTCAGGAACTTGGTGCTTGGGGGACCATATGGGTCCTAGGGATCAAATCTGTGTCAGCAGAATGCAAGACAAGCACCCTACCCACTACTCTATCTCTCTGGCCCCAAGATTAAATATTATTTTTAAATATTTAATTGACTTACAAATGAGGGCAGAGCAAATGTCTGCATTTATTGCCTATTATGATGTCTATTCTTAAATAGTTTGAATACCCACAATGGTATTAAAAATGCTGTAAGGCTTAAAGGTAGTCTCATTCATGATTTCATAATTATATAATATTCATATTTTAGTACTGTGCAACATAATCACTTTCAGAGATAACTTTGTATTCATATAAAATACAATAAAACATAGCTTATGCCTAGAAGATATCATTTTTTGTGTGTTGCAATAATAGACAATAATTACTAATGGAATTGTTTGCTCTTAATTTCATTTCTTCTCCATGAGCAAGTTCACTGGGAAAGAAGATTTGTAAAAATACTTTTGCTGGATTTTACAATATATTGCTTTTCTTAGCCATCCTGCAGTGTTTGATGTCTGAGACCAATAGACCTGTATATTATTAAACAAACCTAAGCACTTGGGAGTCTCCAACTGAGAATTTCCCTGAAGAAATTGAATGTACAGATACAAGCTCTCAGTCCTACCAGAATACTCACAGAGTCATTTCATAAATTGACAGTGACAGTATGATATTATCCCTGTGGTGTGTTCTACAAAGTACCGGAACTACTTAGAATGCATGTGTGTGTCAAAGTCAGAAAATGTGCAGATTAACAATAAAACTCTGATGTGCCTGCAAAGAAAAGTATGCAAAGGAATCAGTGTAAATTTTCTTTGAAATTGGAATAACTCAAGCTGAGAGGGAGACTGATTTTGATATAACTGCCTTCATTCTTGACAGTTCAAAGAGGAAAGATAAATTAAATATACAGAATATTTATATGTCAGGTAATATGATAGGCACTTTAATTATGATCAGCTAATTAAATACTTATATCAATCTTGAGAGACAGGCACTATTATTTCTATGTCACATAAATTGAGATTGAGTTCTATTAAATTGAAAAAATTGGGCATAAATTCAGAAGTTTTTTTAATGTGGCATCTTTAAATTATGCATGATAAAAATCAAATTTTGAACTGTGTAGACAAATAATGAATAGAAAGTACTTCATCACAGGTATACACAACCTGTTAAAATCTATTTATTTTCACAATGATAAAAATGCGCCACAAAGTATAATTATTGCAAGCCAAGAAATCATTTTATGGTGGGAAGGATGTCGAACTTGATACTACTTATGAATTACTTCTGGTGGACGTTAAGAGATTATATGGGTTTCTAGGGCTCTTTCAGGCATTGGTTGTGTGCAAGACAAATCTATCTCTTTGGACACTGATGAAGTAATTATCTCTGAAGATTCTATAATAAAACTTATAATCTTGGGGCCGGGCGGTGGCGCTAAAGGTAAGGTGCCTGCCTTACCTGCGCTAGCCTAGGACGGACCGCGGTTCGATCCCCCGGCGTCCCATATGGTCCCCCAAGCCAGGAGCGACTTCTGAGTGCATAGCCAGGAGTAACCCCTGAGCATCACCGGGTGTGGCCCAAAAACCAGAAAAAAAAAAAACTTATAATCTTATGTTATAATTAGAAATGGTCCATTATATGGAGTGATACTGTAAAAACTATATAATGATAAGTTATGAATAGAACTCATAAATTTCACATTTTATGTAAGAAACTAAAAAAATTAACAAAATATATTTATGAACTCTTGTTGCCAAGAGATACTTGGAAGTGTCATAATTTCGTGGAATGATTTCTTTTCACATTACTTATGAAGATAAGTGAAGATCACTCATTTGATTTTTATAAAAAATTATTTGAATTAATGGCATGAAAAAGACACAAAAATGTATATGCCATTTATATAAAATAAAATTAGCTTCATCTATTCAAGACAACTATCAAATTATTTGTATATATTATGGCATCATCAAGAAAAATCTATATATATTAAACAATGATTTGAACATTGATTCTGATGTTGATTGGAACCTATGATTGGAACATGATTGGAACATTAAAGATTTACTCTTGTAGAAAGTTTCAAATATTAATTTAGCATCATTATCTATAATCACCATAATACTCCATATTACATATATATTTTAAATGTCAAATAACATTTATATTACATGTCATTGCTTTTGTATTACCATTTTTAAAGATGATTCCTCAATATTTATCACCCTTTTATTTACTTTTTTTGATAATATTTTAAATTAATTGTTCTTCAAACAAATATATGCATATGCCTTTAATGTAATAAGTTATTTATTTTATTTATTTTTTGCCACTAAAAAGAGGATAATAAATTTTATAAGGTCAATTGCACCAAAATTTATATATTAATGAGCAATATAAATCAATACTACTCTTCGTTGTTTTGATTTACTACTACTCATATTTTATGGCACTTGATAGTTTCCAACATAAATACAAAATAATAACATAATTTATATATTATTTTAACATGATTTATTTATGAAAACACTGTGATTGCAAACATGTTCATATTTGTTTCAGCCTTTAAATGCATACCCCCTTTTACCAGTGCAACGATCCCACCCCCATCAATGCTCCCACCCCCCTCTTTCTCTGTGTGTCTTCGAGATGGGCATTGCATTTCTCTCTATCATTGTCATGGTAGTTGTTAGTGTAATTATTTCTCTAAACACACTCACCAATCTTATCTTTGTTGTAATCTTCATATTATAGCCTGGTCTACCAGCTCTCATCTTTATTGTTTCTGGGTATTATTACTATTATTACTATATTTTTATTTTTCTTAGATCCTACAGATGAGTAAGACGAATCCATGTTTATCTCTCTCTCTCCCTTTAATTTATTTCACTCAGCATAATAGTTTCCATGTTCATCCTTGTGCAAATTTCCTGATTTCATTTTTTCTAACAGCTGCATAATATTCCACTCTGAAGATTACAAAGTTTCTTTAGACACTCATTTGTTGTTGGGTATCTGGGTTGATTCCAAATTCTAGCTATTGGGTTTTTGTTTTGTTTGTTTGTTTGTTTGGTCACACCCAGCAGCGTTCAGGGGTTATTCCTGGCTCTATGCTCAGAAATCGATTCTGGCAGGCTCAAGGGACCATATGGGATATTGAGATTCGAACCACCAAACTTCTGCATGAAAGGCAAATGCCTTACCTCCATGCTATCTTTCCGGCCCCCAAATTCTAGCTATTGTTAATAGCATTGCAATGAACATAGACATGCAGAGGGTTTTACTGTATTGTGTTATTTGTGTGACTAGGATATATCTTTAGTAGTGATATTGCTGTATCATATGGGAGTTCAATTTTCAGTATTGTGAGGAATATCCATATTGTTTTCCAGAAAAGCTGGACTAGACAGCATTTCCACTAACAGTGAATGAATGTTCTTCTTCTCTGTGGTGTGCCAGTCTCCATGGCATGAGATTATCTCTCATTTTTTATTTGTGTTTCCCTGACTATGAATGATGTAGAAAAGTTTTTCATGTGCTTTTTGCATCTGGCTGACCAGTTGTTCTAACACCACTTATTGAAGATACTTTCCTTCTCCATTTTGAGTTTCTTGTCCTTTGTTAAATATTGAGTGTATATCTATGGGTCATTCTATGAATACTCAAGTCTATTTCATTGATCTGAAGGTCCTTTTTATTCCAGTACCATGCTGTTTTAACAATTATTGCTTTGTAGTATAATTTAAAGGATAATGTAATGCCTTCCATATATTTTTAAGGCTTATTTTAGCTATATGTGGGTGTTAATTTTTTCAAATGAATTAAGGAATGTTTTATCTACTTCTTTGAAGATGGGTATGGGTAAACTTAGGGGGAATGCATTAAATCTGTACAATGCTTTGAGAGTGTTTTAAAATGGTGTTAATCGGGCCCGGAGAGATAGCACAGCAGTGTTTGCCTTGCAAGTAGCCCATTCAGGACCAAAGGTGGTTGGTTCGAATCCCGGTGTCCCATATGGTCCCCTGTGCCTGCCAGGAGCTATTTCGAAGCAGACAGCCAGGAGTAACCCCTAAGCACCACCGGGTGTGGCCCCCCCAAAAAATGGTGTTAATTCACCTAGTCCATGAATAATGCATATGTCTCCATTTTCTTGCTTTCTCTTTTAGCTGTTGAAATAGTGTTTTATACTTTCCTCTGCATAGCTTTCAATTCTTTAGTTAATTTGAATACAAGATATTTGAATTTTTTGTGATATTATAGTGAATAAGGATTTTAATGATATTTTCCATATTATTTTTGTATAAGAAAGCCATTGATTTTTGCTTATAATTTTGTAGGCTTCCACTTTGCTATATGAATCTATTGTCTAGAGGCTTTTTTTGTAGAATCTTTAGAATTTTCTAAATATAGTGTCATGTCATCTGAAAACAGTGAGAACTTGATTTTTTTGTTTCAATCTGGATGCCCTTGATATCTTTTTCTTGGCTTATTGCTATGACAATTACTTCTAGTATTATGATGAGTAGAAGTGTTGAGAGTGTTGAGAAGTGTTGAGAGCCTTGCTTTGTACCATATCTTGCTTTGTGCCATATCAGGGTAATTCTTCCAATTTTTATCCATTGAGCATAATATTTGCTATGGAATTGTGGTTGATGGCCTTGACAATATTGAGAAAAGTTCCTTCCATTCCCATATTCTTGAGAGTTTTTATCATGCATAAAATTGGATGTCAGAGTGTATCACTTTATCATATTTATTTTAAATATTATTTATTTTTAGAATATAGCAAGATAGTAGAAAGATTATGAAGTTGCATATGGCTGATTTTGATTTAATCCCTAGAAATTTGTGTGGATATCTGAGAACTTCCAAAAGTGATCTTTAAGCACAGATATATGTGGTACCTGGAGTCAGTCTGAGGCAGAATGCAAGGCAGTGTCTAATTTCTTTTTAATTCCCGGATATTGCCAATAAATGGAATTAGTGGATATTCTGGAATTTTTATTCTTATATTTTTAATATTCCCTGTACTTCCTTTTACATTAGAGTTTTACATCCCACCAACACTAAAAGAAGATTCCTTTTATACGACATCCATACAAGATAGGGCCTGGAGCAGTAAAACAGGTTCAGAAAAAGACAGCAACGGGACCATCATGATGGCGCAGTGTCAGGGCATTTGCCTTACACATGGCTGACCCAGGACAAACCATGGTTCAATTCCCCAGTGTCCCATATAGTCCACCAAGTCAGGAGCAATTTCTGAGTGCATAGCCAGGAGTAACCCCTGGTCATAACCGAGCGTGACCCTTCCCCACCCCCCACAAAAAAGACAGCAGAAGCAGAATCTATTAAAGTTTTTCCATCAGCTCAGCAGTAACCATCTAGCAAGGTGCTATCCAGCAGGGATAGCAGACAACTCTCTTAGCCCTCTAGCAATTCAAGGGCCATAAGAGTCTCTCTTTCCATAAATATCCTTCCTTTTCCATAGGAAAAAATTAGAGGGAGTATAGAATAAATAACAGTGTCCAAGTATTGATCTACATTGCTAATCATTTTTCAGATTTATCAGATCTGAAGGGCTTCAGCTTATGATGTAGTCTATTGGTGCAGAGCAGTCAGCAAGTCAATGAACCAATCACTGCAGGTCAGAAGATCCTGGTCCTTGAGCCAGGAGCCCAGTTGAAGAAGTCAATTCAAATAGGTGTGGACTGGTTTCAAGCAAAGATCTTTTACTCCTAAAATGGAGCTTACCATTCCATTGTCAAGGGACCAGAGAAGAAAAGAAAAGTTTGTTTAGGCACAGTATAATAGGATTGTATAATATATTTTATATCTATGGAAGCAAGAAAACAAATAGAATCAGAAAATATCCTAAAAGAGAGAAAATTTTAAATATCAAGGGACTACTTAGAACAAAAAATTTTATTATATTTATTTATTTATTTTTGGTTTTGGGGCCATACCAAGTGACACTCAGCATTTACTCCTGGCTATGCACTTAGAAATCACTTCTGCCTTGGGGGGCCATATGGGGACCCTGGGGGGTCATACCAAGGTCAGCCTCCTGCAAGACAAATGCCCTACCACTGTGCTATTGCTCCAGCTCCCTAGAACAAAAACTGTTACATTAAAAGCGATCCAACTGCAGGATGTTGTTAAAAACTTAAAAAAAATGGTAAACATAACTATCTCTCTTCAATAAGTTAGAACTCTGATCTTTTAGAAACTGAGGGTACGAGATTGTCTGAATATTTTTTTTGCTGATATGAAGCATTGTGGGATTGTGAGATTTTCACTTCTTGATATCTTCTTAATATATAATATGGAAAATAACAAAATTAAAATTTTATTGAGTCAAAAGGTAAATAAAAAATTCTGATTTCTGTGCAAAAATATAAATGAAACTTAACTCTGAAAACAAGAGGATTCTTCCCATGGTCTCTTAAAGTGATGAAAGGGTAAAAACCTTTGAGTGTTAGAGACGTGAACTTCTGATAAATTTTAATGAAACCCTGAATTTCTTTTTTTTGTAACTATTCTCTGAAGAAATATAAGTATAGTTTTTTCCATTGAATGTTAAGTTTCTGTTACCCAATCTTTATCATTTCACCTAAATATGTGAATTAATTGTTTTCTGAGAATGTATAGCACTTTAAATTCTCTTTCAATAGCTGTATGGGGTTATTCTTGAGGTTAGTTTTAAAACAAAAATTTAAAAAAAATAATGTTCAAGATAGGAAATATAAATGGAGCATACCCCTTTTCTGTTTTAAATAATTAAATTTTGAGAGCCCTCTGAGCATATTCAACAATGGCTTTTCCTTGGGGATTATTGGAGATACTAGTAACATGTTTGATTTGCTATGCTTTGAAAAATCATTGAAAACTTTTACTAGTGTATGCCAGGTCATTATCAATTTTGATGGTATAGTTAATACTTTTGACAGAAAAGCATTTTAGTTAAAAGTTGTAGAATAAGACCTGGGTGTCCAATCATGGGCCTTGGCAATCTTCTGCTCACTCCAGAACAACATAGCCATTGTCAACAGCATGTGAGAGCCATGCTCAGAATTTTTCAGAGAATATACACTCTTGGTCTTCCTATGAGGGTAGGCCTCTAGGAAGATGACTTTAGGCCACAAGTCAACAAAGTTAGGGCATTACTGCTGCACCTTGGCCATGAAAATGTAGACAATTTTTTTCAAGATGGCCAGATATTCCAGTCACATGGACTCCAGCCAGAAACTTAAGTTTTTGAGGCTCTTCAGATCAGACATTTCAAGAACAGCATGATTCCAGTTAGCTGCCTGAACTTTCTTCCAGCCAGGAGAGTAGACGTCATGTACTAGGGGCAATTCTTAAATCTCTGGTTTAGGCTCTCTGGGTGCTATAGCAAAGTGATTACAATTAAAAATGTACGTCATCTGAATTACAGATTTAAAAAGTGGCTGGATTAAGAATGATAAGCTCAGCACACCATAATTCATATAGATCTCAACCCCTCAATAAATTTAGGAGCAAAGGAGCCATGTAAGGCTAAAATATTGCCATGTTCCCTTCAGGGACAATGCTTTTCATCCACATATCAATTTGTTGGACAGGGGAAAAAGGTAAAGTGCCTACTTCTTGCAAGCCATAAATTATTTCCTGCAGGGCTTAATTACAGGGTATATGGGAATAGATGATGGAAACATTGGAGCCTATGTCAATCATTTCTTTAGATTATTTTACATGTACCTCTAAACGTTATTAGAGGTTTTTATGATTACACGTAAATGCTACTAAGAATCTGCAGACTGCTAGGGGGTTAGTGCTATGAAAACTTCCAAGCCTTGTGTGATAAAACTGGCTATTCACGATAAGTATAGAAGCAAGAAATATAAAATATACTTTCCTTTCTTAAATGTCCATTCTGTTGATAATGTGACAATTATCATCTATTTTGTGTAATAGGAATCTATTATTTCCCACATGCCCATTGATTTCTTTAAGAGTTAAACTGCTTTCTCCTAAGAGAAATGTATTGGTCCTTTTTTCTGATTTTCAATTTGTAGGGATGCTGAGCTGGGTTAGTCTGATAGTGTCAGAGTAGGGTATATCAATGGCAAAAACAAAAACAAACAAACAAAAAAAACATATTTAACCTCATCCAGCAATGAGTAGAAGAAATAAACAGACATTTCCTCAATGAATAAATACAGATGGCCAAAAGGTACTTAATAAAAATTCCATATTATTAATTATCAGGGAAATGTAATTCAAAACAATAGTGAGAGGCTAGAGCCTTATCACAGCAGTTAGGGCTTGTGCATTAATTCACGCCTCACATCCCATATGGTTCCCTGAGCCTTACAGGTGTGGTTGAGCACATGTCAGGAGTAACATCTGAATGCCACTGAGTGTGGCGCAAACACACACACAAGAAATAAAATGCACAATGTGTTATCATCTCACACTACAGAGACTGATATGCATCACAGATTAAAAGAACTAACTTGAATAAAAAATGTGAAGAATGTATACAAAGAAAACTATAAAACTTTGCTCCAAGAAATAGGAGAGGACACGCGGAAATGGAAGCACATACCCTGCTCATGGATTGGCAGGATTAGCATCATGAAAATGGCAATACTCCCCAAAGCATTGTACAGATTTAATGCGATCTCTCTAAAGATACCCGGCAATAGCCGGCTCCCTGAGTGTGACACCAGGCGGGGAAAATCCGCGAAAGTACACCGGCCCAGTGGGGCCCAACTGTGAACAACTGTGAGTGTGACCTGTCTATGTCTGTCTACTGTTCTCTTGCGTGAAACTCTTGCGAGTGGGGCAAAAAGAGGCTCCAGAAACCTCGCTCGCCCAGATGCCATTTTCAGGGAGGGACTACAGAGCATGAAAACTGGCTAAGCTTTGCAAAAGCCGGATCACTGTGTGTGACACAAGGCGGGGAAAATCCGCGAAAGTACACCAGCCCAGTGGGGCCCAACTGTGAAAAACTGTGAGTGTGACCTGTCTATGTCTGTTTACTGTCCTCTTGCGTGAAACTCTTGCGAGTGGGGCAAAAAGAGGCTCCAGCGGAGCACGGCCACTCCGCTTCGCTACTCGGCCGTGCACTCTTTCTAAGAACACCATTGCAACAAGAAGGAAAAATCACACTAAGAACGGCGCTATATCACAGAAGCAAACATTTCTCTCCGGACTGTCTTCTCTGTTGCATGCTCGGGCCTAAGATTTGACCCAGTGTGAGGCTTCATCCACGGAGGACTCCCCTCCCTTAGAGGCAAGTCAGCCCATCCAGAAAGGGAGGAGCCAGAGGAGTGTGCTGCCTGCATCATATAGACAATGAATACCACCACATCAGGTAGAAAAACCCACAATACAAGTGTGACAATGGGGAAACAACGCAGGCCAGCATCAGACATAGAGAATGAAGATGACAATTCTGAGGACCAGATAATGACCAACCAACTAATCAACCTCTCAGATAAGGACTTTAGACTAGCAATATGGAAGATGTTCAACGGACTCCAAGAAACCATGGATCGAGTTGAACAGAACATGAATAAGAACCAAGAAAATATAAAGACAGAAATCACAAAACTCCAAACTGAAATAACATGTCAACTAACAGGACTGAAAAAGTCAGTAAACGAAGTGAATGACAAAATGCATAAGCTCTGGGACAGGGTATCAGAAGCTGAGAATAGACTTGGTGCTGTGGAAGATGAGATACATAACAATTCCATACAGCAGGAGAGATTGGACAAAAAACTTAAAGCAAATGAGCACACAATGGAAAAATTAGTGAAAGAATGGGAACAGATGAAAATAGAAGTCTATGATAAGATCAACAGAAACAAATTAAGAATCATTGGACTCCCAGAGACCCAGGAAGAAAATTTCCAGGAAGAATCAACGGTCAAGAACATCATTAAAGAGAAACTTCCAGAGCTAAAGAATATATGTGATCAAATCCTGCATGCCCAAAGAGTACCAACCAAAAGAGACCCCAGAAAAACCACCCCAAGACACATCCTAGTCACAATGACAAATCCCACAGATAGAGACAGAATTCTGAAAACAGCAAGATCAAAAGGGGAAATCACGTTCAAGCAAACTTCCCTGAGATTTACAGCAGACCTGTCACCAGAAACACTTAATGCCAGAAAGCAGTGGTGGGATATTGTGACAAGACTGAATGAAATGAATGCTTCACCCAGAATACTATACCCAGCAAAACTCACTTTCCGGTTTGAAGGAAGAATACATGATTTCACAGAAAAAAAACAGCTCAGAAACTTCACAGACACAGAACCAGTCTTAAGAGAAAAACTGAAAGACCTAATCTAAGACAAGACTACCCAAAAGACACACCAAATTTTGAAATAAAGATGGCGTTAAATCCCAGGACAATTCTTTCTCTCAAAGTCAATGGACTAAATGCACCAGTTAAGAGACACAGAGTGGCTAAATGGATCAAAAAACTCAATCCAACCTTCTGCTGCCTACAGGAAACGCACCTGAATAGTCAGAACAAACATAGACTCAAAATAAAAGGCTGGAGAAAAATTATCCAAGCAAACAACACCCATAAAAAAGCTGGAGTGGCCATACTAATATCAGATAATGCACACTTCATACTCAGGAAGGTTGTAAGGGACAAATATGGACATTTTATATTAATCAAGGGGTACGTAGAACAGAAAGAATTCACTCTCCTAAACATATATGCACCGAATGAGGGGCCAGCAAAATATTTAATACAACTGTTGACAAATCTGAAAAATAATATCAACAACAACACAATAATTGTGGGGGACCTTAACACGGCTTTGTCAACACTGGATAGTTCAACCAGACTGAAACCCAACAAGAATATACTAGACCTGAGGAGAGAAATGGAAGAAAGAGGCCTAGTGGATATATATAGGACACTCCATCCCCAGAAACCTGGATACACATTCTTCTCCAATGTACATGGGACATTCTCCAGGATAGACTACATGCTGGCACATAAAACATACCTCCATAAGATCAAGAGGATAGAAATTTTGCAGACTACCTTTGCTGACCCCAAGGCTCTGAAATTATTTGTGAACTCCAAAGGGACTCAGAAGAAACACTTTAACACCTGGAAGTTAAACAGCCTCATGCTCAATAACCAGTGGGTCCGAGATGAAATCAAGGAGGAAATAAAAAGGTTCCTGGAAACAAATGACAATAAAGACACAAACTCTCAGAACTTATGGGACACAGCAAAAGCAGTACTGAGAGGAAAATTTATAGCTTTGCAAGCACACATCAGGAAGGAAGAAGGAGCTTACCTGAGTAGCTTAATGACACAGCTAATAGTACTAGAAAATGCTCAACAAAAGGACCCAAGAATAGGAAGACAGAAGGAAATAACAAAGCTGAGAGCAGAAATCAACGAAGTGGAAACTCAAAAAACAATCCGAAAGATCAACGAAAGCAGAAGTTGGTTCTTTGAAAAAATAAACAAGATTGATAGACCACTGGCAAACCTAACAAAGAAAGAGAGAGAGAGAAACTTGATAACACGTATCAGGAATGAAAAAGGAGAGATCACTACTGATATGACAGAGATTCAAAGGGTAATCAGAAACTACTTTGAAAAACTCTATGCCACTAAAAATTAGAACCTGGAAGAAATGGATAAATTCTTGGACTCATAATCTTCCACGGTTGAAGGAAGAGGATGTAGCATATCTAAACACCCCCATCACCATTGATGAAATTAAAACTGTAAACAAATGTCTGCCGAAAAACAAAAGCCCAGGTCCAGATGGATTCACTAATGAATTCTATCAAACTTTCCAAGAGGAACTACTGCCAATCTTGGCAAGATTCTTTCATGAAATTGAACAAACAGAAACACTTCCAAATAGCTTTTATGAAGCCAACATCACCTTGATACCTAAACCAGACAGAGACCCTACCAAAAAAGAAAATTACAGACCAATATCACTGATGAATGCAGATGCAAAGATCCTCATCAAAATCCTGGCAAATAGGATTCAATGCCTCGTTACAAAGATCATCCACTACGATCAAGTAGGTTTCATCCCAGGAATGCAAGGCTGGTTTAACATCCGTAAATCTATCAACATAATACACAACATCAATAACAAGAAAAATAAAAACCACATGATCATATCAATAGATGCAGAGAAAGTATTTGATAAGGTCCAACACCCATTCTTGATCAAAACTCTCAGCAAGATGGGAATGGAGGGAACCTTTCTCAATATAGTGAAGGCCATCTACCACAAGCCAGTGGCAAATATTATCCTCAATGGAGAAAAACTAAAAGCCTTCCCTCTAAATTCTGGCACAAGACAAGGCTGTCCTCTCTCACCACTCCTATTCAACATAGCACTGGAAGTACTTGGTATAGCGATTAGGCAAGAAAAAGATATCAAGGGAATGCAGATAGAAAAGGAAGAAGTCAAGCTCTCACTGTTTGCAGATGACATGATACTCTACTTAGAAAACCCTAAAGATTCTTTCAAAAAGCTTCT
Organism: Suncus etruscus; assembly: GCF_024139225.1. Taxonomy (NCBI): domain Eukaryota; kingdom Metazoa; phylum Chordata; class Mammalia; order Eulipotyphla; family Soricidae; genus Suncus; species Suncus etruscus. The sequence goes on along the minus strand of NC_064857.1, from coordinate 10,034,186 downwards.
AGAAACAATAGACTCATATAGCAAGGTGGCAGGCTACAAAATTAACACACAAAAATCAATGGCCTTTCTATACACCAATAGTAATAAGGATGAAATGGACATTAAGAAAACAACCCCATTCACAATAGTGCCACACAAACTCAAATATCTTGGAATCAACTTGACTAAATATGTGAAGGACCTATACAAAGAAAACTATAAAACTCTGCTGCAAGAAATAAGAGAGGACACACGGAAATGGAAACGCATACCCTGCTCATGGATTGGCAGGATTAACATCATCAAAATGTCAATACTCCACAAGGCATTATACAGATTTAATGCCATCCCTCTAAAGATACCCATGACATTCTTCAAAGAAGTGGATCAAACACTTTTGAAATTCATTTGGAACAATAAACACCCTCGAATAGCTAAAGCAATCATTGGGAAAAAGAATATGGGAGGAATTACTTTCCCCAACTTTAAACTGTACTACAAAGCAATAGTTATCTAAACAGCATGGTATTGGAATAAGGACAGGCCCGCAGATCAGTGGAATAGGCTTGAATACTCAGAAAATGTTCCCCAGACATACAACCACCTAATTTTTGATAAAGGAGCAGGAAATCCTAAATGGAGCAAAGAAAGCCTCTTCAACAAGTGGTGTTGGAACAATTGGATAGCCACTTGCAAAAAATTGAACTTAGACCCCCAGCTAACATCATGTACGAAGATAAAATCCAAATGGATTAAAGACCTCGATATCAGCCCCCAAACCATAAGATATATAGATCAGCACATAGGCAAAACACTCCAGGACATTACAGGCATCTTCAAGGAGGAAACTGCACTCTCCAAGCAAGTGAAAGCAGAGATTAACAGATGGGAATATATTAAGCTGAGAAGCTTCTGCACCTCAAAGGAAATAGTGCCCAGGATACAAGAGCCCCCCACTGAGTGGGAGAAACTATTCACCCAATACCCATCAGATAAGGGGCTAATCTCCAAAATATACAAGGCACTGACAGAACTTTACAAGAAAAAAACATCTAACCCCATCATAAATGGGGAGAAGAAATGAATAGACACTTTGACAAAGAAGAAATACACATGGCCAAAAGACACATGAAAAAATGTTCCACATCACTAATCATCAGGGAGATGCAAATCAAAACAACAATGAGATACCACCTCACACCCCAGAGAATGGCACACATCACAAAGAATGAGAATAAACAGTGTTGGCGGGGATGTGGAGAGAAAGGAACTCTTATCCACTGCTGGTGGCAATGCCGTCTAGTTCAACCTTTATGGAAAGCGATATGGAGATTCCTCCAAAAACTGGAAATCGAGCTCCCATACGATTCAGCTATACCACTCCTAGGAATATACCCTAGGAACACAAAAATACAATACAAAAAACCCTTCCTTACACCTATATTCATTGCAGCACTATTTACCATAGCAAGACTCTGGAAACAACCAAGATGCCCTTCAACAGACGAATGGCTAAAGAAACTGTGGTACATATACACAATGGAATATTATGCAGCTGTCAGGAGATATGAAGTCATGAAATTTTCCTATACATGGATGTACACGGAATCTATTATGCTGAGTGAAATAAGTCAGAGAGAGAGAGAAAAACACAGAATGGTCTCACTCATCTATGGGTTTTAAGAAAAATGAAAGACACCCTTGTAATAATAATTTTCAGACACAAAAGAGAAAAGAGCTGGAAGTTCCAGCTCACCTCAGGAAGCTCACCACAAAGAGTGATGAGTTTAGTTAGGGAAATAACTACATTTTGAACTGTCCTAATAACGAGAATGTATGAGGAAAATGGAGAGCCTGTCTAGAGTACAGGCGGGGGTCGGGTGGGGAGAAGGGAGACTTGGGACATTGGTGATGGGAATGTTACACTGGTGATGGGTGGTGTTCTTTACATGACTGAAACCCAAACACAATCATGTATGTAATTAAGGTGTTTAAATAAATTAAAAAAATAAATAAAGATACCCATGACATTCTTCAAAGAAGTGGATCAGGCACTTTTGAAATTCATTTGGAACAATAAACACCCTATAATAGCTAAAGCAATCATTGGGAAAAAGAATACGGGAGAAGTTACTTTCCACAACTTTAAACTTTACTACAAAACACTACTTATCATAACAGCATGGTATTGGAATAAGGACAGCCCCTCAGATCAGTGGAATAGGCTTGAATACTCAGAAAATGTTCCCCAGATATACAATCACCTAATTTTTGATAAAGGAGCAGGAAATTCTAAATGGAGCAGGGAAAGCCTCTTCAACAAGTGGTGTTGGCACAACTGAATAGCCACTTGCAAAAAATTGAACTTAGACCCCCAGCTAACATCATGTACGAAGCTAAAATCCAAATAGATTAAAGACCTCGATATCAGCCCCAAAACCATAAGATATATAGAACAACACGTAGGTAAAACACTCCAGGACATTGAGACTAAAGGCTTCTTCAAGGAGGAAACTGCACTCTCCAAGCAAGTGAAAGCAGAGATTAACAGATGGGAATATATTAAGCTAAGAAGCTTCTGCACCTCAAAGGAAATAGCGCCCAGGATACAAGAGCCCCCCACTGAGTGGGAGAAACTATTCATCCAATACCCATCTGATAAGGGACTAATCTCCAAAATATACAAGGCACTGACAGAACTTTACAAGAAAAAAACATCTAATCCCATCAAAATATGTGGAGAAGAAATGGATAGACACTTTGACAAAGAAGAAATACAAATGCCCAAAAGACACATGAAAAAATGCTCCACATCACTAATCATCAGGGAGATGCAAATCAAAACAACTATGAGATACCACCTCGCACCCCAGAGATTGACACACATCACAGAGAATGAGAACAAGCAGTGTTCGCGGGGATGTGGAGAGAAAGGAACTCTTATCCACTGCTGGTGGGAATGCCATCTAATTCAACCTTTATGGAAAGCAATATGGAGATTTCTCCAAAAACTGGAAATCGAGCTCCCATATGATCCAGCTATACCACTCCTAGGAATATACCCTAGGAACACAAAAATACAATACAAAAAACCCTTCCTTACACCTATATTCATTGTAGCACTATTTAACATAGCAAGACTCTGGAAACAGCCAAGATACCTTCAACAGATGAATGGCTAAAGAAACTGTGGTACATATACACAATGGAATATTATGCAGCTGTCAGGAGAGATGAAGTCATGAAATTTTCCTATACATGGATTACATGGAATCTATTATGCTGAGTGAAATAAGTCAGAGAGAGAGAAAGTTGCAGAATGGCCTCACTCATCTATGGGTTTTAAGAAAAATGAAAGGCATTCTTGCAATATTAATTTTTAGACACAAAAGAGAAAAGAGCTGGAAGTTATAGTTCACCTCATGAAGCTCACCACAAACAGGGATGAGTTTAGTTAGAGAAATAACTACGTTTTGAACTATCCTAATAATTATAATGTATGAGGGAAATAGAAAGCCTGTCTAGAGTACAGGCGGGGGTTAAGCAGGGAGGAGGGAGATTTGGGACATTGGTGATGGGAATTTTGCACTGGTGATGGGTGGTGTTCTTTACATGACTGAAACCCAAACACAATCGTGTATGTAATAAAGTTGTTTAAATAAAATAAAAAATAAAAAGACAAAAAAATATAACTACCATTGCTGGTGTGGATGCAGGGATAAAGGGACTCTTTCAGAATGACAACTCACACAGCCTTTTTGGAAATCTGGAAATCAGTATGGATACTCAAAACAAATCTAGAAATTAAGCTTCCACATTACTCAGCACATCCACTCCTTCTTATATAGTCTAGTAGCCAAAGAAACAATGTAGAAAAGCTATCTGCATCCCAATGTATATCTAAGCTTTATTAACAATAGCCAGAACCTGTAAACAACACAAATGTCAGACAGATTTTTAATGGCTAAAGAAGCTATGGTACATCTACATAATGGATAATGAAATTCTATTCAACTGTTAGGAAAAATGAAGTCATGGAATTTATTGAGATTAGTATGCTGAGTGTTATGATATAAAGGGCTAGAAATAGACATTGAATTATCTCAAACATTTGTGGGATATAATAAATATAAGTGATATTATGGTAGTAATATACAGAGACAATAGAAATGAGGGCCATGTAGGAAGCTTGCCACATGAGTGGTGAGTTTAGTTAGGGCTCACTATGACAATTATAGTTGAAACTGATCACTTCAGACAAGAAGTGAATGCAGAACAGGAATAAAATGATATGCATGTATCCGTCTTTATTAACAACAGTGCAAACCACAGTATCAAAGAATAAAAATAGAGAGATTGAAGTAAAATGCATGTCCCAGGGTCAAGTAGAAGGTGGAAAACTGGAGACATTGGTGGAAGATGTAGGCTGGTGTTACATTCTATGGCAAAAACGCAATCATAAACAATTTTTTGATCGCCTTGTTTAAATAAAGTAATTATGAAATATACCATGTTCTTGTAGTTTTCCTTATATATTTATTCATGTACTTTGGGTAAAGTTCTCCCAAGTTGTGCTCAGATTTTGGGGCAGGGGTAAGATAAGTGATTGTTTGTTAACCAGGCAGGTAATTAAAACCACTGTTGGGTTCAGAACATGATAGGTATGTGCCTTAACTATTATGCTATCCCTCAGCCTCTGTAGTTTGGCTTTATTTTATACTTTAAAAATTATATATTAATGCATATGTATAAATATAAATATATACAAATATATGTACAACCCTGATTTTATTAATACAACTTTTAGTATGAATAGAAAGGAAGTTACTTAAATACATGACTCTATTGATATGGAATCCCTTCTTTAGATAGCCTCCTGCAAAGTTTTTAAAAATATTTATTATTGGGGTAGGAGCAGTGGCACGTAGGGTAGGGTGTTTGCCTTGCAAGCGGCTGACTCAGGATGGGCCTGGGATTGATCCCAGTGTCCCATATGATTCCCCCAAACTAGGAGCGATTTCTTTTTTTTTGTTTTTGTTTTTGTTTTTGGGCCACACCCTGTGACGCTCAGGGGTTACTCCTGGCTATGCGCTCAGAAGTTGCTCCTGGCTTCTTGGGGGACCATATGGGATGCCGGGGGATCGAACCGAGGTCCGTCCTAGGCTAGCGCAGGCAAGGCAGGCACCTTACCTCCAGCGCCACCGCCCGGCCCCTAGGAGCGATTTCTGAGTGCATAGCCAGGAGTAACCCCTGAGCATCACCGGGTGTGGCCCCAAAACCAAAAATAAAAAAAACAAAAATAAAACCCAAATATATTTATTATTGTTATCCAAGATAAATCAAACATGATTCTCAATGATAAAGTTTTTTCCTGCTAGATCTTACATTCTTCAAAATTGTGAAGAATGAGTTCAGAAAGCCCATTTGCAAATATGTCTTTTTGTGGAGAACTACCTAGTAAGAAGTATTAAGAAAAATTGAGAATATTAAAAGAAACATTTTATTTTACGAAGTTGTACCAGGGGCAAAATGTCATACTACTATAATCATTACCTTTGTGGGGTTTTTTTCTAATTTCCCCTTAAAATCTATTCCTATGACTTTTCACAAATGGTCTTTTAACAAGTTTTCTCACCTCAATAAAAGTTCCTGTGATTTCAATTCTGTCACCAAATCAATGGACCTAACTATAAACAGCACTTTTTTGGACATAACCATACTTTGAATGCCTGTTTATACTCTGTTGGAAACTCCATTAAAGAACAATTACTTCCAAAAAGCTGTGTGCTGCCTTTTATTAATGCAGGACATTACACATAATATATATGAATAGTCAATCATATAAGTAAAATTATAAACTCAATTGTTAAATGTTCCCAATAATACCTTATTAAAAAACTAGAAACTAAACAAATTTTAGTTTCCAAAGTTATTTTTGAACAAGAAATCTTACATAACTTACCTTTGTTATATTAGGATGTTTTGTTATATTCTATTGTTTGAATATTAAAATTTTTTCTCTAATAAAAATTCTAGTTTATATATATGATATACTTATATAAATCACTTCCAATTTTTGAAAAGAAGGTAAATTAGTTCTGTAATATTTAAGAGGTAAGATTTTACTTACTGCATCAAATGTATATATTTCTATCTGTTTCATAAAATCAAGATATTAATAAATGATTACTAAGAGCAATCAGCTCTGCTTTGTAAGATTTTTATTTTACTTACTCTCTACAAAAGAATAAAGGGCTGATCAAATACCTGAAGTGTGATCTTTGGTGAAAACTTCTTAGGGAAGGTTTGTGAACAATGACTTTGAGCAGTGACTTCTGTGAACTCTCACTCTCTCATTATCTTTCTTGTCTCAGTTCTGCCAACTGAACTGAAGGATGTTTGGTTAAAATCAAGCTGTGGTTCTGTTAGATTCTGAAAAGTTAATTGTCAGTTCTTCCAGGGTGAAAAGTCCGTGTTCTACTGACCACGGCTAAGTGGAAGAACCATTTATTCGATTTTGTCCCTTGAGAATACTTATCAGGTCATTTGTTATCTTCAATTGTGCTGAATTCTCTTCCTTGAATTGAATCAAGCTTATTTTCAGAGAGTTCAATGAAACTAAACTTAAAATACAAAAAGATTCTTAAAAAATAAAATTTATTTAGAAATATTCTAAATGAATGATATGTGCTTAAAGTACATACTGCAGAAATTATAGCTTTTTTGGGGGGTCTTCATTATCAAGTAATTGTGAAAAAACGATTTCCTAGTGGTTGAAGAGATAATATATTTATATTCAGCTGACCCAGTTTTAATTTCTGGTACCCCACTTTTCCAACTGATCCCTCAATAGGTGATCTAATAACACAGGTAAGCTATGAATACAGCTGGGTGTGGTCACTAAACAAAACAAGCAAAAAAAGACATAGATAACTGAAAGTTGTATGAAAAAAATGTTATTACTTATAATCAGGCAAATACATATCAAAGTAACTACAGTGAAACTGCCTACACAACAAAAAGTAAAATAAAGATACAAAAAAAACCCAACATAGTGTTGGCATAGAAATGGTAAATATAAAATGTTGGTGGAAATTCCAACTCCTTGGAAAATAAGTATTAAAATTTCATATGACCTAGCCTAGAAATTTCACTTCTCAGCATCTACTCTAAATATCTTAAAATATCATTTTGAAAAGACATTTGTATCCTTTTGTTTATTGCAGCAATATTCATAAAAGCCAAAATTTGGATACAACCCAGATGTCTAACACAGAGATTCAATATAGAAACAGTAGTACATATACATTGGTTATCAGAAAAGTTAAAATCACAAAATCTATAGATACATGGATGAAATTAGAGGGTGGAATGCGAGTGAAATTATTTGGAAAAAGAGAGATAGATACAAATAAACTATCTCATTTGTAGGATATTAATACACATAGGAAAGAAATTTAAAATGTACAAAGATGATAAATAAAAAAGTTGGTCTACAAACCTGATCTTACCTGGAAGGAGGAATAGGAGAGGTCCTTGGGACATTGGTTTTGTAAACAGTTGTGATTTCTGGCTCTGATTGTGGTTCTGCATAAATAAAAGTATGAATCTATAATAAGCAGTATATTAAATCATGGAATAAAGCAAGAGATGTGAACATAAAATGACACAGAGTCCAAGAATGAAAATGTGTAAGATAAAGACTCTTTGAAGAGGTAGCAAGAAGAAATTAGTCCAATATGAGTGCAGAAAAAGAATAATTTTATTAGATTCTTTACCTGTTACTCTGAATCCTCAGAAATGTGAAACAAAACTGTTTCAGCTGTCTTGTTTCATGAAAACCATAACAAGATAATTCAAAGGGGGCATATAATAAACAATTTACCTTTGCTCAATAAAAATTTTTTATTTGCATTGAGCTTCTGGAATGCCCTTATTTTCTGCTTACGGACCTTGGGCTAGCAAGGTGGTAGCAATATAATTTAGGGTGATGATGGCTGGTCATAAAACAAAGACAAATGCTGTGACTGAGATGTTACTTTATGTCCCACAGTATCAGTCTTCCTGGAAACTCAGTTAGGTAATTAATTAGTTACACTCAGTAGAGGTGTTCTGGTAAAATCTGAGAACAGTGAGCTTCTAAGTTGACAAAACTCCATAGATATTTTTGCATAAGGATGCCAGGAAAGAAATGGTTCAAGATTTCTCACTGTTCAGACATCATATCTCATATATCCCTGGACTCCCAATTTTCTGTTGACTGTTATTTTTCTTTTCCCATTCTTTCCTCTCTTTTATTTCTGTTTACTTCTATTCTTTTATTCTTTGCATTTCTCTGTTTTTTGTTTTGTTTTGTTTTGTTTTTCCCCGAGGACATACCTGGCACTGCTCAGGGGTGACTCCTCGCTCTGCATTCAGAACTACTTCTAGACATTTAGAGGATTGAACTGGGGCCAGAGCAGTGGAGCAAGTGGTAAAGTTGTCTGCCTGCCCGCGCTAGCCCTAGAACTGACTGTCGTTCGATCCCCCAGAGTCCCAAATGCTCCCCCAAACCAAGAGCGATTTCTGAGCTCATAGCCAGGAGTAGCCCCTGAATTCCACCGGGTGTGGCCTCCCCAAAAAACAAAACAAAACAAAACAAAAAAAAAAAGAAACTGGGTTGGATAGGTGCCCTGTCTGCTGGCTGTATTATTTATTGACTCATCCCCTTTGGATAATTTTGTTTGGTAATTTTTTTCAAGGAATAAATCTTTAGAAATTAAAATAATAACTTTTACTATTTTTATAGGCTTTCACAAATTAACAACTGGTGGTGTGTTAAAGGATTTGTTAAACTTGGAATTGGCTTTAAATGATAGGTGGTCACATGTAAACTGTTGTCTCCCTTGGGCAAAGTCCCTCTTAATAAAATTTGGTGAATTATTTTTTTGTTTTGTTTTTACATAATTAGCAATCTGACTACAGTCTCATTTAATTAGCTATATAAGTAGCTTTCTTGTAAGATAATACAAATCATTTCTCTAAAATACATCTCTAGGGGTCAGAATTACTACTGGTGTTGCTTGGGGTACAATATGGAACGTTGAAGGTAGAACCTGGGTTGTCCATGTGCAAGTCAAGCATCCTATCTATTGTATATCTATAGCCCCATGTAGAATTAAAAAAATAGTACTATTAAGGGTTAAGTGATAGTTGACTTTTCTGCCTAGTTTTTAGTAATAACATATTCAAATTTTATAATGATATTACATTGAATTCCTTTTTTCATCCATCTATTAATACATACATTGTTTTAGGTTTTTACTAGCAAACAATATTTCAGGGGACTTAGATATGTATTTTTCCTTTGAGTTGGTGATATTTTCTAATAAATACACAGAAGTGGCACAATGATCTTATTTATTGATACCTCTTTATAATTTTATTCAGAGTGTTCCCACAAATTTATATAACTGTCATGTATAAGATTTATTTTTCTCTTAACAATTTTTTCTTTCTGAAATAACTGCACTAGCAGGTATGAGGGGATAATTTATTGTCATTTTGATTTGCATGTTTCAGATGATTAGTGTTATTGAACACATTATTATTTCTCCATTGTGTTTATTTTTGATTTCTTTGGAAAATATAACCTTTCAGATTCTCTGCTGTATTTGATTATGGCTCATAATATTTGTATGTATTATTGAATTCAATTTGCTAATATATTGTTGAATATTTTAATTACAAGACCATCAAGCTATTGGTCTGTGATTTTTTTATTTCTTTATATCATCCTGATCTGTGGTTTTGTTACCTGGAAACTCGAACTTTGCCAAATGAATATTGAAATTCCTCTTCATTTCTTTTTATATAAGAACTAGAGAAATATTGAAATTAACTTTTTCCTCTGGGACTGTTCTAAAATTCATCAGTGAAATCAGAATGTTGAAATAAAATATAGGCCCTATAAACACTACTTTTCATGTAGTCATAGCCTTGTGAGTCTTGTAAACATAAACTTTATTGAATCTCAAACTCATATACATTTTAGACTTTCATTTCTCATATACAGTTTTTAAAGGTTGGACTCTTTGTATGTGGATCAACACTTTTCTCCTCAGTGAGAAACGATATTTTGAGTTTTCTCCTAATAGTATCAGGAAAAGGTGTCAGGTAAAACTGATTCTATGCTCTATGCCTTTTATAGCCACTTTGATATGATTTTCTTTCTCATTCTCCTATGTTCTTCAGTTATCCTTTAATTCCTTCTTCAATGGGAAGTATTCAAGTGAAACTTCGCATTTATATGTCCATAGAAATTAATGACTTAATAAAGTTTCTATATAACAATTTTAAATCAACATCTTGTTTAAAATTACCTAATCTTGTATATAAATTTGAGGTACTTTTCCTTATTTTTTAAATCTTTATTCTTTTGTGCTAGCAGAATTTTGGACTGCTTTATGAAAGGTTGAATGAAAGGTGCATCTCTCATGATACATCAATTTGCTATTTTGTTTTGAAAGTTAATCCAGTGAGAAATCTTAGAGTACATTCAGTTCATAACATAGTTTGTAGAGAATGCAATACTCAAAATTTTGTTTGAAAGCATAAGTCTGCCTGTAGATAAATAAATAATCTATTTCTATTCATTATTTACTAGCTGAATTTAACTCTAGAATCAGGTTTGCTACCTTACTACTCATTTGGGATTTTGCTTAGACATAAAAGACAATGTATCTTTTTGTATTAAAAAAATAAAAGCAATATTGTAGTATAACATACAAATATATGGGGGCTTTGTATGTAACTAAATATCAACCTGTATGTATAATGCACATTTTATGAAACTTGGAATATTACATTTCTGTTCTGTTTTGTTTTGTTTTTTGGGCATCACCCGGTGATGCTCAGTGGATCTGCTCTCAGAAATCTCTCCTGGCTTGGGGGACCATATGGGAAGTCGGGATTCGAACCACAATCCATCCTGGATCGATTGCATGCAAGGCAAATGCCCTACTGCTGTGCTATCACTTGGGCCCCTGATTATTCAATTTTTTATTGCATCTTTTGCATTTTTTTCTATGTCTACATTTCTTCATGGTATTCTCTTTATTTTGTTTGTTTGATTTTTGGGCCACACCCGTTTGATGCTAAGGGGTTACTCCTGGCTAAGCGCTCAGAAATTGCCCCTGGCTTGGGGGGACCATATGGGACGACGGGGATCGAACCGCGGTCCTTCTTTGTCTAGCGCTTGCAAGGCAGACACTTCTTCATGGTATTCTACTGGGTTTTTAGAGACTACTCATTTTCAATACCTTTGCAAGCAAATAGAGTGTTTTGCATTATTATTTTTTAATTATTAAAATTAAATTATTTAATTATAAAAATAGAAAGCAAAGACAACATACATTTAAAACTTTTATAATAAGTTATATATGTAGGGCTTTAGTTATATCTAGAATAAATGTGATAAATCAAAAGTACCTCTTATAAAGTATTCGTATATATTTTCATACTTATTCTCTAAATACTTCACTTTTATTAAAAAGTTCGTGGTAGGAGCCGGAGTGATGGCAGAGCAATAGGTCATTTGACTTGCACACCGCTGACCCAGGACGGACCATGGTTCAATCCCCTGGCGTCCCATATGGTCCCTCAAGCCAGGAGCGATTTCTGAGCATATATCCAGGAGTAACCCCTGAGCATCATCACTGATGTGGCCCAAAAATAAACAGAAAACAAACAAACAAAGAAATTTTTGAAGGCCTCTAAAGAATACCTTTTATATTTAATGGTATAGGCCTACATTATAAATTTCATACTTCTGAATAGAATGTACAATATATTGATAAATCTCTTTTTATCTACTGAAACAAAATTACACAAAATGATTTATGACCACTCCTGGATAGAATTGTTTTATTGACATAAAGAAAAGCATTCCTCTGGGGGCCAGCGAGATAGCACAGCAGGTACAGCGTTTGCCTTGCTCATGGCCTAAAGGGGTTTGATCTCTGGTGTTCCATATGGTCCCCAGAGCCTGCCAGGGGCAATTTCTGAGTGCAGAGCCAGGAGTAACCCTAGAGAACCACTGCATGCCTCCAAAAAGAAAATACCAGTCTTTAGACCTAAGATAAAAAATTTCTGAACTACTTTTAAATTTTTCTAGATCAAAGCCATCTATCTCAAAACTTGCTTCTCTGAAATAATCTCACTTTTCATGTGAAATTATTTTAAAGTCTTGTTGAATTCTGTGTGAAAATAATTTTTTTTGAAGATCGTTGCATCTTTATACATCAGAGACATTGGTGTTTAATTTTCTTTGGGGATCTTATCTTTATCTAATTCTGGTTTTTGATTAATAGTGGTCTCAGAAATTGTTTGGATTAATTCACATTTTAATTTTTGGAATAGCATGAGAATTATTGTCATCTTTGAAGATTAGTTAGAATGAACTAGTACTTCTGTCTGTGTGTGGGCATTTGTTTGATTGGAGAACTTTGGTTACTGGTTCAACTTCTTTTTGGGGGAAAATTGACCTTTTCATATTCTTTCAATTTCTCATTACTTACTCTTGGGGAGTTTCCAATTCTAAAATCAATTTTTAACCTTTATGATAAAATTCTAACAATTTTTTGGAATTCTTTGTGGCATGATGTTGTCTAGTAGTATAGTATGCTCTATTTTATTTCTGTGATATCTGTTGCAAATGTTAGTTTCATTATTTCTGGTCTTACTTATTATTGTACTCTCTTCCATAAGTCAATTATAGTTTGTTAATTTATTTTTTCTTTATATGAAAACAGATTTTAGTTTTATTAGTTTGTATTTTTTTTATAGACTCTTACTATTTTTCCCTTCTCCTAACCTAAATTATATTTGTTCTTATTGTCTCAATTACTTAAATTTATAAGTTAGATTGCTTCTTGGGACTTTTGCTTGTATCCTGTTGTAATTTGGTATTGCTATTAAGTTTTCTCTTCCTACCTTCCTTGTTATATCTCAAATGTTCGGATAATGTGTTTATTTTCTTTTGTTCCCAGGAATTTTATTTCTTTATAACTTCCTAACTGATCTAGTAATTACTTATGACACATTGTTTCATCACCAAATATTTTGGCTTTTGTTCTTTGAAGGTGACTCAGAGACTTTCACCCATTACTTTGAGTTCTGGAGTTACTCCTTGCAATACTTTATCATTTGGCATGGACAGTTCAATGATAATGTCCATGATGTACTTTTCATTTAGACCTGTTTTGTCAGGCCTCTCTTTTATTATTTCAAGTTGGTTTTTAGCCCTTTCTTATCTAGAACTTTGTTTATTTTTAGGTCTTCTGCTTTTTCAACATTAACAAAACATTCTAAATTACTTCTATTTTCTCCTAATTCAGTTTATTCTACATCTATTAATTGATAGATTTGTTGTCCAATTAATTTTGTCAATATATCACTTTACTTAAATTAACTCATATGCCACATTCAAATAATATATGCCACTAATTAAGCAGTCCAGTGTTGAGAGTAGCATAGAATTCAATTAAGCGAAGTGATATATTGACAAAATTTAAATTAATACTAATTTCTTACACTAATTCATTAAAAATCTACATTATGTCATTTTTAATCTCAATCTCTCTCTTTCTCTCTTTCTCTTTGTTTTGGGTCACACCCGGCAGCACTCAGGGGTTACTCCTGACTCTGTGCTCAAAAATTGCTCCTGGCAGGGTAGGGGACCATATGGGATGCTGGGATTAGAACCACCGTTCATCCTAGATTGGCTGCATATTTTCAGTCATTCACATATATTTTATGTAACACCTGATATACTCAAGCTATTTGAACACCTATCAGTATCTTTTAAAGTTATATAACATTTAGGGAACTAAAATTCAGAGAAGTCACTTGTCCAAGGTTGTTGCTTTCCTTTCATGGATCAAACAGCTCTCTTCAGTCCTAGTTCTGAACATAAATAAGACCCTTTGTCCAGAAATTTCCTCTTAATTGAAATCATTAGAGCTATTTTCATTAAATGTGTAAATCAAATCAGGTAGAAAACGTTATTCATTTTACATTCATTTCTATGACAATCTTTTCTTTAGATGAAACTGTGAATGATATAATCTTCCTTTTCCTGAGTATTAAAAATCATTTCCTCAAGTCAACTCTATTAGAAATGACTCCTTTCTGTTTTTATTTGTTTAAAAAGTTCTAATATTTTTTACATATTAAGTACAACTTTACTGTATTTAAATATATTGCTTGGTTTCTCTAAAATTTAATTATTTTATTTCAATATTATATTGCTTATATTATTTCTGATTAAAACTCTTTTTTCAAACTTTATTTATTTATTTGTTTGGAGGTCACACCCAGCAGCGCTCAGGGCATAATGCTGGCTCTGCATCTCAGAAATTGCCCCTTGCAGGCTGGGGGACCATATGGGATGCCAGGAATCAAACTGGTTTCCTCCTGGGTTGGCCGCATGCAAGGAAAATACCCTACCACTTTGCTATCTCTCTGGGCCCATGATAAAAACTCCTAATAGTTCTTCTCTTTTTCCTTTTATACATAAAATGACTATCTTTTCTTTTTTTATTTCCTTGAAAGATTTGTTGCTTGTTTTCTTCATCTTAAGTATATGATGCCTAGGTTATTTTTAATGTTTCATTTTTTAAAGTCAAGAGAAATTTTGTGCTGTGTCCCATTAATTTTGGAAGACAAATTATTTCAAATACTTTCTCTAGTTTTTTTATTCTCATTCTAAAAGCTAGTTATGCAATGCTACAACTATATATGCTTTGAAATTAAAACAAAATTATCTAATATTCTGTTCTGCTTTTAAATCAGTTTTCTTAGTCTTCGCATTTCAATTCCTAATTTTCTTTTTATTTCTTTTTGTATCTTATATTCTTTTATTAGTCACAAAATAGAGGAAATGAAATTAACATTTGTCCTTAATATGTATAAGATCCTGTATGAAGTTCTTGCATATGAAGTATGCAATTAAGTATTAAATTATCAATAATTAAATTAATAAGAGTCCTGGATGGTGGGGGATGATGCTAGATGTAGTGGAAAGGCCTTTCTTCTCCAACCTGGTGCCTGCATTCCCTTCCAGCCTGGGGAGGTCTCAAGGTTCTGGGTAGGGGGGAGGAAATGTCCCACAGCAGTCAGTCTTTAGGAGATCTGAGCTTTTATTTTTTTAAGATGTGATGCTGCTCCTTTTTATTTATATATATAATAACTTTTATTTTGACCAAAGTGGATTACAAATCATACACAGTAGTATTTTAGGTACATAGTGACATTGAATCAGGGGCATCCCACCACCAATGCTGTCTTCCTTCCACCCCTGTTCCCAGTCTGCATCCCATAACTCCCCTCCTTTGCCCCCCAGGTTTGCTAGTATAAGTGATCCCTTCTGTGTCGTGCCTGCTGTAGATTGGGTATCGATTTGTTGTAGTTGGCTTTGGATTTGGTGTTCAAGTCTGATCATTTTTTATTTTTACTCAATGTTCAGCAGACTGGTCTTGGTGCCTTCCATGATTTCCCCCTCAATTTGTGAGGCAGAACAAGATGGTTCAAGTTATGGGGCTCTAACCACCATGCATGTATCTTATGTGGCTATTAAACTAACCATTTATGCAGCCTTCTTGCAGCCGCCTTACATCTAAACCTCTCTCTTGCCTGAATCTCCCGATGAATTCCCTTTTATCCCTTAGATTAATTTTCTTCCATATGTCATATCTTTTTTCTGATGTTTTTGTATACTACTTAAATTTCATTACTTTTTTTTTCATTTTTTCTCTTTTGGGGGGCCACACCCGGTGATCTTCAGGTGTTACTCCTGGCTCTGCACTCAGAAATCTCTCCTGGCTTGGGGAACTATAGAGGACTCTGGGGGATCAAACCATGGTCCATTCTAGGTTAGCCACGAGCAAGTCAAACATCCTACCACTTGCGCCACTGCTCTGGCCCCAAATTTCATTACATTTTTAAAAGTTTGTTTTTAAGACTACCTGCCCATCTTTGTTGATTCTACGTTTTTAATATTCATTAATGTCTTTATTTTTATTTTTAATGTAGTGATGAATGTCTTCTGATGCCCAAATGTCACTCAGAGGAGAGATGCAATGATGGATTAATAAAGAGCTTTATTGATTGTATCTTTAGAAGATGAGCTCATTCCTTTTTCCTGGCACAAAAACCCTTGACTAGTCTACATATTGACAAGAGTAGGTTTTATAGAAAAGTGTACAGAGTAGGACATTTTTTGGAATGGTAGACAGAATACTGATAAGCATGTTCTATTGATTGAAATCAATAGATTTCATTTTGTTATTGTTGTTTCCATTTATTTATTTATTTATTTATTTATTGTGTTCAGCTTTGTTTTTTATTTCAGGACCATGGTTATTATGTGGTGCTTGTCTTTATTGCTGTAATGCTCATTGGATTTTTTGTTTGATTTTTCTTTTTGTATTGTTGTGGTGTTTCTCTTCCTTTTTCCCTTTCTTCCCTCAAACTGATGTTGAGAGCCTCTAAGGACTCTGCCCATTTTCGGCTTGTTGGATTTTCACCCCATTTTATTGTTTTTTTTCCTCCAAACAGAACCACATAGTTTGAATCATCTTATTCCGCCTCTTAAATTGAGGGGGAAATAATGGAGGGTACCAAGACCAAACATTTGTATGAGCACTAAGTAGCAACAAAAATGATCGGACTTAAATGCCAAATCCAAAGCCAACGACAAAAGAATCGATACCCAATCTACAACAAGCTAGACACAGAGAGGATCACTTATTCTAGCAGACTGTTGGGTAAGGGAGGGTGAGATGGGATGCAAGCTGGGAACAGGGGTGGAGGGAGGACAACTTTGGTGATGGGAATTCCCCTGATTCAATGTTAATATGTACCTACAATATTACTGTGAAAGATATGTGATCCACTCTGGTCAAAATAAAAATTATCATTATAATAAAAATTAGATTTCCTCCTGGTTTCATACACTGAGGCATATTTCTGATGTAGCTACAAAATAAATATTTCTGAATAGGTTTTCTACATTCTTCTATTCCAGCAAAATAAAAAGGTGTGTCGACTATCAGCATGTCAGCCTTCCCTGGCCAGACAAGTTCTCTAGTTTCTAATATTGAATCCATTCTTAATTTCTTTTGGACAGCTTCAGTAATTTTCCAAACTTGTCAGATCATATCTAATCTCCTTGTATAGAATATCATTTCCTCTTAATATCCTGTAGTCTGTCTTAGATTTTTTTTTAGCCAAAGCTGAACTGAGATCATTAATTTCTGTCAGAATATTGAAAACTGATGATTGAAGATTTGGTGATAATACCAAAGTTTGAAACAACTCTCAGTCCCTAATTATGGATTATGATTTTCTATACTTTAGTTTTCTTTTCTTTTTTTTTGGGGGGGAAGGAGGGGGACAAAAGCAGACAACTAGATACAATGTTTAAAGCTTGGATTATTCCAGAGGACATGATCCAAGTGAAACTGAAACAATTCAAAATTACACAGGTATCAGAAAATTGCATCAAAACATGTAGACATGTCCTCTTATCTTGTCCTCAAGATCTATTTGAGGATTACTCAAGGAGATGGCAGGCAAATAGTGTTAGGTACAATGGGAAGTGTGAGAAGTTAGTTCAGCTTTTGCACTCACTCTAATCCAATTTATATATAATATAATATACATTATGTTATAGTGTGCTCAACTAGAATTTATCAGTATGCCAAATAATATATTTTATATTCTACTAGATGTTGAAATATTATTGAATATTGAATATTGAAATATTATTCATGAATGGTATTCATCTTTGAACAGGGCTTGTTTGTTTTGATTCGATGGAGTACTGAATTAGTAGCTTAGGTTCTATATTACTCAGGAGCATATCAAGCATGCTTCTTAAGAAAAGAAAACATTTCCAAAAGTAGATATTTTGTTTAAAAATGGTGGAGATGTGATTATTTGGATTATTTGGATCACAGAGTTAGAGACAATTATTTTCTTGCTAAACTGAAATCAGGAGGAACTATCCACAGGTACAGAGACACATACAAAATTATAAGTTATTTATTATAACATTATAAGAGTTATTCAATTTAGTAATAGAACTTAGCAATATAACAAAAATAGGAGGCACAGAGCCTGTCTAGGTTCCATCCCTGGCACTCCATATGCCCCAGTGAACCCTGTTAGATTGATCTCTGTACACTGAGCCACTAGTTTCTTCCCAAAAAATATCCTCACCTAAATGACAAAATACCAAATATAGAATGGCTAGTATTAAGTATTAAATATTCTTTAACCACTGTATTTTGTTTCTGGCTCATTGTTCTTTTAGGTAGTGGTATTGCTCTAAAATTTAGGAGACAGGAGTAGTAAATTCTATAGCAATAGTGAGGTTGTAATCTGGTGTAAAATCTATGTAAATTATTCTAAATAGAGACCATTTAACTAAATTTGGTAAATTTGCTCATAAGTATATTTTGCTGAAATTATGGGTGGTTTCATTCAACAGTTCAAAATTTAAATTTGCATCATAAACTGATAGATTTGCATTCTGCGATGAGTGAAGTTATGCCACTGATGATTATAGAGTTGACAATGTGTTATGTTTAGATATGTAGATGTATATATGCTTCAGGAATATATTTTACTTTGGCTCACATAAGCTAAATTCTCTCTTGTATTTCAGGGCATACTGCATTCTAAAGAATGTGGGACTAAAATCTTCAACATCCTTACTCTGTGTTTTAGGCTTATCTCAGACTATGAAACAAACAACTTTATTGATAAAGATTTCTATTTTTATTTTTTCAAAAGTCATCATGGACAGATGATTATTTCAGTAATATTTTTGTGAGAGGATATTAAAGTAATTTCTTAGCGTGAATTGGCATATATTGACAATGTCAAGGTTGAGGAAATTATGATCATGTGAATTATACGGGCATTTCCTGATTCCTGTATCATAGTAGGGCTAAAATGAATATGTAAGATTGTAGATTAGTATGACTGTCAATTTGTTTGTTTGTTTTGGGGCCACACCCAGCTTGCTCAGGGGCTACTCCTGGCTCTAAGATCAGAAATTACTCCTGGCTCAGGGAACCATATAGGATGCCAGGAATCAAACCCAGGTCCATCGTGGTTTTGCCAGTGCAAGTCAAATGTTCTACAAACTGTCCTATCTTTTGGGCACTATGTCTTACTGTTTTTTGATTGAAATAGAAATAGGATATTCCCTGTAAGGACAAATTCTGGGTTTCTCTCTGCTAAGCTCAGATCTGGATCTTTCTTCCTAGTCATTTCAGTTTTCATCAGTATTTATGGTCTATTTTAAACATCTTCTCTCATACTATTATTAATGTTTTCTATTGAATATGAATAAACTCTTAGACTTAAATTACTAATTACTGTATAAAATATTGAAAAATTACTAAAGTATAAATAATATCGGACATATTATTTTGAAGTATTCAAAAGTGATTTTCTGTTTTTTAATATTAAAATTTATTGCTACATTATTTCTTATTACCATAAATAAACTTGAAATTTTAACTTTTAAGATTTATTAACTTTCAATTCAACTATAATATTATCAACTAGTTACCCTTAGAACACTACATATACCATTATTTTATAGCAGAAAGTTGGAATTCATTGTGTTTCATCATATCTTTCCAACAATCTGTCATGTCATTAATTCTGACAATGATCTTTTTTTTATATTAGTTTTATTTTATTCTGTTCGTTCAGATTTGTCATAAATTCAATTAATGTATTTGGTTCTTTATCTGATTTATTTTGATTATATAATTTCCTCAAGTTTCATATATGTTATTGCAACTGGTAAGATTATCAGTCTTTAATGGATTCTATTGTGTAAATGAAGACATTTTCTTCATTCTTTCTTTTTTTGGGGGGGTGGGGGGTGGTGAGCCAAACCCAGTGATGCTCAGGGGTTATTTCTGACTATGCACTCAGAAATCACTCCTGGAAGGCTCAGGAACATATAGGATGCTGAAGATCATACCTATGTCCATCCTGGGTCAGCCTTGCACAAAGCAAATGACTTACTGCTATGCTATCAATCCAGCCCCTTCATTCATATTTTCTATATAAAGATAAAATTCACTAAAATAGAAATTCAAGCCACATAATTTTGAATCGCTAAGATTTCTGCTAAAATATATTTTTGTCTATACTTATTGTATGCAGTATTGCATTTCATTTTTTTACATCCTGTTTTTAATAATGGTAACTGAAATTCTCAGGCATGAAAACAGGCTTATGTTTCTGATGTTGTATAGATATTTTTTCTTCATAATTATCCCAGGTAATTGTCACCCTGAGCCTTATGGCTACTGTTTGCTCGTATTATGTAATTTCATTATTATTATTACCACACAAATTCAGAAAGTGATAATTAAAATTAAGAGCAACTGTAAATCTTTCTGTTGACAAATTACATTTTTAAATTATTTCTTAATTTCCTTTGGTATGCAATCATACTGTTATTGCAATAAATTTGTCTTATTGCAATTTTAACAATGAAATCACATTCACAGTTGAGTATGAATTGTTTATGTGTAAGTCTAAAAATTTTTCAACAGTATATTTCACTAATGAACAGGTTTAAAATCAATCAATAAACACAGAATATAAACTGTTATACTTAAAATCAATGTTTTAATTATTTTTTCTTCATGTCTTATCTCTTTTAAACCTACTCCGATATTTATTTGATGTATTTTTTGTAACTTCATCTATAAATAATCACATTGAATACAGCTTTTTAGAGTCTAAATAATAGGTCATATAGATTCTAGTATTATTATTCTTCAGTCTCTCTGTAGCTCTCTCGAATAAAATATACAATTATATTTAAACAAACTTAAAATAACAGATAAAGAAAAATATAAACAAAAGTTGTTTACAAATTCTTAATAATTGATTTTTCTTGCAAAACAATTGTAATTATGTACAATAACAGAGAGACCTTAGTTACTCTAGTTCTTGGGGCAAACACACTTTAAAAACAACCCTAAATTGAATGCAGAAATGGGAGCTTTATCTCAGGTGCAAGGAGAACAATCATATTAGTGGAAAGGAAATACAATTTAGAAAAGGATAAATAAACAATTTGTAAGTCAGAAAAATACTTTGTGAGAACAGTCAAACATTGTTTTAGGTTCTTGTGAAAGAAATGATAAAAATAGAATCAAGGGGTCAAATATAAGTAAGTATGAGGCCATTTAGATATAGCTTTCGGAAAGGGCAATAGGAAGGAAATATAGGTAAATTCATTTTCTTTTAATATATTTTTAAATTGAATCACTATGAGATACACAGTTTCAAAGTTATTCATGTTCATATTTCAGTCATGAAATATCCAACATCCATCAAATTAGGAAAATTCTGATTAAATAATGAAACATAATGTTTAAAGACAGGAATTAAAATATAATAAAATAAAAAATATAGACTATAAAGTATAAGTTAGACTTTCAGGTAGACAAATATATATCAGGATATAATCAGTTAAATTAAATTCAATCAATAACAACTTCCCAATCTTGCATAATAAGAAATTTACAAGTCTCTCTCAATCTCTCTCTCTATGTGTATATATATATATATATATATATATATATATATATATATGTGTGTGTGTGTGTGTGTGTGTAGATATTTGGATATGTAGAGAATGGGAATGAAAAAATTAAGAAATAAAAAATAATATGGCTATGGTAGGTTAATATGGTTACAAATTTATATTTTTTCAATAAGGAGAAAAGCAGGTATTCCCTTCTCTTGAAATTTGGTAACCTTCAGGGTAATAGGTAAATGTACATATTTATCAAGTCATACATTGACAGTCTCTCAGACTAGATACAATCTTGACTTAAAACTACTTTCTAGGGGGGCTGGAGCCATGGCACAAGGGCACAAATGGTAAGGCATTTGCCTTGCACACAGCGAACCCAGGACAAACAGCAATTCAATCCCCCAGCTTCCCATATGATCCCTCAAACCAAGAGCAATTTATAAGCTCATAGCCTGGAGTAACACCTGAGAGTCACCAGGTGTGGTTCCCCTCAACCCCCCCAAAAACAAACTACTTTCAAGTTCTTTTGGTTCACAGAAATATATTTGAAGAATAAAGAGTATCCACTACATTTTGTGAACCACGAGATTCTATAGATGCATAAAAGAGACATTCTGAAAACATTAAATTGAGAGTCAATGTTAAAGATTTAGTCAGAATTGTGGTGAAGTTTTAAATATTGTATCAGATAAACATTTTTGAAACAATACCCTATATCATAATCACAGAGTGAAACAAAATAACTCAATTTTATTAGAAATAAATAATAATGAAAAAAGTGGAACAATCTACATATGAAATTTTTTGGGAGAATTTAAATAACTAGCTATGAATTTACCATAAAAGTGTAAATAAACCTGTCAAAAACAACGTTTTAAATTTTTAGACTTTGACTACCTGAAACAAATTATTTAGGATTTACTCTATTTTATTAGATTAAATAATATAAAAATTGGAAAGTGAATGAAACTTAAGTGGTGGAATTAATTTTATTAAATTGGTTTATCTAAATTAATTTAATAATTAATTGTTTATTTAAAGTATTTTTAGTATTTTAATAAAACCCTACCCATCGATATGAGGACATATGAACTTTCCCATGACATATGTGTCATCTTGACTATCACAGGGTGGATAATACAGAGATTATTTCAACACATTAATCACTTCTTATAGTCTACTATAAGATAGAAGATACCTGATATGAAAAAATCAGTATAAATCTTTAAGCATTATCTTAATCCTTATTGCGTAGAGATATGTCATAATAACGAATTAACATTTCTAAGCATAGAGGACAAGTACTCTGGCTCGGTGACAGAAATTAATAATTTCTGAATTTATTATTGAATATTTTCTCAAAGGAGCCATACAAGACTGAAACTTGCAAGGATCTTTGGAATGAATGAGGAATTCTGTTAGTGTGGACCCAGGGTACAGAATTGGCTGGGCAAAACAAAGTCTGAAAGGACCACCTGCAGCAGTTTTAGAAACTTCTAACCTCACAAACTTGAGCTGAAGATGGGTTTGGGAGTTTTGTCTGAGGAATAGCACACAATTGCATGCATTTCCATTGCCCGAGGGAACAAAGTAATTTTCCTAAATTGCTGCTTCTGGATTTAAAAGCTGCCCCTACCCCACACTGCTTGAGAGTTCAGACAGTCACTCAAGTGAGAGAAACCTAGTCCAGATAATTATAAAAATTGGTTCCGTTGTGCTAGACTGCCCAAACTAGAAGACAATGGCAACAGTATTAGATGCTGGAAGGTAAACAAATAGTACTGAAAGTCAGATTTTGAAAGGAAAGTAAACTTAGCTCATAGGCTATTATTGTGTGTGTGTGTGTGGGAGGGGGGGGATGAATATGTGGTTTAATTTGATACAAGTCTATACATATCTGTGGGGAGCCTAGCTGATGAAACCTAGAACATAGGACACCTCAGTAATTCCTAATCTTGTCACCCACGTGACCAAAGGTGCCCATGCCCTGAGAACAAAGGAAATAGACAAATACTAAAGTAATTCAAAGCAGCCCAATACATCCAGCCAGAAAGAAAAATATAGAGCAACTTGCCTTTGTGTTAGCAAAAGGTTATTAGGATTACAGCTGATGTTTTATTTATGCTTGCTAAGTAAAATTTATAGAACTCTGTTTGAATCTTATGCTTTCAGGTAAAAAGTGCTCTCTACCTCTTTGCCCCTCCCTATTACCTGCCCCAGTTTATACTAATGAATGCTTGCAATTGTAATTGGTGGAAAACCTGTAACACCCTCTGACGTATTTCAGCCCTTAAAAGTTGATCCCCAGACAATAAACTTCCCTTTTGAACAGCATGTGTCGTCTTGAGGGCTTCTCTTACTAACTTCTCAAGTTTTTCTTCACAGGTCGGTTCTGCTCGGGCAAACCCACTAATAACTAGCAACCTTCATTTCCACACCCCCGTGGGAGGTTGCACATATCTAGATCTTCACCCTTGTTTTAACAGTTTATCAGTCACAAAGTTACCTTAGGTAGGAACTTGGCTACCTTAGGTTCAATTCCTGGCAACATATATGGTGTCCTGAGTGCAGATTCAGGATTAAGTCTTGACTACCACCTGAGATAGCCCCAAAATGTAAACAAACAATAAAAAATGGAATACCTTTAATATAGTAAAATCATGAGAAAGAGATAAAATAACCTTCCATCATAATTCACTGAATTTATGAATGTGATAAGGTGAACTATATTTAAAAACTATTTTTCAAAAATAATTCAATGCCAGAGGAGCTCCCCACCTCCACACCCAAAACCAATCTAGTTCTGTATTCACACCATACATACACATAGTTTAACTCAAAAACATGAAAACTACCTCAAATTAGATCTGAATTTATGGATATTCTAGGAATGCATAGACAAAACTCTTCATGTTATTTCCTTCAAAGATAGGGTTAGATTTAAAGCCATTGACATAATCAAAAAATAGCAAAATGGATCTGTACAAAATTTAAAATTTCTGCACTTTTAAAAAATGACTAAAATAATGATACCTTACTAAGTAGGTACAAATATTTGATAAGTATATATCAGACAAAAGGCTAACATAATATAGTATATCTTAAAATGTTTTATTATATATTCACAGTATGAATCCGGTTGTTTTGTTTTGGTTTGGTTTGTTTTGTTTGGGGCCACACGTGGCTGCGGCACACTGGAGTTACTCCTGGCTCTATGCTCAGAAATAGCTCCTGGCAGGCTTGGAGGGGGCATATGGTATGCCAGGAATCGCGCCAGGTTTGTCCCGAGTTGGCCATGTGCAAGGCAAATGCACTACCGCTGTGTTATCTCTCTGACCTTGCAAGGCAATTTTTATTGAAACACAGAAAGCTGTGAAGGGAGAGAAAGGGAGAAGTGTGTGTTCAAGAGAGAATATAGGCACCTCCAGAATGAAAATAAGCAAATGGAGAAAGAAAAATTAATATAAGTCAGTGTGATATATATGCAAAGGTGAACTCAGGCTTGAAAAGCAAGTCTACTCTTAATTTTTGAGACCTCTCCATACAATTTTTCATAAAGGTCATACCAGATAACAGACCTCCAGGTGGGCTAGAATTCTTTTGACACTATATCCCCACTAACCCTACTATGTTTTCACTTTTTCTGAAATGTATCCATTTCACTGATATGAGTTGATATCTTATTGTCTTTTTTAATATGCATTTTCCTAATAATCATTGCTGATGGATTATTACTTTTATGCCTGATGTCCACCTATATATCTATTGGAGAAACATTACTTACTGTCCTCTTCCCATATTTTTATGGGGTTGTTTTCATTTTTGTATTTTGCAACCAGACCCAGAAACAACTCAAATGCCCAGCAATAGGTACCGTATTTTCTGGCGTATAAGATGACCCCCTAATTTTACAGTTAAAACATAGGTTTAGGCCTATATTTGCTGTATAAGACAGAATGTTCCTGTGCTGCAACTGTATCTTCCACAGTGAGCCAATCACAACAAGCAAATATCCAAAGGTTATACTGAAATAGAAGTCCTCTCTGGCCAATCTGAGCAGGCTTTTTTCAGTGTAGATTTGGGTACAGAACACTGTATAATTTGCATGCATAAAAAGCCTGCTTGGATTAGCTGAATTAGAGAGGCGGTCTGAGCAGCCTGGCAGTGATTGGTGCAGGATCGAGTTTAGCGGCATATTGAAACATTTTTTGGGATATACGTGGCGTATAAGACGACCCCCGATTTTTGATTGACTTTTTTTTGTTTCAAAAGTCGTCTTATACGCTGGAAAATACGGTAAGTAAACTATTGCAATTTATACGAGAAGATAAAATCTTGAGGTTCATTGCATATTGACTGGAACTATAGGGTATCAAGCCTAGAAAATGAGGCAAAGGTAGGACAAATGCCAATTAATTATCTTATTCATATTAGAAGTATAAAGAAATACAGTCAGGAGTTTAACAACCACCAGTGTCAATAGGCCACATTACTTTGCCTATTGAAATAATGATATATGGATAACAAGAAAGGACCTAGAAAGAGTGGTTACTTCAGCAAAGAAATATGACACCATATTGGTAACATGGTACCATGTACATTACAATTTTATTTCCAAATATTATCAGAATACTATTAATAATAATATTGTCTAAATAAAATGGTAGATCATTTTTTATCAATTATTTCTTTTAAAATAATGCAATATTTTACTGAGATTACTGAAAATAAGACACATGGTTTTAAAAATATGAATGGTTGCGTTTCAACATTCTTGCAATACTTTGCCTCATGGTAATCATAATGACAATTATAAATTAGCCTGTGCGCTTTTAATACTGTGGATTTGGCATCAACATTGGCATATTTATCCTCTGCACTTTTGTTCTCTTTGTAAACAGAAATGAAAAGATTTGAAATAAAATGCTAGGAAACAAATTGGTTTAAGGGGTAAATATATGTCATTATTTAGCACTCTGAAAAGTTCTGGTAATAAAACAATGTAGATTTTCATCTGAAGAAAACATATGGCTTTCAACATTTTCACAAAGAAATTTGACTCACAGTTTAGAAGATCTTTCTTTCAAATATTTTCATATTTTATTTTTTATCTAAGGACATGGGACTAATCATTTCTTACAGAATGTTACTGCTCATCCAATTTCATGGGGTTATTGATTCATATCACAGATGTAAAAATGCATGTGTTGGTTATTTTATATTTTCTAAAAATATAAACCACTATAGGTCAGAGTAATGACATTTGACTTATCTCTCAAATACAAATAGAACTTGGGGACCACTGATGCATTTAAGGGAAAAGGTGCCAAGTTCCATGTAAAGCTCAAAATTCATTGTTGTATTCTTGTTATTGCATTTACTCTAAACAAATATTATAACTGCTCACCAGTGTTATGCTGTAATGGTTATATTAAAGCATAGGCATTATCTCTTATGCACAGTATATTTAAAGACATTTATTTACAGAAAAAGTATGGCACTAAAGATATAACAATATATTTTAAGACTAATTATTTAATGGTAAATAAACATTTAATATTGTCTGCACAATAGGCTTCAAGTTACTTATCAATTGTTGAAAATTTGAAATGATTTTTGTATCATAAAATACAACGATTTAATGATGATAAATAAGAACTTTATTTGATATAGTCTTTGTTCTTAGGATGAAAGTTATGTTGAATATTTTCATAGATAACTTGTGTTCTCGCAGTTATTAGTATTTAATCATTATTTTTGTCTTTATTTATATCTAAGTGAAGTAAACCTTCCTTCCCATTGATTTTGGTTTGGCTAGATGAATTACTTTGGCTAACATGTATGCTTGTAGATATAACTATATGCCATGCAAAAGAAGTATTAAAAGCTTTTTATCTGATTCTTTGGCTTATATTTTCTACAATAAAAACATTATGTTCAAAATAATGAAAACATGAAATGTAGCTTCTAAAGTAAAAATGAAAATAGAGTAAAATGTAAATGAGTTCACCTACTTGATATTGCTTAAATATAGTTAAATAAATATGAACAATTTATATAAAATGCTGAATGATGATGCAACAAAATTACCCAAAATATGCATATGCATTTTTATACTTAAAATAAGTATTCAGATAAATGCACAAGTTGATCAAATTTTAATAATTTGAAAGATACAAGGTACATATAATGAAATTAGAATCTTTGAAAAAGGTTTCTTGAAAAGATATTAAAAAGAGTCTATTCTCGTGGTTGCATTTTATATGCTTCTATCGGAAAGATTAGTTAGAAAATAATCAGGCTGTTTACAGACAAAAATAAAAGCAAAGAGGAAAATCTAAATTATAAGTGACATTACTTTTTTTCCACTAATTTTGGCAAAAAATAATAGTCTGAGCTAAAAGATACAAACCATAAACATGCCTGAACAGATAATATTTCAGTTACTTGTATGAATTACAAAATTGTTTTCAGGTCTGCAATCAAATTAATGTAATTCCAGAAACTATTTTACTTGGACATTAGTGCTCAGGGTAAAAGTAACAAGAATATTGTCCCACAGAAATTTAAGTTTTAAAAATTTTTTAAATATATTATTTAATAAGATGTATGTCTTACAAACTGTTAGATAGTAGTTGTCATAGTTAACTAAGTGAAATCTAAGGTAATATTAAGTTTAATATATTAGGATATTAAATACACTACAGTTAATTGAATTTCAAACATAATGGAAAAGTGAAGTCTAGTAACTCCAGTTATTATGTTGTATTTTCAACTGGCACTGCATATGAAACGTATTTAATACTATTTTAAATTTACTAGATAATCTCTCATAAACATTGTAGAATGAACTGTGACATAAGAGAGAGTTATGGGGGCCTGTGAGGTGGCGCTAGAGGTAAGGTGTCAGCCTTGCAAGTGCTAGCCAAGGAAGGATCTCGGTTCGATCCCCCGGCATCCCATATGGTCCCCCCAAGCCAGGGGCAATTCTGAGCGCTTAGCCAGGAGTAACCCCTGAGCATCAAACAGGTGTGGCCCGAAAAAAAATAAAGGGAGAGTTATGGAGCCTGAGCGGTGGCACAAGTGGTAAGGCATCTATCTGCCTGGGCACACTAGCCTAGGATAGACCTTGGTTCGATCCCCCAGTGTCCCATATGGTCCAAAAAGCGAGGAGCAATTTCTGAACACATAGCCAGGAGTAACCGCTGAGCATCACTGGGTGTGCCACCCCCCCCCAAAAAAAAACAACCAAAAATGAGAGAGTTCTGTATAGTAGAATTTTCTCTGCAGTAGCCTCTTAGATTTTTTTCTAATAATTTTTTATTTGAAAAATTGACATTAAAATATCCACAAAATTGAAAGGAAGTCCTAAAAGAGTTGAGGATATTACATACTGAATTTGTCATTTAATAAAGACAGAAACTGAGGGAAAACACGACATATGTAAGCTAGAAAGTCACAATGTAGTGGAAGCATATGAAGATGCATTAGAATTTAGCTTACTAAATTAAATAGATTTGTATGTTAAATGACTTGATTGTATTTTTGGTAATGAATTTTCTGAGTAAGCATAATACTTTGTAATATTGAATAAGAAAAACCACAAACATAACTACTTTACAATGTATTTCTTTTTCTTTTTTTTTCATTCTTTTTGTTTTTCAGGCCACACCCTTTTGATGCTCAGGGGTTACTCCTGGCTAAGTGCTCAGAAATTGCTCCTGGCTTGGGGGGACCGTATGGGACGCCGGGGGGGGGGATTGAACCAAGTCCTTCTTTGGTTAGCACTTGCAAGGCAGACACCTTACCTCTAGCGCCACCTCACCGGCCCCTGTATTTCTTTTTCAAACAGGTATCTATCTGGAAATTGCAAAAGAATCAATACTAATTTTCAAATTGATTTCTCTATATTAGAGGCCACTAGGTTGCCATAGAAGAGGATGATAATAGGAAAATATATTTAGTTTTTCAGATTTAGTATGCTTACCAGCTATCAGCATTCTGGGTGATGAAACAATCTATCTTAGATACTTTTTATTGGGCATCATGTCTTTAATCTTTCAAATAAAAGCTAATTCTTTGAACATTGATTATAGATAAAAACAAATGACTTTTTCACTGAGTAGTAAAAATTATATGACTTTGACTAAATGGCACATCTAGAAAAACAGAGTTATTGACATATAAATATAAAATGCCAGTGAAATGAATTATAAAATGTGAAAAAGAACAACTGACAAGAATTAATTTTAGGATTGTCTTTTTTATAGAGACTCATGTAGCCATTCTGACAATGCCTTAAAGACTTTTTAAAGTATGTTATAAAAGTCTCAGTACATGATAAACCCTTCCTACACAGACAATTTATTTAATTAATTATTGTTCAAAATATATTTGGGGTCAGGAGAAGAATATATCTGACATAGATTTTCTCTTAAACTTTTCATATGGTCCCCTGAGATTTGCTAGGGGTGATCCTTTATTTCTGAAACCTAGGAATACGTTTTGATGGAGCATTTCAATTATGGACCAAAAACACAGCAAAAAATAAAACTATATATATATATATGTGTGTATATAAATAATTATAACAGCATAAATTACATGTCAGAGAATATGTACTTACACAAGATAATATAAAACTATATTTGGTTTTAATTTTCTATTTTAGTCACTAGTATTCAAACTTATTATTTCCTTCCTCCTGCTAATTTTTGCCTCATTATACTGCCTTTTACATAACCTTTTTATATTGATATTTCTCTTATTTATTTATGTAGATCTTTTACTATGAATTGCTTAACATAATATTTTTCTACATTTAAGCACATTATAATCCTCTTCACCTTTATTATCCACTTTTGTTTATTTATCCTTTATTTCTTGTGACAAATGGCATTTATTACTATGTTTTATTTCCACATATTTGAGGCTTTTCCTACTTTCTTCTATTAAGTTATTTAAAAATGTTTAATTTAATAGCACATATTTATGTTAAAAGCACATTATTAAGTTGTATTATTTATAGCTGAACTTTATAGTAGAAATAATATTTTATTATTTATTAATTGATCTATTATTATTAGAAACCTAATATTAAGCCATGATTAGTCATATTCTAAGTCATGCTTCTCTACCACAGATGTGAAATGACTGGAAATATCATCCTTTCTTCTAATCTAAGTAGATGGACTTAAACTCAATACTAAAAAAGTAAGAAACATGGATATTATGTTATGCTTAGTTTTCATCCTTCAATGAACTAATCAATAGTTTATTAAGTCAGACAACTAACATTTACCTTAATTCATTACTTTCCTATACATATTTGTTTTTCAAGATTATTTATTCTATGACTTTTTGCCTTCACACTATAAAAGAGCATACATCTCCATCCAGTATTTTTTTTTTACTTTTAATCACTGCATTTGAACATTACCACTTCTGTTACCTGAGTCACATGTGTACCCCTAATAAAGACATTTAACTCATGCTAGATGTATAATTAAAGCTTTTCAGAAAGTAAATTTGAGGTAAAAATAGCTTAAGTACTTTGGAAAATTTTTGTAAAGTTATAAAATGGTAGAGATAATTGTTTTTGATCTTCTAGTGCTTAAATTTACATAGTACACAGAGAATATTCATTGTCAAATATGAATATATTTAGAGGATAAAAATAACTAATTTTATTTTAAAATTTTTTTCTCGGATTTATCTCAAACCTACAGTCCCATTACAGTGTGACCCACACTACTCTGAAGAGCAAAGCCTGAGGAACACATATCAAAAGAGGTGAGCTTACTCTGACCCCCAAAGGGTGGAGCCTGCTCCGCACCAGCCACACATCCTTCAATGTGGGTGACATCTACATACTGGATAGCAATGCTGAGACCCACATTGCCAGGAGAGAGGGGCCAGACCCTCCGCCATTCTTGAGATCAGAACCCGCAAAAATTCATAACAATGGAGGTGAGCTGACATTGCCCTCAGAATTGTGAAGCCTGCTCCCCATCAGGAGAGTGCATGTCAATGCAGATGACTTCAAACCTGCAGACTTGGAGCTAGGACCCACATCGCACTGAAGAACCCATGGCATACACAACAGAGGTGAGATAACACCACCCTCAAAAGGTGAGGAAAATGATTCCACAGCCACGCACTTCTCCAAATCAGTGAACTCTAGCACAACAAGTAGAAAAAGCAACACTACAAACATGATGAGGAAGAAAAAGTGAATTCCTTCACCATGCATAGAGAATGAAGGTGGCAACTCTGATGACCCAAAAAGTGCCAACCAACTATTTTGCATCTCAGATAAGGACTTTAAAGGAAGAAATATGGAGGATCCTCATAGAAATCAAAGAAAGCATTGAGCAAACTGAATGAATTATAAATAAGAATAGAGAGGATATGAAAGTAGAAATGAAAAAAAATGACAAACTAAAATAACAGAACTGAAAAACTTGGTAGGTGAAATGAAAACCTCACTGGAAATTCTCTCCACCAGAGTAAAAGTGGCTGTGAACAAAATCAGGGAGCTGGAAGATGAGATGCAAAACAACTTCATAAAACAGAAGAGATTGGAAAAGAGCCTTAAAACAAATGATTAGACAATTAAAAAAAAACTCCTGGAAGAAAATGAATAGATTGGTTTTTTTTTTTGTTGTTATTGTTGTTGTTTACCTTCATCTCATCTTGCTCAACATATACTAAGACATTTTCACATTACTTTTAAAATGTTACATAATAAAGTATGCATCCCCTGGGAAAAGTGACATGAAAATATATTTATTTCTCTCTTGTTAATGTCATATTCCAGGTATTTTAGATGACAGATTTTGATAAAGTGATTAAGCTAACAAGATAGAATGGAAGAATATTTTTATTTATTTATTTAATCCAGTCTTGTGCAATGTGTAAAAAAGAGGAAGGGGGAAATCAATTAGTCACTGAATTATAGTTTTTCCTACTTCATCTCCCCTGCCAATCTCTAATTTATTCTCTTTCTCTCTCTCTTTTTCTCTCTCTTTCTCTCTTTCTCTCTCACTCTTGCCTCCCTTCTAACTCTTTTGTAAAATTCAGCAAATGAGCATTCTTCCTCAATAATGGTCATAGGCTCAGATGATTTGGATAAATATGTTTTTATTGAATTTATTATTATTTTTTTAATTTTCTGTTTAGGTATACTGATTTAAAATATGGTTGACAATAAAGTTTCATCCATACAAAATTCCAACACCACACACACAACCAGAGAATTAAAATTCCTCTAGACTCTCAAGCTCCTTTACCAAAATAACTTTTTCTAAGAAACTCAGCTCTAAAATCCTGACTCTCTGTTCATATTACTATTGGCCACTTATTATTCCCCTATTATGTTTCTTTATATACCACTGCTTTGTGTTTGTCCTTGCCATCATGATTGACTTTTTTTAATATGATAATCTCCAGTTCCATCCATATAGTGGTAATTGCATGACTTCATCAATCCTTAAAGCTGAGTACTATTAATGATGTTTATAAGTACCAATTTCTTTTTTGCTCATTTCTTCTTAGAAATTTTGGTTATTTTCAGATATTGATTCTTGTGAATAGTGCTATAATGTACATAGTAGAGCAAATATCTTATTGCAAAGAATTTTTGATATTGAGAGGTATGTTAAATGAGATTGATGAGTCATAGTTAAATTATTTTTAAATATTATTTTACTTATCTGATTTTTTATTGTTACCAGGATTTGCAACACTCTTAATCTTATTTTAATGTATATGTCATCTAACACTACAGTCATTACCAGAGCACTTGCATACTTTCTCCTGTATCCTAACTACCCTTATTTATGTAAGCTCAGTTTAATATATTAAATCTTCAGTTCTTCATTTGTGGTTTCCTTATTAAGTTTCTTAATATCTGACATGTGAAAATTTATTTCTAAGATTTTGTAGAGATGCTGATACCTACAAGCTGGCAGATGAATAAATATAAACTAATTTCCTCAAGTAGTAAATTAATAAAAAGCTGATATTTTTCAAAAACTGTTTTATGACTCTATAAATTAGTAAAACATTTAATATAAATTAAAATATATAATCATTTTTAAATTTACATTAATTTTTCAGGCCAATTTTCTTTTTGGGTGGGGTCGTCTGCAGTCACATTTAGCAGGGCTCAGCACTTACTCCTTGCATTGTGATCAGGGATCAATTCTGGTTGGCTCAGAGACCATATGAGGTGGCAGAGATCAAATCCTAGTTCATAGCATGCAAGGGAAATGGCCTACAGGCTGTAACTATTGGAGTCATAAACTCTAGACTCATAAACTGTTTTCTTATAATAGTCTTTGCCTGTGGGGAGCCTAGCTGATAAACCTAGAACATAAAGACACCTCAGTAATTCCTAATCTGGTCACCCACGTGACCAAAGGCGCCCATGCCTTGAGGACAAAGGAAATAGACAAATAAAGTAATTCAGAGCAGCCCAATATATCCAGCCGGAAAGAAAGATATAGAGTTTGCCTTTGTGTTAGCAAACATTATTAAGAACTCTGTTTGAATCTTATGCCTTTTAGTAAAACGTGCTCAGGTCTACCTCTTTGCCCCTCCCTATTACCTGCCCCAGTTTATGCTAATGAATGCTTGTAACTGTGATTGGTGTAAAACTTGTAACACCTCTGACGTGTTTCAGCCCTTAAAAGCTGATCCCCCAACAATAAACTTCCCTTTTTGAACAGCATGCGTTGTCTTGAAGGCCCTTCTTACTAATTTCTCTAGTTCTTCTTTACAGGTCGGTTCTGCTCGAGTGAACCCACTAATAACTAGCAACTTTCATTTCCACACCCCCACGGGTCGGGGGACTCCCACAAAAGTTGCATTTGCCTTTTTTAAATTTTAATTGTTCATTTGTGTACAGAAGAGCATGTTGCTACACTTGGCAGGAAATTCACATCCTTGGCATTGAGATTGAGGTTAGGATATTTATTGAAATCAAAAAAAGTCTGAGTGTATTTGAAGTCTTCTTGCCTTTTAAGGACAATTTGACTTTTCTTTGTGTCTGTATGTATAAGTGGCTGTGTGTGTTTCCACACAGCTCTATGGTATGCTGATAATTTATTTTTAATTTCTATCTACACCCAATGATGCTCAGAGGTTAATCCTGGCTCTACACCCAGTAATCATGCCTGGAGATTGGGGAACCAAATTGGATGATGGCAGTCAAAATCAGATTAGCTAGGTGCAAGTCAAACACCTGACCCGTGGCACTATAACTC
This sequence comes from Suncus etruscus, assembly GCF_024139225.1. Lineage (NCBI taxonomy): Eukaryota > Metazoa > Chordata > Mammalia > Eulipotyphla > Soricidae > Suncus > Suncus etruscus. The sequence goes on along the minus strand of NC_064857.1, from coordinate 9,999,317 downwards.
CAGTCCCTGGGCTGTAAACTTCTGAAGCTGTTTACCCCTGAAGCAATTATGTTATTCTTTAAAATTAAAACCTAGTTGCATAGAGTATCCTTGTTGAGATGTGTATTTTATTTAGCTTGTTTGCTTTATCTTTCCATTCACTTCTAGCCTGTTCAGTTTTATTTGATAGCTATGTATGAATTGTATGAATGTTGTTTTGTATTTGTTCTTTTCATTTTGTATCCTAAATTTTTTTTAAATTTTTACTATTCTCAGAACTCTATTATTGCCTTGGTTTTGTCACTTAAATTAATGTGCTCTGGAATTTTTTAAGTAGGGTTTTGTTTTGTTTTTGTTTTTAGGCCACACCTGGGGATGCTCAGGAGTTACTCCTGGCTATGCGCTCAGAAATTTCTCCTGGCTTGGGGAACCATATGGGATGCTGGGGGATCGAACCACAGTACATCCTAGGCTAGAGCAGGCAAGGCAGATGCTTTACCACTTGTGCCACCGCTCCCACCCCAAACTAGAGATTTTTTTAAATTGGAACTCTCAGAACTACTTGATCTGGTCCATAACTTTGTTTTTAACTCTGGGAAATTCTGTTATAATTTCTTTGAAAATAGGCTTTGTCACCAGTTCCTTTTCTCCTACATTTTCCTATTTGGATTCCTAAATTATCTTGTTCCTCTCAAAGCCATTGCATAATTCTCTGGAATTTCTTCATAAATTTTTATCCTTTTCCACAAATGCTGTTCTTCATAGGTAATTGCCAACATTTCATCTTTAATGGCACTGAGTCTTTTGAATATTTTTCTGTACTACTGAAGTTTTCCTATGAAGTTTCCTATTTTACAATGCTTTTGAGTTTTGTCACTTCTGATCATAGTTTTCTCATCTTCCTTATTAAACTTTTTTCTTTACTAAAGTGAAAGGTTTGTATTATCACTTCTTTCACCTCACTAAACAGCCTTTCTAAAGTTACTTCAAAATCGTCTCCTGAAGAGATTTCAGAGTTGATGCAACCAAATTTCCGCATACTAGACCATTACTTTCCCCCAATAATTTTAGTGTGGTCCTACACTTCATCATCATATGTTTTGTATGCTGAAAGCTCAAAATGAGTGTCTGCTTTTGTGTAGGTCTGGACAGCATTCTAACGCTCACAAAAGCTAGTTCTATCCATAGCCTGTGCTTCTGTGTTTATGTTGAGTAGCTGCTGTTACTCGCATTTCAGAAAGTCTATGCTGCCTTTTACATAAGGTATGATTCACCCTGGGTGATTCACTCTGGGTCACTTGCTACAGTCCTTGAGTTTTGGTTGCAGACTTTTTTATACTTACACTTCTTTTTTATTCCCTTGTCAAAAATTATTTTGTAAGTAAGTATATGCCTACACTGACATGAAATTTTGGGGTACTATCTTTTGTCTTTTTCTGGAACAATTTGGGACCAGAGTCAGTAATTGAAAAGCTGACAAGAACAAGATTTTGTGCCTATCGCCGTAAAGGCAGTGTTTGCTCTTTTGCATAGAATTGTAATGTGCATTGAAATAATCTACAGCATAGACTTTGTGCAGAAGGTGATGTAAAATTTCATGGATGCATTTTTAACACATATTTCACTGCATACAGTGTTATCATGGTTAACCTCTACAGGCAGCAGTCTTCTACTTCTTTTTGGCTTTATCCCTTTCTTAACCCTTAGCCATGCCATGAAGTAGCTGATGTTCCTGGTTGTGAGGATTTTTAGAATCAGTAGAAGATTTTTTATGCTCATTCTTTGAAGAAACCATTCATGAAATTGTTGGCTTATTTCTCTTCTGCTCATTTTTGACTGGCATAATGCACATGCCACCATTCTTAGCAACTTTGGCCTTTACTTTCCCTGGGTAAAAGAGAATTTTTAATTGTTATTTCACTGATGACCAGAACTTTCAAAAACTGAATAGCAGTCTCTTACTAACAGGCAACCTGAATTATAATCAATATTAAAACTCAACAAATATTACATATGAATTTCTATAAATCATTTACTTTTGTAACATATCCCATGGTACTCTCTTACTGTGGTATATTTCATTCAGACTTTCATGTATCAGAAGAGGAGTTTGCTCTCACTTTTCTTTTATCAACTGCTTGTGATAGGATATTAGAAATTTTTCCTTTTAATTTACTATATTATATGGGCCAATGTAAAAAATGATCTTCATTCTCTAGAGAAGCATTATCATGCACTGATAATCTTATGTGGGAAGGCATTTGCAATCATAAAATTGTCTTTAAAATATGTAAGGAAACAGTGAAGGTCACCATTAATGTTATAAATGTTAACAGTTTGGTGCAGAAGTGAGCAATAATGAGTCGAACTAATGAGCTTCCCTATGGTTTAAATGCTTATTAGTAACTATTTCTCTGGAGAATATTTTTCAGTCACTCCTTTTCCTAGTCATCTCTACAAAATATTTCAGAGTATATTTCTTGTATTTTTTCTAAATGAAAGTTGAAATATAGGATAGACAGAATTTACTCACATTGGTCCTTAATGTCTTGAAAAATCGTATTCTTTTGTTACTAACAGCTTTCTGAACAGAAGGGTTCTTTGGAAGGTTGACATACTGGGCATTATTACTACTCTAATCCTGACATACTAAATTATGGCATAAGACTTTTTGTATCCTGTGCAATATTTTTTCTGTAAAATCTTTGTGTTCTTTTACTGTATATACCATCTATCATTCTGCTCACTTTATAAAGTCAATAAGAAGATAAATATTGTACTCTTCAACATCTCGGGTAACAAACACAGACTTTAAGTGTCTTGTCAGAGCACAACTATTTAGTTGTCAAATACAATTTATAAAACACCGAACAAGGTTTCTTAGCTTGTGTTCATAAATTAAGCTTTGAAACCTAGTAATTGAAGCATCAGTTTGTCTTTAAGTTTGTCCAAATCTCTAATGAGACTTGGCAACCAAATTTTGTTTTACTCTACAGGATATTCTGTTAGTTAAAAGCTATTGGAAATCACACCTTATTATTCCTTAACAGCCAAATATTTTTTTTTAGAAAATCAACATCAGGAATACCTTCAACTATTCTCAGTGATTTCTCTGGAGAGAACATTGTGCCAGTACCCTTTCTATGTTTTGTCATGTTATGCTCTATTATCAGACAAGGGGAGACACAGACACTCAATGGCAATTTGTGTTCACACAATTGACCCTTTGTGGTGTTTTGGGAATTGTATGAAGTTTCAGAGATAAAAAATATACTCCAAAAAATCATCACACCTAAGTATCCAAACCGAAGTCAACAACAATAGAATCAAGATACCCAAAGTATAGCAAGTTAGACATAGAAGGAATCTGTTGCACTAGCAGTCCAGGGGGCTAAGGATGGAGACATGGGAGGCATGCTAAAATCTATTGTAGAGAAAGGTCAACATTGGCGGTGGGAATGGCCCTAATTGACTTTCACTATGTACCTTAAATATAATTGTGAAAGTCTTGTAATTCACATTGTTCTCAATAAAAATTAAAAAAAAACTTAAAAAAATATACTCATCATAATGTAAGACAAAAACTTTATCACCATGCTATATCTCCAGTCATCAGGTCAGGATTTTATTCCCCAGAATTATATAATACATACGAGATTTGAATACTACATATAATAATTATTTTATATTCTGTTCAACGTTAAATACCTCACCAAATATTAATAAATATAATAAGTTCTAATGTTAGTAGCCTGAAAGCTTTATCAATGCAGAAATAAAGTCTTTCATTCTTTCGCTGGAAATATAGTAGAATGGGTAGGGGACTTGCCGTGTTTGGGACCAACCCAAATTCAATCCCATATGTTGCTCCAAGCATCACCAAGACTTATTTCTGAGAGCACAGTTTGGAGAATCCCTGAGTATCATCTGGTATGGTCACACACAAAAAAATGTCTCCTGTTATTTTCTCCCAAGAATCTACCACAATTGCTCATATAGTGCAAGTACATACAGTTTGTAGAATTTATTGAATTTTATGCATACACACATACACAATATGATCAATTTTCATATATAATACATTTTTCTTCTTTCCACCTCAAAAAATCGTGAATATTAGTTTTTCTGTGATTTTAAAAGGACTTAAGAGTTTAGATGAATACTGAATTGGGTACACAAATTTTTCTTAAGAAAAATAAAAGCAATCAGAATTTTTGTTATTTGATGTTTCTGACAAAAAAAATGTCAGAAAATGTTCCTTAGATAATCTTTCATCAATAAACATAGGAGCAGGCTAGGAAGGCTTTGGTTATTTTAGTTTCATTATGTGTGTGCTTGTTTATATATTTGAAAGGGTCCTTTGTAATCAGTTTTCACAAATATGGTATAGAAATACCGGGGTTCAACTTCAGAATTATTCTTTGTAGAAATTTCATTGCATATTATGAAAGACCCCCTTTAAAATAAATTACTCTGGGATTACTAAAATACAATTTTATCAATCAAATAACACTTTATGTAATATAAGATTTCTAAATAAATTTTAATTGAATCACTGCATTGAGATATACAGTGGCAAAATTGTTAATGTTTGAATTTCAGTCAAACAATATTCAACTCCGATCTGCTCACCACTGCACAATTTTTACCACAATTCCCCAGTTTTCTTCTTTCTTCCCCACCCCCACTCCCTTTGCACCCCCTGCAGACATTTTTTCCACCCAACTGCAAACAATTTTCTTCTCTCTCTTTTCTGTATTTTTCTTTTAGGTACTCTGGTTTGCAATTTTGTTATTGATGAAATAATATGAATAACACTTTACCTCCTTTCAGTACTCACTTCTTGTATAAAATGATCATTTCGAAATATCAGTGTCATAGTGTTCCCTGCTCTGTCCTAAAAGAAATTGCATCATTTTATTTGGCAAATTTCTTACCATGAAGCAGTCCTCCTGGACCTTGTCTATACTGACTTTGGCTATTATTAGCATATCCTATTTTATATCCCACAATTTATTAAAAATTATCAAAATTATTATTCTCTCTCCCCCTCTGAAACATTTGACTCAGCATAATACTCTCTATATCTATCCATGTATAAGCAAACTTCATTACTCTATTTTTCCTAGCAGCGCATAGTATTTTAGATGAAACCTGTTCCTTATCCACTCAACTCTGTTCTCCAGCACAAGGGCTGTTTTCAGATACAGAATAATATAAATAATACAATAATAAGCATATGAGTGCAAATTTTTTCTCTGTATGAAAATTTTGGGCCTTAACAGTGTATTTCAGGAGCAATATTTATATTGGAATATGAGCTCAATTTCTACTTTTGTGTGAAAAGTTCATATTATCCTCCAAAAAGACAGAATACGTAGATGTTACCATCAGAATGAATTAGAGACTTTTCCATACACAAAGACTGACTGGTTTAGTCAAAGACTGACTGGTTTAGTTTCTGATTTGTGAGATCTCTGTGGTATGAGGTGATTTCTCACAGTTGCTTGATTTACATATCCCTTATGATTAATAATGTGAGGAATATTTTTATTTGTCTTTTGGCCATTTTTATTTATACCTTGAGGAAGTTTCTGTTCATCTTCTCTCCATTTATTGATAAGGTTAGATATTTTTTTCTTTAAGCTTATAAATTTTAGATTGTAACCCCTAAGTAAATGGGCACTGGATGAATAATTTCTCCCAATCCAGAAGTAATCTTTGTATCCTCATCATCATTTCTTTTGAGATACAAAATATTCTTCGTTTAATGTAGCTACATTTGTTTGCCTTGCATTCCTTTTATTTGATCATTGTGGTTTCATTCTTGAAGATGATTTTAGCTTCAATGTTATGGACAGCTTTGCTTATGTTTTCCTTTATTCACTTAGGTATCAAATCTAATATCAAGGTATTTTATACATTTTGACGTGACTTTGGTACATGACATTTAAAAGTGTTCCTAGTTCATTGATTTTGCATGTAGTTGACCAATTTTCATAATTCCTCTTGTTGAAGAGGCATTCATTTTTCAGCTTGTTTCTTTTGGTTCTTTATTAAAGATTAATTAATCATATACCCAAAGAACAGTGTCAGAATATTCATTCAAGTATATTCCACTATACAGGGGTCCTCAAACTTTTTCAACAGGGGGGCAGTTCACTGTCCCTCAGACCATTCGAGGGTCTGACTATAGTAAAAACAAAACTTATGAACGATTTCTTATGCACACTGCATATATCATATTTTACAATGAAGAAACAAAACAGATACAAATACAATATGTGGCCCGCGGGCCATAGTTTGAGGACCACTGCGAGGATCTTCCTTAATTCAGTATTGTGCTATATTAATTACTATTGCTTTATAATAGTTTTAAGTTAGTAAATGCAATGTCTTCCATTTTCCTTTTCTTAATTTTTCTTAGATTTCTAAACATTATTTTATTTTAAATCTGTGGTTCATAAGGTTGTTCATAATACAGTTTTTTTCACAGTTACAAAGTTGTTCATGATTGAGTTTAGTCATACCATTACAAAAACCTTCACCAGTGAATATATACCATATATTCATATATACCATAACCTCTGTCACAGGTTTCCTCATTTGCCCACTCCATCCTCTTTTTCCAAAGAAAAATATATTCATGAAAATTTATTGTTCCATATAAATTTCAAGAGTGCTTGATCTTTGGAAAATATGATGTGTTTATTTATAAAAACTGCATGGAATCTGAGCAATTCTTTGGGGGCATACTTCTGTTTTAATGATTTTAATGTTCCCAATCCATGACCAAGAGATGTGATTTCACTTTCCTGTTCTTTTTTCCCTTGAAGTACTTTTTGTAGTTTTTTCCCATAGGTGTTTCACCTTTTTATGTATTTAATTCCAAGGCACTTGATTACAAGGTTCTTGACTTCTTAAGGTATAATTGTGAGTGAAATTGTCGTTCTAATACTTCTTGCTTCTCTCATTATTTGTAGATAGGAAAACCATAGATTTTATGTTAATTTATAGCTTGCCATTATGCCATACAAATGAATTGCTTCTAGAAAATTTTTATAGTCTTTAGAATTTTCTAGATGTAATATTACATCAACAGCAAATAGTTTGAGCTTGACTTCTTCCCCATGTAGATGCCTTTCATATATTTTTCTTGCCTAATTGTTATGGAAAGAATTTTAAGAACTGTATTGAATAGAAGTGGAAATGGTGGAAAACTTTTCTTTTGCCATATGTTAAAAAATACTTTTAGTTTTTTTCTATTAATTATAATGTTTGTTGTTGGCATGTAATGAATGTTTTGACAATATTAAAGACAGTTTCTTCAATTCATGTCTCATCAAGAGTTTTCATCATGAGTGGGTACTAAATCTTTTCAGATAGTTTCTGTGTAGCTACTGATGTGTAAGTTTAAGTTTTATTAATTTTTAATAATAATACCATTATTTGCGCACCATGATTACAAACATATTTGTAGTTGGTTTCAGTCATGAAAAAGAACAACCCCCTCATCAGTGCAACATTCCCAACAACAATGACCCCCATTTCTTTCTTTCCCCCTTCCTCTTGTCTGTATTAAAGACAGCATTCTATTTCTTTCTCTCACTATCATTTCATGAATGAGCTGGTCCTTCCAGCCCTCATCTCTATTATCTCTGGGCATTATTACAATACTGTCTTTTATTTTTCAAAAATCCCACAGGTAAGTGAGACTTTTCTTGTATGTCTCTCTTCCTCTGACTTATTTTACTCACCATAATAGTTTCCATGTCCATTATATATAGGAAAATTCATGACTTCTTTTTTTCCTTATATCTGAATAGTATTCCATTGTTTATATGTACCACAGTTTCTTTAGCTACTCATCTGTTGTCAGGCATCTAATTTGTTTCTGGATTCCGGCTATTATAAATAGTGCTGCAATGAATATAGGTGTGCAGAGGCATTTTTGTATTGAGTTTTTGTGTTCCTAGGTTATATCCCTAGGAGTGGTATAGCTGGATCATAAGGGACCTCACTTTAGAGTCCAGCCTTTTGGAATTTTAGTAATTTTTCTTTAAATTACATATTATGTTGACTAACATCTGTGTTACACAATCTTTGCACCACCAGGATAATATCTACTTAGCTATGATATATATTTGGGATGAATTATTGAATTATATTTGATAGCTTTATGTTGAGAATATTTGCATCATTTTTCATTAAGGATTTTCAACTTTAGTTCTCTTTGTGCGTGTGTTTCTGTATGCTTTTGATATTGGATAATTATAACTTCATCTGTTTGGGAGTGTTTCCATTTCTTCTATTTCCTTGAAAAATCTGACAAGAAATGGCATTAAGTTATATTTAAAGGTTGAAAATAATTCACCATGAATCCATCTGGGTTTGTGTGTTTTGTTTTTGAAAATGCTTTTGATTGCCATTTCAATTTTCTCAATAAAGATAGGTCTGCTTATATAAAACAAATCTTGGTTTAACCTGAGGATGTTATAAGAGTCTAAGAATATATCCATTTTTTCTTGATTATCTTATTTTGTGGCAAAATATTTTCTCATATCTCATCTTTCTTTGATATGCTGTAGTAGTGTTTGTTTTTATATCCACCTGTTCATTTCCGATATGGTTTATTAGGACTCTCTCTTTATGAGTCTTGCTAATGGTTTATTAATCTTGTTTAATTTTTCATAGACTCACCGTTTGCTTTCACTAATCATTGGGATTTTGGGTAGGAGAAGTTTCCAATTTATTAATGTATGCTCAAAGTTTTATTATTTCCTTCCTTCTGCCTGCTTTTGGCTCATTTTGTTGGTCATTTTCCCATGTCTTAAGCTATGTTATTAGTTTATTTATTTATACCTTTCTTCCTTCCAGATGAATATTTGAAAAGTTATAAACTGTCCACTTAATACTAATTTCTCTGTGTCAAATTATAATAAATGTGACGTCATTTTTATTTGCTTTTAGAAATTATTTTATTTCCTCTCACCTACTGGCTGTTCAGTAGTCAGAAGTTTAATTTTTCAGGTGTTAATGTTATTTATCTTTTTCTGCTTGTAATTTAGTTTTATTTTCAGTGTATCTTAGTGTGAGAAGATAGTTAATACAATTCATATTAAGATCTATCCATCTTAATTTTATGGAGATATATGTTGTTGCGCAGTATGGTGATCTATCTTGGGGAATTGTCCCATATGCATTAAAGAAGGATGGATATTTGTATTTTGGAGAATAAAGTATATACTAATCTCCTCTCTTTTCTTCCTTCAAAACCAGTATTTTCTATGCAAATTTTAGCCTTATTGATCTATAAAGAGGTTGCATAGTTGAGTAATTTTTTCAAATACAGGGGCCAAAGCCTGGTACATTAGAAGGGCATTTGCCTTGCACGTGGCTGATCCAGGACAGATGGCAGTTTGATCCCCCAGCATCCCATATGGCTCCCCAAGCCAGGAGTGATTTATGAGTGACTAGCTGGAGTAAACCCTTAGTGTCATTGGGTGTGGCCCAAAAACCAAAAAATAAAAAGTCTTCAAATACTATTGTGTTGCCACTGATGTCTTTTTAAAATATATTAACAATTGTTTAAAGTTTTCTGGTAGCCCTACATTAGTTGCATATATATTTGGGAGTGTAATTTCTTCCTGGTATACGTATTTCTTGATTAGTTAAAATGACCTTTCTGTGTTTTCTAAACTTTGAGCCTAAAATCTATGACATCTCAGTTTAGTATGGACATCCAACCATTTTCAGGGTGTTTTCTTGAAACGTTGCTTCCAATCTTTAAATCTGCATTTGTTTTAATTATTAAAATGTGTTTCTTGCAGATGGCAAAATGAGTTCAATTTTTTTTCAATAATTAATTTTGCTATTCTGCTCTTAATTGGTTCCTTCATTCCTTTTACCTTGAGTAAGATTGTTGTCATGAAAATTTGTTCTTCATTTTATAGGAGGTTGGGGGATTTGTGGTATTTGACTTCTCTTAAAGCAAACATTTCAATGTTTGTCTGAAGCTCACTGCTTATAGCAAAATGTTCAAATTCTGTCATGTAAAATTTGTGCATGCAATTTTAGATATTAAATTGGAGCATATCATTTTTTACAAATATTATGTGTGTACCATAGAATGTTGGATTAAATATTATTACTTTTATTTTAATTTCTTACATGATGTGGGATCTAGAAGTAACAAATTATGGAGTATAAAATTATCATTTGTTATCAACTTTCAGAAGATGATAAAGTTATGATTAAAAGTGATATCAGAATTTTTCTAAATATATTAAAAGAGAATAATACATTCTATCAAAACATTTTATAACATAAACTAATAGTGCTGTGATTAAAATCCTATTATTTTAACAAAATAGCCTTGGTTTTAAGGCTGAATATTTTCTTCTCTCAGAATTTTAAATTTGAATATAAGTGCATAATATAAATAGAATATTTTAAATTATATTTTATTTAAAAGGAAATTGCATGTAGTTTGCATAGATACTTGTGTATAATTTACATTTCAAACTAAGTATTTTTTTTTACCAGTTGCTGGTTTTATTTTACATTTTATAATAGTTAAATTCATCATTTTGTCCTTTTTTTTTAATAAGAGGAAAACCTCAATGAGAATTCCATATATTTCAAACTGTTAAACAGATGTATTGATTTTCAAGTTTTCATTCCACAGGAACAAGACGAAATCTTAACGCCAAGAAAAACAATTTTACAACATAGTAAGAGGCAGTTTCTAAGTTTTCTAGAATCTTTAAGGGAATACTAAATAATCTGTGAGAGTTTAACCTTAAAAAAAAAATCAGCTGCATTGCTCCCTAAAATATACTTCCTACTCTCTAAGACAGAGTAGTAATTACTTTAATTGTTTTTTTATTTTTGTTTTGTTTGGGGAGCAAAACTGACACCTGGCAATGCTCAAGTTTTAGACCAAACTCTGCCCTAAGAGTCATTCTTAGCAGACTCTAGGGACCATGTGAGATGCTAATGTTTCTACCTATATCTGCTGTGTGCTGCATGCACTCGAAGTATCCTAGCTGTTGTACTATTGTTCAGACCTCCAGAGTGATGATTTTGAATCATTATAAAAATTGTGAAGATTAAAAGAAGAGAATGAATTTCAGGTGCTTAGACAAAGACTTGCAACAATATAATTATTCAATAAGTGGTAGAGATCTGTAATTTCAACTAGAAGTTTGATTCTTCACTGTTTTGTATATAGGTTTAAAAGTCATGTTGTTGGGCCCGGAGAGATAGCACAGCGGTGTTTGCCTTGCAAGCAGCCGATCCAGGACCTAAGGTGGTTGGTTTGAATCCCGGTGTCCCAGATGGTCCCCCGTGCCTGCCAGGAGCTATTTCTGAGCAGACAACCAGGAGTAACCCCTGAGTAACGCCTGGTGTGGCCCAAAACCAAAAAAAAAAAAAAAAAGTCATGTTGTTTGCTTACATACAATGAAAACTAAAAATTCAAATTTGAGTGTACAGTGCATTGAATTTAGCAGGTGTATAATTCTATATAATCACCACCACCAACATGATTAAACAACATTTAAACATCCAAAGGATGTTTCTTTTGCTCATTTTCATGTTGCGGCAACAACCAATCCATCTTTAAAATATAGTTTAGATTTATTCTAGATTTCTTTTTTTTTTTTTTTTGGCCACACCTGTTTGATGCTCAGGGGTTATTCCTGGCTACGCTCTCAGAAATTGCCGCTGGCTTGGGGGGACCATATGGGAAGCCGGGGGATCGAACTGTGGTCCTTTCCTTGGCTAGCGCTTGCAAAGCAGACACCTTACCTCTAGCACCACCTCGCAGGCTCTATATTCTAGATTTCTATGAATTGTACTTTATATACCCAGATTTGTCTTTTGCTTTGACTATTATACAATAATATATTGTTAAAATTCTATGACACACACACACATAGACTATATATTTAATCTTTTATTTCTCACTTTTGGAGGCCATACCCTACAGTGCTCAGGAATCAGTTCTGATGGAGCACAGCAGATTAATGATGTACTGGTGATTGAACTTGGGTCTATATATGGGGAGATGGCTCAGTGGTACAAAACATACTTGTATGTGTGTGTTTCTATATTTGACTTTGACACTGCAACAATAACTTGCTAGTTCCAAGTAACTTTACTTGCAAATATTTCTTTTTTTTTTTTTTTGTGGTTTTTGGGTCACGCCCGGCAGTGCTCAGGGGTTTTTCCTGGCTCCGTGCTCAAAAATTGCTCCTGGCATGCACAGGGGACCATATGGGACGCCGGGATTCGAACCGATGACCTTCTGCATGAAAGGTAAATGCCTTACCTCCATGCTATCTCTCCGGCCCCTACTTGCAAATATTTCTATACTTGCTGTATGTGACTTCTAGTTGCGATCCGTCTTTTAAATTTGAATGAATTTTAGGCATGAGTTATAGTAATAAACCATTTTGGTTTATAGAGCTAACTAGTACAGCAATTTTTCGGTCACTGGGCATCTTTTATGTACTTTGACTACTAAAATCTTCTGGACTGATTTACAGTTTTGGATTGATTGTATTTTTATTGCTTAGCTGTGAGAACTTAGCATTTATTGTGATCTCTAGTTCTTTTCATTTGTGTGTATATTTTCTCACATTTGTACTGGACATTTTTATTTTTTTAAGATCTTTCAAAAAGTAAAGCTAGAGTATTTAGGTTTAGTTTTAAGTGTTAAAAACATATTGGGATGGGGCTGATAGCACAGCGGTAGGGTGTTTGCCTTGCATGCGGCTGACCTGGGTTCGATCCCCGGTGTTCCATATGGCCCCCCCCTAAGCCAGGAGCAATTTCTGAGTCCATAGCCAGGAGTAAACCGTGAGCGTCACCGAGTGTGGCCCCCAAACGAAAAACAACAACAACAACAACAACCCATATTGGTATGACTATAAACAACTGAAATATATAATACTGGAAACAAAGGAAAGTAAATTGAAAAATTAAAATTATTAGAAAATTAAATGAAAAGTTAGAACTGATTTATAGCTACTGTTAAGATACAGACTAGAAAAATGAATCAAAGGCAGTCATGTGCCTAGCATCTGAGAGACCTTGAGTTAGAGTGAAGCATTATGTCTCCCTGAGAATACGTGTAGCCCTGAAAACAGTTATGTTCTGCAAACATCAATAATAAAACCATATAATATAATAAATACTATATATTAAGTCCACATACTATTTTTGTTCTCTTTAAATAATGCCATAATTATTATTTTTATAATGTGACTAACAATTATAAACATTTTTTAAAGAAATTATAGTAACCAAACAAATTACATCACAGTTTCTGGGGGTATTTTCTATGTGAATAATGAACATTTTAGGGAAAGATAAATTGTACGGTTATAAGACATTTCCTTATACACAGATTAATCACTGGCATGCATATGTCTGCTGAGCACTTGAGGAGTAATATCTGAATACAGATCTATGTGCAATCTTTTACACTGTCAGAAGTGACCCAACGCCAAGTAGAGAAAATAATAGAAAAAATTGCATTTATATTATCTTGCTATTGATGTGTATTTTTATTGTTACTTTTTTCATTATGATAGCCATATAAAGTCTTAAATACCTCAACATTTGTCATTGGTTGTGATTATTGGTTTTATTATTTCATATTCTTCATATTCATATTATTTCATATTATTTGTTTTTCTCCATAAACTATAAGAACTTTAACACTTTCCCTGTGTAATAAAACAAAAATAAAGTAAAAGAAAAAAAAATAAAGTATCAAAACATGAATATGAGAACTTTGGCTGACATGTTAATTCTCTGGAAAAATGTGATGTTAATAGGTATTGTAAAGATACGTTTTCTTATTAATTTCTTTAAGCACAATAGTTACAGACATGTTTATAATTGGATTTCAATCATAAAATACACACACACTCCTTCACCAGTGCAACATTCTAATCACTAAGGTCCCCCATTTTCCTCTCCACCACCTCTGCCTGTCTTCAAGACAGTCATTGTATTTCTCTATCACGATATATATATATTTGGTTTTTGGGCCACACCCGGCGGTGCTCAGGGGTTACTCCTGGCTGTCTGCTCAGAAATAGCTCCTGGCAGGCACGGGGGACCATATGGGACACCGGGATTCGAACCAACCACCTTAGGTCCTCGATCAGCTGCTTGCAAGGCAAACACCGCTGTGCTATCTCTCCGGGCCCGTCTCTATCAATATTTTTATGGTAGTTGTTAGTGTAGTTATTTCTCTAACTACACTTACCACTCTTTGTGGTAAGCTTCATATCATGGGCTGATGATCCTTCCTGTCATCATTTCTATAGTCCCTGAGTATTATTACTATACTGTATTTTATTTTCCTTAAATTCATCAGATGAGTAACACTTTTCTCTCCCTCTGACTTCTTTCACTCAGCATAATATTCTCCATATACATCCATGTATAGGCAAATTTCTTGACTTTATTTTTTCTAACAGTTGCAAGTATTCCATTGTGTAGATGTACCACATTTTCTTTAACCACTCACCTATTTTCAGGCATCTGTGTTGCTTCCATATTTTGGCTGTTGTAAATAGGACTGCTATCTCTCATTCACTGCTAGTGGTAATGCCATCTAGTACAGCCTTTCTTAAAAAAATATGAATATTCCTTTAAAAACTGGGCATTGATCTCCCATATGATCCAGAAATACCACTCCTGGATAATCCTATGACAACAAAAACACAATACAATAATACCCTCTTCACTCATATTTTCTTAGCAGTGTTATTTAGAATAGTTATAATTTGTTTTTTTTTTAATTTATGAACTTGGCATACAACACCATTTATTTTATTTCTCACATCAGAATTTCATTCATTTAGCTACTAATTTTAACACATATAACACCAAATTTACCTCTAGGTATTTAATGTTTTAAAGCTGTTTTAATTTACTGCAAAAATTCTTTGTCATTGTTCTCTGGCATATATAAAAGCAATTAGTTTTGATGTTGAACTTTAAAATCCTGCTACATTTATGATATTTTTACCAACTAATTAATTGAAAATTCTTAACAAGTATGTAAATGAACAAATATTTTCACATTCATTACTGTTTTTTCTCTTTATTCAGTAGATTTTTTTTCCATTTGCTTTATTGTCATATGTAGAGCTTTAGTTAAGCCTGCAATTGACTAGAAGTTTTGAATGCAAACTTACTCACCTCTTATTTCTAATTTTGTTTATGTTTTATGTTCTGGTTTTACTGTTCGTATGTTTGTTTATTTTGTTAGGTTTTTGATTTGTAATACAGGAGCAGTGCTCATATTTACTGCTGGTTTCATGCTGAGAGATCACAACTAAATAGGCTCAAGGAACCATATAAGGATCCCATCTGATCAGTTGTATACAAAGCAAACACCCTGGTCATTGTACTCTCTCTGATCCATTGTTTCTAAATTTAGAAGGTGAGTGTTCATTCAATCTTTCTTTATTAAATCTGATTTTAACTATCATTTTTCAAACATTATCTTTAAAATATTGAAGATATTCTTTCTCTTCTTAACTTTGTTTATTGGAGTTTTATAATAAGCATGTGTTTTTTGGAATATTTATCATTATCCTGCTAAGATATGAAAAGAAGGATATGTGAATATGATATGTGAAGAATGATTTGGACAGAGTCAAAATGGGAATGAGCATAACCACAGGAGACTCATATTCAAGGTCAACAATTATTCTATACTGTTTTTGTCATGATTTTAGGTATTCTTGGAGATAGATATACAAGTAGTTGGATGCAAGACACAAAGAATTGCTAGTAAATTTTTTTTTTTAGGTTCTTGAATGCTTCCAATTTGACTTCCAGACTCTCAGATTACATGGTGATTTACTTGCTGAGATGAAGAACTACAGTCTTTCCATTACTTTGGATTGACTCATCTTCAACAACGATGAGGAATAATGTTTGAAAATGACATAAATGATTCTGAAAGGTATAAAAGAGATTTTTACTATATTTTTTCCCTAAATTCCACATTCACTTTCTCAGCTTTTTTGACCTTTACTTTTAAGCGTTCAGACTTAGAAAAATAGTGTTTTTCCAGAAAATAGTTTTCTTATCTTTCTAAATTTTACTTCATCACTGTCAATAGGCAAAACCAAGGAAAGTTTTGCAAGTGAATATGTGAAGATTCTTTTTTAAAAAAAGACAAGACTTGAAATTTGAAACTAAGACTTGAGAAACCCCTACATTTTGAAGTCAGATCCAGGAGAAAAATTAATTCGTCAAAAGGCTGTGGCTTCACAAAAGAAAAGTAATTATTTTAGGAAGTCAATGTGTGTTCCTTTGTGTCAAATTCTGCAACAGAAATTAGCGATTTAAAAGTTTCTGAAATTATTTTAATAACCTCTCTTATCCTTTGCAAAAGAGTTATAGAATATTTTAATTTGATATTTCACCAACAGGCTATATAAGAGGAGCATTCATTTTTTTTATTTCTAGTGACATACTTAATATCTCAAGAAGTAGCACCCTTTTTATATTTTCTATTGTTAGGAATATTTATTATCTATGTGAGCATAACAATGTGGATATATGAGAAAGGAGATATTTAGAATTGTTATAGCAAACTTTGTAAAACTGAAGTCAATCTATGTACTGCTCAAAATATATTTTGTGGATGAAACACCAGTTTGACCTTTTATGTAACCCCTTCTCAGTAGAAATTAAATGTGTTGTGGAGAAATACATATGCACAGAAAGATTGATTATGACAATATCAAGTAAAGAATGGAAACAATAAGTAAAAGTGTTAATACTTTATTGATCTCTAGTTTTTGCTATTGTGCAAATGTAAAATCTTACAGTCCTTCTGTAATAAATACACTTAAGTCATTAGAGACAAAATCCATCAATACAAGTTAAAACAAGACATTGTGTATCAGGGAGTATTATATTAAAAATAACTGTTAAGTCTGTTGCCTTCTGCTTTATATTCAAATCCTCAGACTTTCTGGAGCCATTCCTTTAAGTCTCTGAGATTTGACTCATTGCCTTATCTTTACATAGATAGATTTGAAGACTTAGAAGGCTAGTGTTTGCAGAACCTTAAATATCTATAAATGGTAAAAGTAGCTAAAGAGTAATTGAAAGTCATCTGTAGGGATTCCATTGGTCTCTGTGTATTCCTTTAAAAAGTAAAAGACAGTAAAACATTTTCTAAGTGATTCTCTTTGTCTTTTCCTGAGCTATCAAATAAAGCAGAGTTAGTAGATAAATCCTTTAATCATCTTTTTCCTAAACCAAAAACAACACACAACAAACCATTGCTATTATCGTCCCTATTTTGGTTATAATTTATGGTTTTTATTTGTTATCACTAACTATGTTTTATTTACACTCTATAACTTCTTTTGCCCTTACAGAGTGCACTTCTAAGTGCCTTACTTAATTTTTAAGAAGAAATAAACAAGTATGGAAACTTTGCTTAGCTTCTCAAATAAACCACATAGCTATTCAAAGAAGCCCTTTAGCAATCTATAATGCATTTATATCATAATGCTTGATAATTATAATAATAATGTATAACATATAATAATTATAATGTATGATGTATATAGATTTCTTATATCCTTCACCAACTGGACATATTTGGAATAAAACATATCTATTAAATATTATTGATATTTATTTTGTTAGTTTTCTTGTGTGTTTGCTTTTATGAGAAAATAGAATAAAGATAGAGGTATATAAGACAAAACTTTCTGGACTGGAGCAATAAAAATGTGGGTAGGTCATTTACTTTGTACAAGAATTACCTGGATTTGCTCCCTGAAATCAATATGGTTCCCCAAACCTACTAAAATGATTCCTGAGCAGAGTCAGAATGAGTCCTGGCACCAGCAGTTGTGGCCCCAAACCTGTCCCAACAGAATAAAATAAATAAAAGTATGAATTTTTTCTAAATCCTTTTGCCATTTATTGTCTTAGAGAAATTACATAAATTATTTTCTTAATACAAATGCAATTAGAAATGTATACAAATAAAAATAGAAGAATAATGATAAAAACCATATTTATTTTGTTTTAGTTTAATCAATTTTAAAAATATCTGAAAATTATCTTAAGGTAGCTTTAGAGGTTAAGGGAATGAAAATTATATATTTACTTAAAATAAAAAAGAATTATATATATTTTATAAACTCAGGGATTTACCTCTAAATATTTTCAGGCATCAGAAATTAATTTATTCATAAAAACTCCAGGATTTTCATGCAAGAGGTTAAACTCAGCTGGAGAGTTGGAGAAAATGGTAGTTTTAGGAGCTGTGGAAGTGAGTCTGCTGAGGTTGTGGAGGAACAGAATGTATATTGGACTATTGGACTTAATTATTTTTATATACTACTTTACAAATTCAGTGTTCTCAATCAATTTAGCCTTGTCTCCCTAAAACTAGAACTGAATTCTTGAGTTTTAATGCATTATTGTCAGATTTAAACTGAATATTTCTTTGCACTTTTTCCAATATGCTCAATTTTGAGAACTTCACATGTACTAAAATTGCATTTACTCTAGTTCTTTTCAGTTTCTTGTTCTTATTGCTGATGATGTAATTGTATATATTGATCAAAACTGCTCTTCTACTAGTTTTATCATTATTGGAAAAACAATTTTTTAAAAGAATATTTTTATTTTGACCAAAGTGGATTACAAATCTTTCACAGTAATTTTCTAGGTACATAGTGACATTGAATCAGGGGCATTCCTACCACCAATGCTGTCCTCCCTCCACCCCTGTTCTGAGCATATGTCCTATATCCCCCTTCTTTACTCCTTGGGTTGCTAGTATAAGTGGTCCCCTCTGTGTCTAGCTTGTTGTAGATTGGGTGTCTATTCTGTTGCCCTTGGCTTTGGCTTTGGTGTTTATGTTGTTTAAATTGTTTTAAAGTGTTTAAATTGTTTTCTTGATGTTCATCATTGAATTTTGCTATAATTTTTTACATTATTTCTTTCCTTCTACTTTGTTTTGAATTTACCTAATTTCTCAGCTATAGGTATTTTATTAATCTCTATCTTTTCTATAAATTTAAGTGTATATTTCTATGAACATACCCTTTAATGCTGCTTTTTATTTTCTATAGGTTTGTGTATTAACTACCATTTATTCAGAAAAACATTTGTATTTCTTTTTTGATTTTTTCTTTTTTCTTAATAGTAATATTTTTTCCAACTGTTGGATCTTTTTACCAAGTTTTTCTTACAAATATTTTGTAGCTTCATGGCATTAACATCTCAAATTATATGAAATATTATATATTTTCTTGAATTTATGTACATACAAATTATGTCCCAGATTATATTCTCTTTTAGAGAATAATATATGAGTAATGAAGAAAATAGTCATTACCTTTTGGACCCTATAATATCTATTTGTACCCTATAAATATCTATTTGTCCCGGTTCTTGCAATCTCTTATTTAGGGTGGTAGTTTATTTATGTCTTGTCTGTATGTTCTATGACAGGAATAAGATGTTAAAATTTCCCACTATGATTGAGTAACTCAGGGTATATCCTCAGGTACAGCAGTACATTATAAAGTTTTCTTTGCTTTATTTGGTTGATAAGATTTAAATCGGTTGGTAAGATTAAATCTATATAGGGCAAAAATGATAGTATAGCCAGTAATGCATTTGCCTTAAAAGTGTGTTATGGGCCCAAAAACCAAAAAAAAAAAAAAAAGTGTGTTATGGGGGTTAGTTCTATTTTACCTCATATGGTCTACTGAATACATATAGAGTATTCTCAAAGAGTAAATCTTGAGAACTTCCAGGTGTGCACCCCCTAAAAACAGTTTCGTCCTTTTGTTCTGTTGATTCGTTAACTAATATATAGATTCATGTGTGTGTGTGTGTGTGTGTGTGTGTGTATTTCTGTGTGTACCTGTGCATGCGCATGTGAGAGAGATTATTTGTAGGTGCCTCAAAAATTGAATCTTGATTTCAGATGCACCCAACAACTCTGCTTTTTGATAGAAGTTATCAGTCCTTTCTTATTTGAAGAAGTTATTTCTATAAAAAAGATTGTTAAAAATTTCTATAAGAATTTTTGACATTCAGCTTCTTTTTATTGAGACCTATTTATTATTCCTTGAAGGGTTGGACTAGATGCAAAAATTATATTTTCAGCTGTTCTTTAATGATGTTTTTATGTCCCATCAAATTTTAGTAATCTTAGTAATTTCAAATCTTAGTGAGGTGGAGGATTCCTGGTTGTAAATTCTTTTTGTGTGATCCTCTGCCCCTTCCCACATAAAAACAAACACAAGGATAGAGTAAAACTCCCATCTAGTAATACATTTTTATGAGATATTTTAGTATCATTTAATTATTTTAAATATCTAGACTGTCTTGTTTTTCTGATATAAGTTCATAAGTTTAAAATATGTGTTTCTGGTTGAAGAAAAGTATTGCTATAAACTTGTGAAAGACAAATGCTATTTTATTTTAGTAATTATTCTGGGTTCATTTTTTTCTTTTTCTTTGGAGAGCTGTCTGATTCCCCAACTCCATAAAAATTAGAATCCCTCCTATACTAGGTGTGGAAACTGCTAACTAGAATTCTTTGTTGCCTTATTCCTTTGGGCAACAATCAACTAAAGGTCTGGAAAATAAACATTCCTCTCCTTTTCTTCTACTCTTATTTTCTTTTTGAATGGGGCACACACAGCAATTCTCAGGTCTCACTTCTGGCTCTGGCCTTAGATATCAGTACTAGCAAGAGTCATGGGACCATAGGGTTCTGAGGATTGAAACTGGATTGGCTGTGTGCATGGCACACACCCCACTCACTCTACTGTCTCTCCAACAAGCCCCCCAATTTTTACTTTTATTTATCGTGCAGTAATTTTTATACTTCAGTTAATATTGTGAAACATAAAAAGAAGTTGAAATTTACAAACATGGTCCCCAGTTCCAAAGGTCTGGCTGAGACAATTGCAACGGAATGGGGCTTCTGGAAACACAATGAAAGACGCTATCCTAGGTTCCATCCTAGGATCAGTGCAAAGACCAAGACCACCAACCACAGAAGATGGATTAAAATGACACTGAGGTAACATAACTTCTAGAACGACAAAGAAAGACTTTATCATAAATCCCACTCCAGGACCTGTGCAGATACTGAGATCTCTAGATACAGAGGTCTGATTTTATCACCCAAGAAGGAGCAGAAGTCTTCCAAACACCACGAAAGCACCAAGGGGAGAGTAAATGAACCTGAACGGAGTCTATAGTTAATCCCATGACAATATACTCCAAGGGTGGAGAAACCCCATATCTCTTAGGCCAAGTGAATTCCTTTTCGAATGTCCCCAATATTTACTGTGCATTGCAGGAGGGAAAAAAAGGCAAAAAGCACAAAACATTTTTTATTTTATATATATATATTATTTTTAAATACTCATTTATTATTATTATTTTTTATTTTTATTTACTTATCTACTTGTCGATTTCCTTGTTTTGGTGTGGTTATTGAAGTTGTTGTCCCCATTTACATTTATGTTTTTTTTCTTCTTTTCTTTTCTTTCTTTATATGCCCTGCTATGTTTTTTTATCTCAAGACCATGGCTATTTTTGTGGTGTTTATTGTTGTTACTGTTGGAATGCTTACTGGATATTTGACACTTCTTTTTGTACTGTTGGAGTGTTACACCTTATTTTTCTCCATCTCTCAAACCGATGATGAGAGCATCTAGAAGGATCCTGCCCATTTTCGGCATATTAGACTTTTACCCCAGTTTATTACTTTTCTCTTCTTCAAACAAAACAACAAAGCTTGAACTATCTAGTCCTGCCTACCAATTAGAGGGGGAAATAAGGGAGGCACCAAGACCAAACAGGTGCAAGACTATGTAGTAAACTAGGTACAGAGGGGACCACATTTTCTAGCAGCCCGGGGGTGAGGGAGGAGGATTTGGGAGGTAGGACGAAAACGGAGGTGTAGGGAGGACAAATAGGTGATGTGAATCCCCCTGATTTTATGTAAATATGTACCTAAAATATTATTGTCAACAATATGTAAGCCACTATGTTCAAAATAAAAATTATATTTAAAAAAAAGAAGTTGAAATTTGATTTTTACTTGCATTTCTCTTGAAAATTAGGTTTGCATCCTGTAACTGGCAGTTGGTTCTAAAAGATAATTCCTGTTTTAGTCTTTCCCTTGTTCTGTCCTCACACAAAACCATGCTCATCATATCCCTACAGAAGTGTGAAGTCTTTAATTTATTGTGCTAGTTTGTTTATGCAAATATGCACCTAGTAAACATTCAATTATACTTGACTTATTTTCTTATTTATTTTAGTTTTATTTTACTCATACCTTATCTATTCTTGTAATGGTTTTTCTAATATATTTTAATTTTAATTTTATTTTATGTATTTATTTTTTGGAGGGTTTTTAGACCAAACCTGGCAATGCTGAGGGGCTACTCCTGGCTCTGTGCTAAGAAATTGGTCCTGGAAGGCTCAGGGAAAATATGGGGTGCAGGGAATAGAACCCAGATCTGTCTTGGGTCTGTAGCGTGCAAGACAAACATGCTATCTTACCAGCCCCTATTTTATTTTTAACTAACTAAAAGAAGATCACTGTTGTCTGAAGAAAACAAAGTTAAGCTTTAATCTAAATTGACTTACTGTGGAAGAACATAACACAGAGATTTCTTACTAGATTATTCTCTATTTTCTCTATGTTGAGTTACAGATGATGTGTAGTTGAAGGCCCATTATGAAGAAGGAAATATTCAAATAAAGTCCAAAAAAATTTCATTTGAAAAGCACCAAGCCACTTATCTTTCACAGGCATGTGGCAATTAAATCATTAAATTTAATTACCCTGACTAAATCAGAAAATGCTTACTTTGAATTTGAGTTTCCTATTTCTGTAACAGGAAGTATTCTAGGTGAGAGATTACACAAATTAAATTAAAACAGAGAGCAGATTTACATAGGTGGATATTTGACCCTCTTCTTTATCCTACTTTCAGCCATAGTCAGAGTTCTTCAGAGAGTACCAGCAGAAGGTACTGGAATATAGAGGAACTAGGTTCTTAGATATTTACAATCTGGTAGGGAAACTTTGACTTTCTCTTTATGGCTGACTCATAGACCTCTGCAAATCCATCTTAATCTGTATCCAGTTTGTTTCTGGGAATGCAGTGTGGGGAAAGAAAGAAACATCTTCCTAGGCTCTTCTAGTCTCTTAAGGGGCTAAGACATTATCAAATAGGCATCAGAGAAATTTAAAAAGGATTTTGAGCTATTTATAGAGGATGCATACCTCCTAAAAGTATGGAAGAGGAGTAGCATAGCAGAATAACTCTCCTTGTAGTAGTAGGTGTTTTCTCTCATTCTCTATTTCTCTCACACACACTCTCTCACCTTCTCTTTTGGCCTACTCCTTTCCCTTCTGTTTTTGTTATTATCACCAGAGGTTGAACATATATTTGTTTTGGTGTTTGCACATTCAGTTTTTCTATTCTGCAGAGAGCTCAAATCATCAACATTCAAGTGCTTTGTTTGCTTTGGCTTCCCATTTTTATTGTGAAGTTCACCCACATTCTCGTAGGGATTGCACTTTTGGCTTTTGTGTTAACAGATCTTTACATTAGTGCTTCACTGGGTGTCACATACTTTAGTTATGTTTACAGGCACCATGCTCTGGTGTTTCAGAGGTCAAACTTTCTGTTGTGATGGCTGGGATCCCAAATAAAAGAGATTGGAATTGCAAGTGGCACTAGACATAATTTATATTTTATTAATTTAATTTTGGAGGGCTCAAGAAGCTCCTGGGTTCCCACCAGTGATTCTCTAACAACTCTGGGCTAGGCCAAGGCAAGGGCACTAGTACATGATGCTGCTTGAGCCGTCAGTGCTGGGTATTATTTTGGCTACCTCAGTAGTTCTAGGGTTCTCCAGTGTAACCTTGTGCAGTGCTTAGAGACCTTCAGACCCAACCTGGGTCTGCCCTATGGTAATCATATTTCTATATAATATATCCTGGCCACAGGTATAAGTTATAAATATTTTAGCTAACTTGGAGCACCTCACTGAGAGAAAGAGATGTCCTGTACAAGTTATTTATAAAATAGACCATGGAAAGGCAAACAGTAAAATAGAAGCATTGTTTATTTAAGTCCTGCCTTCCAAATTTTTTGATATTTTAGTGCAAATTTTTATTGTTCTAAGATGGCTTTTAAATTCTTGCCTCTGCATGTCCCTTCCATAAAATTATCTTTAGCCTAACATATTTTGGGTGGCAGAATATATATCCTTAAGAAATAAAGTGCCAAGAGGGCCAGACACACACTCAGACATTCAGCAATACAGGATGGACAATTTTATGCTAAGACCCAATAAGAAAAGGTTTCTTGGGTTTGATGATACTTGGGACCATATCCGGGGCCACATCTGGCAATGTTTGTTTGAGTAAGTGTGGAAATAGGAGTTGGTGACGTTCAGTGAATTGCATTAAACTCAGTGCATTTTACAAGAAATGCTTATTTTCCCAAACTCAACGCTTCAGTTATCTTCTGGGGGCTGATGAAAGAATAATTTTTATCTATTTCCAAATGGTTGAGTTTTTTTCCTTTTCATTTAGAAGATCTTCCATAATAAAATTACACATAGAGATTATTATATACTTAGTGGTTATTAAAAAGCATTCAGTTTTATTATTTATTTTTATAAATTAATGGCAGTCTTAAATTTTATTCTTGTGTGAAATTGACATGAAAACTGATAATATGTAATGTTTCGTAGAAAAAAATACTTCATTTTAACAAACTTTTATGAGAAATTAGTCATAACTTTTCCAACATGTTTTTGACTCACTTAATACATCATGATATCTTTTTATGACCAATTCTATGTTTCTGTAAATACTTAGTTGGCAGATATAATATTTTATGATAAAAAATCAAGTGAGCACCACCTTCACACCTAAGATTTTCCCAGTTCTTCTTTATAATCTTTTCTTTTCACTTTTAGATCACTCAATTGTGCATGTTCATAAAGCTATAACATAAAAGTATAAACCTATTTTGGTCACCCTATATTTGCATCTTTTATAGGCAAAATATCAAGATTTGTTACAACTTTGTTTCTCTTGCCTCTTCCCACCAACCCAGAAATTATAATTGAACTGTTAGAATTTACCAACCAAAACAAGATTGAGCTGAGTTCTTATCATTAGAAAATATGGAAGTCCTATTCTGGTTGAAGACACTTCCTTACATTAATTTTGATTGAACTAATATGGGGGTACAAATACAGGAACAATACTAGATAGTGAACACTGCACAATGGATATCTCAGACATTATAGAAACTAATATCAATCTTAAAAATACACGCAATTGATGTGTCTCAGCTATTTTTTTTATATATGGGATATTCGGGCCCCAATATGTTGTTACTTATTAATTGTAAAGTTCTTATAGTGCAGGATGGATGAAGAGGTCTTTCTTGGCCTTTTCCAGTGCCTATAGCCCCTACAGCTTGGTGGATCTATAGGTATCAGGGTGAAGGAAAAGAAATGACCCATAGCAGTCAGATGAAGTTTCAGGAGACAGCCAACTTTATTAAGGCCCTAACCACCATGTGTGGCTTCTAAGCTAAGCTTTATTCAGCAACCTTCTTCAACTTCCCTTCATTCCTCCTGTGTCTCCTCTCTACCTGCTGCATCTTCCTTCCTCCTGCTTCTCTTGCTGAGTCTTTCCTACCCCCTTTCCTCAAACCACTCGAATTACTACCACAGACCCCCTTCCAACTGTGGGAGGGTATCCCTTTCCAGGTGAGATAGGCAGGAAGTTGGGGGAAGAGGAAATCTAAAATATTTTCCTAAAATAGTCCTATCTAATCTGTTATGCTAGTCTAAATAAGTGCTCCTGCACCATCTGTACATCTGATTTAATTAATAATTAATTTTAGACATTTTATTTTTTATCAATGATTTTTAAAAATGATTTTTAGATTGGCTATGAATATATATCAGATAAAAATTTGTAAACACTTTGCAAAAAGCACTGAAGGTATTTATTAGGGTCGGGTATTATATATTTATTTTCTAATCACTATAATAATATCGTCCAATTTTTTGTAAGGGTATATAATTTATCATTATTATTTTAATGAATTATTCTTTTGATGCCCGTAATTTAAAAAAATATCCTTAACCTATGGGTCTATACCATTTTCCCTACATATCATTTAAAAAGTTATGACTTTAGAGTTTACTTTTAGCTCTATCAATCATCTTGACTTGGCTTTTATATATGGTACAAGTTTTTGGCTGGACTTCACTTTCTAATAATTGGATATTCAATTATTCCAGCACCATTGATTGACGTTTGGGCATAGGTGAAAATATGTTTTCTACTTACATATGAGTTTTAAATTTTTATTTTTTATTTCCTATAAATGTGCTAAGATTAAACTGTCAATTTGTGAAGATTGATTATATATTTTAAATTCACTATATTTTTTTATAAAAATGACGTAGCTATATAAAATCACTACCATTCATGTTGAGTTTAGACATATCGAAAAAGTTTATGTCTCTAACATGGCTTAGGCATTTAGATTGAAATTGTGCTGAAAATATTGATTAGCTTTGGAAAAATTATTCTAAACATTGAGCTTTGAGTATTATCAATATTTGTGTGTGTGTGTTTGGGCCACACCTGGTGACGCTTAGGGGTTATTCCAGGATGGGCATTCAGAAATTGCTCCTGGCTTGGGGGACCATATGGAGCGCTGGAGGATCAAACCACAGTCAGTCCTAAGTCAGGTAGCTCTGACCCCAAGTATAAGCAATTATTAAAGTATGTTTATGTCATCATTTTTGATCAACAGTATTCTGTTATGTTTAATCTTAAAGTATTTAACATCTTATGTTTCCTTGATTTCTAAATATTTTTGAATTATTTTTATGAATATTAATTCCCTATATTTGATGCTGACATATAGAAAACAAATAATTTCTACATTAACTTTAGAGATGCAATCTTGATGAAATTATTATTCTAATAATTTTATTTAATTTCATCAGATTTAATGTATATTTGTACAGAGTAAAATCATGGAGGTAGATTGAACAATCAAAGTCAGAATTTGACCTTGATACTGTTTAAGCCAGTCCTTCCTTCTCCACTGAAAAGAGAGTATTCAAAATAAACTAAACTATCTTTAAAAAAGTAAATATTCCTTTATCTACATAAATGTTACTACAAGGGACCATTGCTATCTAAAAGTTAGAACCTTACTGTTCAAACAAAATTTTTGCTTGAGACACATTTGATAGTGGCATATTTTACTCTACTGTATCTATATAAACTTTTCAGTGATGATTTAAATTATTTTTCTTATTCATTAAAAATTCGTATGACATAGTTACTTCCACTCATACTATTTTATTAGCTAGCAGACAAATGTTAATGTTGAATGGAAGCAGAACTATTAAATATATTTATCTTCTTGATTTAAAATGAAATTATTAACATTTTGTTAAATTACAATGATGTTAACATCATGTCTGTAATCATGGGAGTTAGTTTCACTTAGTTTTCTGAGAATTTTTATTGAGGAAATATTAGACTTAGCATGTAAAATATTTATTTAGAACTGAAAAGAAGGCTCAAAGGACTGAAGTATTTTACACATGGGAGGTCTAGGCTAATTTATTGAGATCTCATGTTCTGCCAAGCATAGATTAATAGTCACTGAGCACCACTGAATGTAGCTCAAAAAAATCAAATAACAACCACTCATTTCATTTCCTTGCATCCTATATGAGTCCCCAAACACTGCTCAGAATTATTTCTGAATGCATTGTCACACCCTGAACATTGTCAGGTGTGGCCCAGAAACAAAACAAAAAGAAAAACAATCAAACAAGAAAATTAAACATTTAGAAACTGTCTACTGAAAGTTGAGATGATCATGGATTTAAAAATTATTTAGTAGATTAACGTGTACTATATTTATTTCTGAGTATGCAATAATGAAATTTTAACCACTTTTAACCAAATCTATTTTGTATGAATGTAGATGACTTTTATGAAGCAAAATTTGACTTTTGTGAAGACAAATTGAGAACATACAAATGACTTTCAGGTAACTCAAGTCAAATGACAACATTTATTTGGATCTTTCTTAAATATAATGTCAACAGGAGCCAGAGAGATAGCATAGTGGTAAGGCATTTGACTTGCATGCAGCCCACCCTGGAGGGACGAGGTTCTATTCCTGGAATCCCATATGGTGCCCCAGCCTGCCAGGGGCAATATCTGAGTGCAGAGTTAGGAATAACCCCTGAGAACTTCCTGTCGTGGCCCAAAAATCACTCAGTCAATAAATAAATAAAGTTTAAAAAATTTAATGTCAACAGACAATATTCGTTATTGCATTTTCCTAATAGAAAAAGTGTGTTCTAAATAAGTTGTAGCAATTTTAAAAATAACAACTATATAAAAATGTGATAATAACCAGAAGGCTAAGTGAAATCAAAATATTTTAAAGATCTTGATATTAGACATGAATATATTCTGGTTGAATTTTTAATTTTTGATTCACTGTAATTGAATTAATTTTGTAATTATAATAAGCCTCAAAATTATAATTAGAAAATTATATATTTCTGTTGTTCTGCATAAAGGCACAAAATGTGTTAGATTTTCCAGTTTATAAATATATCAACAAATTTTATAAATTAGGTCACAATTATATAGTGTATATGCATTTCATATAGTGTTTACATTTTCTTTTGTTGCTTGAATATTCCAATTTTTCTTATATATTCCAGAATTTAGTCATTATTTTTACTTCAAGATGAAGATCTTATTTCATGAAAAGTATATTGGATTAGAGAGTATAAATATAAAGCACTTGCCTAGCTAAAGACTGAACCTGATTATATATTTAGCACTATAACCCTGAATATAATCAGGACTTATCCCTGTGGAAGGTCAGGTGTTAAATCTGGAGCATTATTAGATATAATTCTAAAATAATAAAAGTTAAAATGTCTAGGACCTATAATAAATATTTCTATAAATAGCAGCTATCATTACATAGACTTTAGAGCCATGAAAATGACTATTAACTAGTTATGAGCTTAATTCCAAGGAATATGCATTAATTTTTCTGATCATATACTCAGGATGAAAGGTCTTTGTTTAATTATAAAAATATTTTTTGTTCTTCTTTCCTTAACTTACTATGTTCACTTTTAATTATTAAGCTGTATAAATTTTCACATTTATAAATTAAAGATTAAAAATCTCTAATGACATAATTAATGGTGCATTCAATATGTTGATGAGAAAACAATAGAATCAAAATTTTAATTTATGTTGTCAGATAAATAATGGTAAAATGTTTTTATAAATATATACTATAACATGACTCCAAATTTGTATAAAGTAATTGTTTTCTTAGAAACACAAAATGATTTCACTATTCAAAGGTCTTCTACAAAGTCCTAATTGATCAAAATGCTGTTTTTGAAAGGCCATGTTCCAGATGAAAGCTTCCAATTTACATCACATTGTTTTTTCCCTTTGAGTTCAAGATAAAAGTAGATCAAAGTCAAAATTTTAATATGTTTATATTTTATGAGACACAAGCCTGGTCATTATATATTTAAAAACTGGACTTTATCATGTTATAAAATGAAAGATAAGGCAATAGTTATTAAATAGAGATACCTTAAGATAAAATGTGATTATCTCTTCACTGTCAACTAGCTCTGTCATCTGACATACCAAACCATAAATAACAACTTCATCATTACTATCATATAAAATATATATAATATAAAAATAGCACAAGAAATTTAGTTAAGCTGCATTTTATCATCCCCAATAGCATATGCTGATATATCTGGAAAAATACTCTTAAGTTTAATTTTAAAGAAAAGAATACCTTTGACTTTAGAAGGAAAAACACTCATTGATACCATATTCCTATACACTCTCAGACAAATTTTTCTTCCTTCCATCTATTTATTTGAACAACGTATTTCAACATTGAAAACAGTCTGACACCAGAAAAACAATAAAAATCGAGCACTCTATCCATAGGCACTAGTCATTTTCATAAGGAAATGACTGATAAGTATCAGTTACTATGACCATTATCCTTCCCTTTTGAAGGAAATTACTAATCTATGTTAGATTTAATTTGCCATATTTATGATAGCTAATAAATTTATTCACTTTATGAGTATTCTCTCTGAGGCATCTCTGAAATACATGGTGAGGCCTTATGAAGCATTCATAGTCACTTTATAATATTTTAAGACCTCATTATATATAAACAGTAACGTCAATGGAGTACAGAAAGCAGTTTCTTAAAAAAGTGACTACATCTTAAAGCATAATGAAGTTGATTTATGATGTGTCATTTTCACTTTTATCTCTTTAACTTCCATCAAAAATGTTCTCGAAATAAAATCTTAGCATATTGTATATCATGTGATATTAAAAAATGGTATGCCTTAACTTTTCTGTTTTATGAGTTAGGTGAAAGAAATAGAGAAAGCACTTGAAAAAAAATAAGACCCTACTTAGCAATTTTTTAAATTTTTATTGTGGTCAAGCTGAATTACAAATTTTTCACAGTAATATTTAAGGTACATTATGAAATGAATAAGGGGCATTCCCACCACCAATGTTGTCCTCCCCCCACCCTTGTTCCCAGCATGCATTCCACATCTGCCTCCTTAAAACCACCCCCCCCCTTAATACTAGTGCAACTGTTTCCCCTTGAATAGCTTGTTGTAGATTTGGTATCAATTCTGTTGTCATTGACTTTGTATTTGGTATTCAAGAGTGATCATTTTTCATGCCCACCAAATGAACATATGACTGTCTGGTCTTGGTACCATTCATGTTTCCCCCCTCTAATTATGAGGTTGATCAAAGTGATTCCAGTAATGTGGCTTTATTGGAGATACAAAAAAAAAAGATATGGGAGAAGAAAAGAAAAAAAGTCAAACAAAAAAGAGAAAAACTAGGAGGAGTCCGTATAAATCAATAGCTAAATGAATTACCTAAAGAAAAAAGGGGACTCTACAAGATTTCAAAAGTATCTTTTTTTTCCAGATTTTAATTTAAAACCATGTGAATATTTAATATAACTATAAAATAAAATTGAATCGATGGTTTTAAAAGTAATCCCCACATTAAAATATATAACTTATAGGGGCCGGCGAGGTGGCGCTACAGGTAAGGTGTCTGCCTTGCAAGCGCTAGCCAAGGAAAGGACCACGGTTCGATCGCCGGCGTCCCATATGGTCCCCCCAAGCCAGGGGCAATTTCTGAGCGCGTAGCCAGGAGTAACCCCTGAGCATCTAATGGGTGTGGCCCGAAAAACCAAAAAAAAAAATAAATAAAATAAAATATATAACTTATATACTAACC
The DNA here is from genome assembly GCF_024139225.1 of Suncus etruscus. Taxonomy (NCBI): domain Eukaryota; kingdom Metazoa; phylum Chordata; class Mammalia; order Eulipotyphla; family Soricidae; genus Suncus; species Suncus etruscus. Next base: position 9,967,855 of record NC_064857.1, on the reverse strand, counting down.
TATATATAATTAACTTATATACTAATCTATATATTTATGTAAAATATCATATACATTTGGTATATATAACCTATATGTTGTATATATAACATATATCCTTAATTGAGAATTTTACTTTAAGAGCACTTTGGAAAAATTGGTGGAGGGAGATCAGCACTGGTGGAATTGGCCCTGATAAATTGTGAAAAACTTTGTAAATCATAATAATTGCAGTAAAATATTCTTTTCAAATTACAAAAAAAAAACAAACAAACAAACAAAAAAAGAGCCCTGATGGTATGATACTTATTCACTGCAGGCATTAATGTCAACTTGTTTATCTTTTTTAGAAAGCAATCTGGGCAATTCTCAAAACAATAGACAATGAGTTCCCATATAACCAAGCAGTACCCTCTGAGGATTTTATCTCTTCTCTAGAGGCCCAAGAACACAATGTAGAAAAGTCCTCTGCATTCCTATATTAATCCCAGCACTATTGGCAATAGCCAGAATTTGGAAACAAACCAAGTGTCCAAGAACAGATGAGTGGATAAAGGAACCATGGTACAGCTACAAAATGGAATGCAACATGGTTGTTAGAAAAATAAAATTTGAAAATTTGAAAATACCTGGATATTTTCAGAGTATTATTTTTGCTGAGTTAAATGAGTAGAGGGAGAGGGATAAACATAGAAGGGTGGATATTAAAATAAAAACTAGTATGGTAATAATATCCAAAGACAATAGAAATGAGAGCCAGGAGGGCAGACCTTGGTAGAAAGCTTTCCACAAATAATGACCTACATCTCTCCTCTTGAGATGGATCCTTTCCTACTTTAACCCTGGGACATATATGGGGCTCACTCCACCTTAGAGAAGCCCATTCTCTCTCTCTCTCTCTCTCTCTCTCTCTCTCTCTCTCTCTCTCTCTCTCTCTCTCTCTCTCTTTCTCTCTCTCTCTCACCTAAACCCTTCCTCTGATTTATAAATAAAACTTGCTTTTACTTCAGAAGAACAGTTTGCATAATCTACTTAATTCATCTACTTAATTAATGTTCAAAAACATTTTGCATAAATGACTTAATTAGGGTTTGGCTATTGATTCTATATTGCCTATAGCCTATAACTTAAACACTCATTGTACTTGGACAAAGATGGATTGCCACGAAATATTTCTTTCATCTCTTCCCAGGTAAAACCACTGGTAAAATAATGGATCAAATATGATAACCTGAATAGTCATAATTGCAACAATGGTTGTTCTTATGATAATAAAATCAGTCAGATTTCAATGGTATAATTTACTTTTAATTCTCTCCAAAATATAATACCGTTATAACCAAAATTTATCGGTTACGCCTGGTTCTTTTCTTTCCAAACTATAGAGTGTTATTATTTGGATACCAGCTTACATAGAGCAAGTGAATATAATTATTTTATATTTTCCATTACTTTTATTCTACCATAATTGTGATATATTGAATTGGATTCAATATTATTGCTTCCAATGCATTTTTGATTTGTATTTTGTTTCTCTGACTAAAATAAAATAAAAACCCATTGTGATATTTTGAAACATCTGACAGATAAACAACAGAACAAATTTCTGCCACAATTAAAGATGAATGCATTGTAAAATGAGCTGCATCCAGCCATCTGTATATAATAAATATTACCTATCTTCTACAATAATAAGATCTTCAATTATCCACTGAAATTTGGCACGTGTATCATTTTTCTAATAATGTGCCTGTTATTTGTCACCAGATCATTCCAAAGTATTTTTTACAACAAAATAGAAATGTGAAAAACAGGTATGAGACACTCTCATTTCCTCTTGAAAATATATTACTATACCTAGAGAATTCTTTTGAAAAATACTCTGCTCAAGACAAAAAGTTGCTAGATGATTCAAAATGAAAAGGAAATAATATCTTACTGTAAATAATAATAGTTTTCCTTGTTTAGATAATATTTTTAAATGGTAGATTCCTTGGTACTATTTCCCTAATGATGACTTTTTCCTTATTTTTAAATAATTATTTTTAATAGACAAATACTTTTCCCATTACATCCCACCCTTAATTTATATTCCAAGACTTGGCAAAACTCAAGGTCTGGCAATCTATTCTGGCTTCATATTTCTGTGTGTTCAATGAGCTAACGGAAATTGTAGCATATGGTATGTTTTGTCACACTCTTAGGTGATATCATCAGATCTTATTACTTCCCAAAGTGGCTTGTCATGAGCTCATGATATTAAATACTGTGATAGTCAAGACACTGAACACAACCCAGTGGAATGAGCAAATTTAGTCCTGTAAGTTATTTACCCCAAGGGTAATATTACTAAGGTTATAGTTTTAGTTCTTGCTCAATATATTAATAGCAGTAAATGCTAACATAAACTGTAGCTGAAAACAAACTTTATTACTTTTTTATTTGTTATCTATATTATACTACAGATGTTTAACATACAAAGTTAAAATGAGGATTTGTTTTCTGACATTTTATTTATTTATACCATGGTTATTAACAAAGATTGAGATTTATATTCTGCCTAGGCACCAAATACATATTAAATATTTTTATTCTACAAATTATAAAAATGTGTATCAAATGATAAAAAATGAATGTTGTAATCATGATCGTGGTATATTGTTGCATCAGGTTTCATAGTAGATTCGATTTAATTTTAATAAAATAACATTCAATAATGATCTGTGTGCATTTGCTCTGTGCCAAACCCTATAGTAGGAAGAGTGTCTATAGTGCTAAGTCAGCTAAACTTAGTTGCTAATGTAGTGAAGATACACAGAATAATCAAAACACAAGTACACCATGACAGAGGCTACATGAATGACAGTAGCTGATACTTATATTTGAAAGGGACCATCTGCATTGTCAGCAATTGAATCCAAACTGGCCTCATACAAGACAACAACCTTATTTGATATACTCTCTGGACACAAATAATATTTAAATAAGATCTGCCATACAGATTTTTTACCTTGACTGGATTCAGTAGCACCTGCTCTGACAAAACTCCTTCAGCACATACTATTCACATAACACATGACCATATGAGGGCCCAGTGAATACTTGGAAGATAAATGAGTCATCCTGCCCAGCTGAATAGAAAGATTGTTAAATGTATTTTTATTACTTTTTTCTCTTTCACTTTTTATGTTTTTTACATATCTATTATATTTTTTTCATTCTACTTAATTTGGATTGAATTTATTTGCCTTTCCAGCTTCTTAAATAGAAATTTCAGCTAATAATTCAACTTATTTATTTTATTTATTTATTTATTTATTTATTTATTTATTTATTTATTTATTTATTTATTTATTTTAGGGCCACAACCAGAAGTGCTCAGGGCTTATTCCTGGTTCTGCACTCAGAAATAGTGTTTGGCTCAGGGGACCATATGGGATACTGGGGATCAAACCCGCTTCTGTCCTGGAAAAGCCGAGTGCAAGGAAAATGCCCTATCACTGTGATACCACTCTGGCCCCAACTTCGTATTTTTAATGATGTGTTTCAGACTAAAATTTCATCTAAGTCCCATTTTAGTTATTTTTCAGAATTTTGTTAGCTCTTCACTTTTTAATATGCAACATATTGTAATTTTCCTCATAGCTTATTTTATGAACTGGTATTTTTCAGAATCTAATTCCTCAATTCTCAGTGACTTGAAGATTTTTACAAGTACCTATCATTTACTAATAATTAATTTTTATGATTCCATAATTAACAGTTTGCATCAATTTTATGGCCCTAACAGAATCATGAGGTGAGTCAAAATTCTTTCTCTCACCAAACTGTGATAACATGCCTCATCCAATTTTATGTGATAATTTAAAGGTAGGATCCCTCACTCAAAATACTTTCAGTACATGGAAAACAGGCATTTCAATTTCTTTCATTTATAGCTGGTGCCAGGAGTAACTCTTCCCTCTTTGATCTGTATATTATGAAGGAAAGATTTATATTATTGTCTTTTACTACAGCTTATTGCTGAAAAAGTCATATTCTCTTCCACTGTCAATGGAAATCATCTTAGAACCAGTGGAATTTGTAATTGGAGAATTAGCCAAAATTCTGAACCCCTGTCAAACTTACTAATAAAATACTATCAGCTCCCTGAAATTAATGGCAGAGCTCCCCCATCAGCCAGCAGTAATATAGCAGAACACACTTGAATGTTGAAAATCTGTCTAATATTTTGGTAGAAAATGTCAATAGAAAAGAAAATCATTCATCATATAAAAACAAGAAGATGTTTGGTAGAAAATAATAAATAAGTAGCAACAATCAAATGGCATAGATATTAGAATTATATGGCAAGTACTTTAAAACATTAATCTGATAAATAACTCGCATGTGCTTCATAGTTCCATAATATTCACATAAGATGACTAACCCATCCAAACCCAAAATTTTCTTCAGAAAGATGATGAAATTAATCTCTTTCCCTCAAATTTATGAGTTACTGCAATGAGCATGTGTTTTCCTACCACTTATACTGTTAAATAAATTCACAACATTATGTTAAATTTTTTGACTTTTCCTATTTTCCGCCATGTAGATGAGTTGAAAATCAAAATTTAATGTTATCAGCAACCAATTTCAATATTTTATCTCAGAAATTAAATTTTAAAAATCATTAATATAGATAGAAACTGTGGTGAATTGTTTGGGAGAGTCTAAAACTCTGAGTAGCAAAAATATTCAGACAATAAAACCAATTAATAATTTAAAAATTATGGCAGCTGTGATGTCATGAAAAATTAGCATGATGGCTAGTCAGCTATTTAAATAAATTATGAATCATTAAATGGGTGGTAGCTGAAGCTATAGTACAGCAGATAAGGTGTTTGCAAGTGCACAAAGCCAATGTGGGTTCAGTCCTCAGAACCTCATATAGTCCCCCAAAGTTTACCAGAAGTGATCTCTAAGCACAAAGCCAGGAATATGTTCTGAGCAACTCCAGGTTCAGTTAAAAAGACAACAACAACAAGAAAAAAAACTTATTTTTAGCAAGTCACTTGAGTTTTTTGGTATAAGAGTCTATAATTTTTCATGTAATTTTGATTTCTTCATTCTGGTTTAAGGATACCTTTGCTCAGTACAGAATTTCAGATTTGCTTTACTTTCCTAATTATAATAGCAATTTTCTGTGGTTTAATTCAAGCACTTTTCTGTCTTCAGTTTTCATGGTTTTCACTAAGATGTATATTGGCGCATTTCTCTAAATGAATCCTCTGGGTAGAGTGGGTGGACTGAATTGTTTGGCCTCTTTCCAAATTTTGAATTTTCTCCCGGAAAACTATGTCTTTGCAAACTTTTTTTTTTCAATTTGTTTTATTATTCTTTTGAGAGTAAAAATATTGATGATTTTGGATAGAATTATGTTATATGATATATTATATAAAATACATATTATATATTGATTTCCAAAATTGTTTCAAGACTTTGAATTTCATAAACTGCAGCCTGTTCACAAAACTCTGCATTGTTTCTTTAAACACAGATCTATGTGGATAGTTTATTCTTGTGAGGTATTCATTCAATTGCATTTTTCTTTCTTTCTATATTCCTCCATTCTGGCTTTTAGATTTCCATTTGTTAGATCTACTGTGAATATTTTGTACATTCCTTTGTATGTACTTTTTTTTTATATTACTGATTTCAGTATTCTTTCTATGTCTTCTGCAATTCTGATTATAATGTCTTGGACATTTTTATTTGGTTCTATTTCCCCTCAGTCCTTTGTGGTCTCTTGAATTTGAAGTTGGTTCCCTTAACTGGGAAATTCTTATCAATGATTTGTTCAATTGGTGATATTTTATAGAATTTATCTTCAGAGACTCCACTGATTTTAATGTTGTTCTCATAAAATTCTCCCTTTGCTCTTTCTATGAAATGTTATTTAATAGGTTTCTTGTATCTTATCTTGGAAGCCTTTTATTCAAGCTGTTGTAACTCAGATGCTCAGACACTTTGATGATCTTTTTATCCTCTCTTTGGAGGGGGAAGCACTCAAAGATTACTCATGGAAGTCCTCAGGAGATCTAGAGTGCCACTGATCTAACCCAGATCAGCATATGCAAGAAAAATGCCTTTCCCATTATACTATCTCTTTGGTCCCTGAGGTTATTTTGTTTGTTTACTTTGGTTTTTAATCACCTATCATACACTTCCTTTTTGACTTCAGTTTTAATTTTTTTAGGGGGGGAACACATCCAGTGACACTCAGGGATTACTGGCTATGTGTGCAGAAATCACTCCTGGCTTGAGAGATCATATGGGACGCCTGGAGATTGAACCTCGGCCTGTCCTAGACTAGCACAGGCAAGGCAGAGAGGACTTACAGCTTGTGCCACCACTCCGACCCCTGATTTCAGTTTTCTTGGATCCATTCTCACACTTGTGGTTTGTTGACCACCTGTGTCAGCATTACTCTGAGTTCATTAAACAACCTCACTTGGTGTCATTAATTTCATTACTATTTTACAGTGTTGAATTGATAAAGCCTTCTGTATTATTATTTTCTTTCCTTTTTATAGAATGACTTGAATTTTATTTTATTTATTTTTTAATATTATATTTATTTAAACACCATGAATACAAACATGACTGTACCCCCTTTCACCAGTGCAACATTCCCACCATCAATGCCCCCATTATTTTCACTCATAGAACTTGATGATTCTGAGTTGTCTTCATTGTGTTTTTCTATGTTGAGGGGCAATCTTTGTAGTTGGGAGTGTCTGAGGGACTAACTGGCTATGGTAATTTTCATTGTGTGGCCATCTGTATGAGTCAAAAGTATAATGTGTGGTTTGATGTGAGATGAAAAGAATTGGCATGTAGCTCTGAGTTCAGGAGATGAAGAGATGGATGGGTGTACTTGATATTGTGAATGTCAGGCATGGAAACTATGGCACTCAACTGTAAGGGAAAGTCATACCCTTCTGATTCCAAAATGTCACTTAAGCTTATCTGGAAGAACATGCAGAAGATCTGAGATATAGAGGTGGGCCTGCTGTCAGAAATTTTTATATGGAGGTAAATTTTGGGTTAAAAAAGAAGAGTTTCCACAAAGTAGAGCTTAATAGAAACTCCTATTTTTGGCTTGAAGTATTATCTATTTCTGTTGCAAGTCACAAAATCCAGAATGTAGACTTCACTTTTCAAAGTAAATTCTTATTTTTCAGGTATAAATATTAGCCGATTTAAATTTTCAGTCAACTGAATCTTTATACAAGACATAAGAAAAGCATATAATTCTTCTTGGGATTTGAACATCTTATGTTCACGCAAAAAAAAAAAAGAAATATTGTTCTTCATAGATTTCTCTAAAGTTAGAGATCAAGAACTCTCTGAGAATTACTTCTGATTTCAGAATTAATGGGTTAAAGTTATTTTGATTTATAGATCAAAGATCTTGAAAAATCCAAACATCTTCACATAAGCTTCAAAGTTTGAGCAAGCTTACCTCTCTGAATTAAAAATTAGGCATTTTCTGAAGTGTATTTATTTTCTCTCAATCTTAGAAAGACACTATGCTTAAAATTTTAAGCCAGTATAGTGTGCTAGAGTTAAAAAAGGGAGATATTTTATATCAAACTAGAAAATAATAAGTTTAAATTTATATTTGGACTTCGCTGGCTTTGGAAAATGTCACGGAGCTCATGCTCTAAATCTGGTAGAATTAGAGAAATAAGACTGTTTCCCTTCATATGTGGATTTGGTATTAAGTGTGAGAAAAATTCAAACTGCTCTTCTCTTAGGATTGATTTTTCATAGTTGATGCTATTAGTCATCCTAAGCATATGGAAATAGAAATAGAAAATTTAATGTAGAATGTGCACATTTCTAGAGAATGCAGTCATATGATAAGAAACTTTTCCATGCACTTGTCCAAGCAGTAAACACCATAGTAAGTCTGCTCAGTAAGACAGATTTCCAAGATCACCTCTGCAATGATTACTGACCTCACATTTCCACTGAACTGTTCAATCTGCATTTACTTCAAATTCTTCAAACTCATCATTTTTGTTGCTTTTATTTTTCAACTTCTTAATTTCCCACCATAGTTTTAGCCATAAATGAGTTTACCAAATGATAAAATGTGTTTGAGTCTGGTGAAATAGTACAATGGAAAAGGAACTTGCCTTGCTTATAGATGACCCAAGTTAAATTGCAAACTGCATGGTACCCTGATCACAGAACTTGGAATAACCCCAGAGCAAAGCAGAGTGACCCCAAAACAAACAACAAAGACCCCAAAAGAAACAACAAACCAAAACAAAAAAACAAAAAAACAAAAAACAGAAATAAATACATTTTACTATTATTTCCTTCAGTTAAAAATTTATTACCACATATTAGTTTTTTTCTTAAACATCAGAATTTTATTCATTTATCCTGAACAAATATCACAATTATAAACCAAAACTCTATAAAGCTCTATATAATAAAAGCTCTACAAACTAAAAATTGTATCTTTAGAATATCTGTTAGTTGAGCCTACGTTTTTCTTTTTCTAAATGAACCTAATGGTATTACCAATTTAACTATTTTGCTAATGAATATTTAGCAGTTTATTAAAAGCAATATAGCACAAGCTCTCATTCAACGTTCAAGAAAAAAAAATTTTTAATAAGACTACTCAATTCTAAAACTCTAAATTCTAATAATTTAATTTAAACAATAGCTTCTAAAATATATGTACATATCGGGAATGGAGTGATAACACAGCAGTAGGGCATTTGCCTTGCGCACAGCTACCCAGGAAGTATCTGGGTTCAATCTCAAGTGTCCCATATGGTGCCCTCAAGCCAGGAATAATTTCTTAGTGCATATTCAAGACTAACCCTGAGTGTCACTGGATGTGGCCCCCCGAAAAGCAAGTAAAAAAATATATTTATGCATACATATATATTACTTTGAGGCCATTTCCGGATCTATTCAGGGTGTACTCCTGTTTATCAGAAAAACAAGTATAGTGTCAACGACCTGCTGTTGACAGAACCCAGGTTAGTTTGCAAGTCAAGCAAACCTTTGAACTACCTGTATGCCCCCCAAATTAATTAAAAAATACAACACTTAATATTAATTTATTAACAACTTCTTAATATAATTTATATATATATATATAATGAGCCCACTAAATTGTATTGTTGAGGCCAGAAAGATAGTACAGGATGTAAAACATTTGCCTTTCAGAGGCTGATTCCATTTTAATTTTAAATCACAGGTCCCCTTGATCCTGTGTGTATTGCCAGTAGTCACTACTAAGCAAAGAGCTAAGAGAAGTCCTTATTCTGTCACACCTGACATCTCCCCTGTGAACACACTTCATTTAAAGATTTTTTGCTTGGCAGTCACTCATATTGAGTCCACTTGAAGAGAGTAACAATTTGTTGGCTCAATATTTTAAAGGCAATTCCAATATATATCCTATTAGTTAAAATTGTTATTAATAAAAAACTCAACTGTGATAGTATTTTGAAAAGTAACAACAAAAAGCAGGCTACCCATGATTGCATAGAAGAATGGACATTTGTTATATTGCTGTCTTTTTTTTTTCCAAAAAATCATAATATTTAAACGACGTCTTAAAGGATAATAAAGTAGTTTAAAATGTGGGGTACTGGGCCCGGAGCACAGCGGCATTTGCCTTGCAAGCAGCCATTCCAGGACCAAAGGTGGTTGGTTCGAATCCCGGTGTGCCATATGGTCCCCCGTGCCTGCCAGGAGCTATTTCTGAGCAGACAGCCAGGAGAAACCCCTGAGCACCGCCGGGTGTGACCCAAAAACAAAAAACAAAAAAAAAAAAAAAAAAAAAAAAAAGAATGTAGGGTACTCTTTTCTCCAAGTTGCTCCTCTCCATGCCACCAGTGCAGGCAATACCCCATAAACTCCTGTCTTCCCCCTACTATGATTCCAGATGTGTGAAGGACTTTCTGCCCTCTGGGTTCTTTCAAAATTTAGATTCTGAATATTTCCTGCTCTCTGCCTGACAATTTTTACCCCACCACAAAAAACTCTGTTCCATCCACCAGGGTGATAAAATAAAGTTTTGCAGAGAATCTAATGTGTGATATAGCCTCAGTCTATTTCACAACTCTCATGGCCATTAAAAATGCAACACAGAGCAATTCCTCTCTATCCTGTTGAAATATAATTAAAAGGTAGTGAGTACAGACAAAAAGCAAGAGACACATTAACAACTTAGATAACAGTAGAGGTCTCGCTGACTAAACTGGGTATATGGATTAAGAATAGCCTCTTCAATAAATGGTGCTGAGAAAATCAAATAGTCGCATACAGAGAAAAATAATAAAACTAGATCACTATATCATACCATACATGGAAGGCCATTCCACAATATATGCCAGATTCTGTAAAATAATTTAGGAATATATAGGCAGAGTGTTCCAGTGTTTGGACTTCAAAGGTGCTTTTCATGATATGGTTCCATTGGCAAAAATAACAAAAACAACGATAAAAAAATCTAGTCTCAATAATTACTAGATGTGACCTTACATAATAATTCAAGTCTTTATTTCTTCATGTTTAAAAGTTGATAGTAGATGGATGCCCAGTAACATATTTGGTTAGATTAAATAAAAAATAGAAATAATAGCCAGTATGATCAAAACAGTATACAAAATGTATACTCTTTATTTTAAACTTTTAGTTCTGTATTATTTTTTGGGGGGTTAGTTTGGTTTTTTTTGGGGGGATCACATCCAGTCATGCTCAGGGGTTACTCCTGGCTATGCACTCAGAAATCACTCCAGGCTTGGGGAACCATATGGGACACCAGGTATCAATCCAGGTCCATCCTGGGTCAGCCACGTGCAAGGCAAATGCCCTACCACTGCGCTATTGTGCTAATTATTTTTTAAGTAAAAATGATATCATAATGAAAATATGTATTTTCGCTTTGAGGGACACCTTTCAAGCTGTGATCAGAATATACTCTAGCTGAAGTTTCAAAGTTTGAATCATGATGCAATAACCCTAAAGCCAAACACTGTTGATATTTGACATCAACCTCAAGACATCAAACCCATATTCATAGGATTTTATGCCTACAAAAGAGGCCTCTAGAAGTCTACTCAGTACCTGAATGAAAGAGTCTATCTCAGGGACTGGAGCTATCTCATAGTGGGTAGGTCATTTGTCTTGCATGTGACAACCCAGCTTTGATCTCCAGTATCCCATATGCTCCCACAGCCTGCCAGGAGTGATTCTTGAGTGCAGAGGTAGGAATAATCCCTGAGTGTTGCTGGGTGTGCCCCCTAAAAACAACAACAACAGCAGCAACAAAGAGTTGTATCTTGAGATTGACAAACTTGCCCCTGATGAAATCTATCACTGTAAATCTGGTATTATCCGATTTGAAAACATCAGAAATAAATATTAATATAAAGTAACTAACAGTTTTTCACATTAAAAAAGAAGCACTGAATTCAAAGAGACCTACTTTAGTGAGTAGGGCACTTGTCTTGTATTTGGCCAACCTGGGTTGTACAAACAAGTCCCCGGGTCCCACTAGGAGTGATTACTGAGCGCAAAGCCAGGAGAAAGCCATAAGCATCCCTTGGAGTGTCCCAAAAATAAAATAAAAGCGCTATTTCTTATGTATTAAGAGTATGATGTTTTTATGAAGCTGAAATTGTAGGTTGCAAATGTTAGCTTCAAAGAAAATTCTAAAAGTAAAAACATCTAAAAGTTTACTTATTGCCAGTAGTGTTTGATTAATGTTTTTAATGTGAGAAAAGTTAGAGATGCATTACACAGAAATAAACTTGAATCAATTTTTAAAAAATCAAAGCCTTAAGAAATTGTATTAAAGAAGTTTCCATTGAGATTCAAAGTCTTTGCACTGCAACAGCTTTGAACCAAGAACTGTCAGTATAAATAGTTTCTGTAAGATGATTTTAAAGATTTGTTGTGAACATATAATTGTGGAAAGTATAAGATCTTCCAGCTCAACAATGGATGCGTAAGCTATAAGATCTACTATTTCAGAAATCTATGGAAGAATTTTTTTAAGAAATAAAACTTCACTTTTTTTATGTTCTACTATATTCTGAAAATGTATTAAACTATATTTTTAAGCAAGGAAGTAAAATTTAGAACTCAAAGTACATAATAATAGTAAATGATAATTTGTATGTATTATTATAGGTATTATTTAGATTTTACGCCTAGAGATAGAAATAATACAACTGTTGTTAATCTAACAAAACTTCTGCTATAGGACCAGTAAAGATGTAATAAATGACTAAAAATATTACAAAGAGGTACAGTGGGTAGTACACTTGCTGAGCTTTTGAATGGTCTGGTTTGGTCATAAAAACCACATATGATCCCTGAGCACCAAGAAAAATGATCCCTAAGTGAAGTGTCAGGAGTAAACCCTGATCTTAAAGTAGCAGATTTTGGAATATTTCTCAAATCTCACAGTGCATAAAGTGGACAATCTTATTTTTCTAATCTCATAGTCTAAGAGCTTAGTCATATTAGTTAGGTACTTCAAAAGAAGAATTAAAATAAATTTATAGCTCTTCATTTTTAACTATTTGTAAATGTACAATTATAGTCATTCACTTATTTATTAAAGATTTGTATGTTTAATTGGTACTTTACAATTCTGAGGCATGGGGAAAGTTGGTAAGTGAGACCTTTATGAGTTTTTAAGTCTACAACAAAAATCATAGGCAAATAAATTTAGTTTATTATTGATATTACAGAGTATGTATTATATATGTTATATATATATATAATTTAACATGTTAAATTCTAAGAGAAAAAGTGAAAACATGGATTTAAAATGAAGACTCCTTAAAGAGATACATCTAGGAGGAATTTGAGGCTTAGATACAAGGTGAAAGAATATAAATGAGATTGCCAAATGAGAGAATGGAAGAGCAAGGACATTTTGCGATATTATTTACTGAAATAAAATATTAGAGAATATGTTGGTTCATAAGGAATGAATTGACTACCCCATATATGGGATATACTTTTAATATAGATAACAAATGATCATATACAAAGGAAATGAAGTTTACAGAACTGACATTTTCAAGGGCAGAGGCTATGGGCCACCAACTAGTTAGGAGAGGACCACTGAGACAATGACTAGGGAAGTACACAAGAGAACTCTGTGGAGTTGGAATATTGTATACATGAACCCCTATTAACACTATTAAAAGATGATTCTATAAGATAAAATAAAATATAAATAATGAATAATATTAACAATAAAAGATATTTAAGTGGTCAGATAAATATTAAGAAGACATTGCCACTTTTATTTCTGAAATATTTGTCTTATAATTATTATAGATTTGGATAGATTTTATTGCTTATTCAAAGAAATTAAGATGTGAGAAGGGTTACTTGTTTTCTTATTAGTGCTTATATCAACTAGTGGTAGGATTCAGGAGCATTTTCAGTAAGCAACAAGGATATACACACAAGGATACTGAAGAAAAGAATTTTTTAAAAAAAAATTTAGATAAATATATCCCAAAATTGATAAGACAGGATGTTAACTCCAAGCAGAAACTAAATGTGAAGTAAAAAAATGTTGTATAAATAATTCACTTTGATACTTCTGAAAGCTTTAAAAAGAGGAGAGAAGTTGCTCATGATGATACACATATATTGGGAAGAAAGTATTAAATTTCACATGCCTTTGTGCACCTTGTTGAAAATGTCCAGTAGGTCTTAAGTTATGATTTTTTATTGTCATGAAATATTAAATAAAGCAGTTAAGTACGTAAATTAGGATAAGTCAAAGTATACGAATGAAAGTGGGAATTTGAAGAAAGGATGATACTAATCCGATAAGGGTATGATGTCAAATTATTATAATCCTTGGAAGACCTTCACTGAAAGATGTAGAGTAAGAAGAATTAACAAAGAAACTTCCTTAAATAGACAAAACTTGAGGGATGACTGCTATTCATTCTGACTGAAACCTAACTGTGAAGGACCTTGTCAACCACAATGGTTTCAATAAAAGAAAATTATATTACAAATAATAATAAAAAAGAATCGCTATCACTTGATTTTAAGCTATAAGCAGTCACTGAAGTTAGGGCAGCCCACTAAATTTGAAATCAATTTAAATAATGATAATCTGCCAACTTGACTTATCTGGAATTGTGGAGCAAAAATCTGATAAAAGGTAGTTTATTACAGTGTTGCACTTTACTGTATTATTTTTTAAATTATTGTGAAATTAGATGTTGATTTCACACTCATGGTATATATAATTCTAAAATCCTCTAACTTCTTTAATTTTTATATATTGAGATGAGTCAATAATTATCAATGCCAAAGACAAAATTTTAATTTGTGATACTTATATAAACATTTTTATATATAAAACATTTATCTTGCAATGTCATACTCTTGAATAAAGTCCCGAAAAGATCAACTTACTATAATTTCGACAATTGTCTAGTCATGTTTAAATAATAGGAGAAATGTCAAGTGGGTCTTAAATTGTTTTGCTGACTTCTATTAGTACTGAAAGATAAGGAAGTGCAAACTAATCTATATTTTACCCTTTTAATTCCCAAGTTTTGAATGGAAGAACTAAAAAGGAAGAATTGTAAACAATCACCTGCATAAAAAAATGAAAGTTTCCTTTATATCATCACCATGATAAACCAACACATTTATAAAATGTGGCATTGTTCAATAAATAATATTCAGAAGACAGAAATTGAGAAGCAAATATTAGGTTAGATAGCTAAGTTTATATATATTTTTAGATTGTCTTTACTGCTTTCCCATGTAAATAGCTTAAGTAGAAGATTTAAACACACATTCATGGACCATATGGGTTGTTTCATTTTTTATTTTGTAGTCTAGGGCCACCAGATAATAAATCCAGAGCCTCTTGTATACAGCATTATTTCTATACCACTCAGCTATATTGAGTCATATGTTTTGGTCATATTATCTAGTAACCAGGTCTTGGACATTCAGTTTTCATATTTGAATATTAAAAAATGCATCATTTCCTTGGTGGAAACCATGGATGAAAATTACATAAAAAGAATAATATAAATCATTATTATTTTTAGAGTCTAGCTTCAAAGGAGAACATTAATAAACATCACGATATTTAAAGTCGGAGGGAGGAGAAAGTGCTTTATTCCTGGAGCTAAATTACAATTTTTCTTTTGATTTTTATTTCCTGAAAGCTTTTTGTCCAATCAAACCCCAGGATACAAGATTCTAATCATTAAAGAATGTTTGAAGAATCTGATAAACAAAATGATGATGAAAGGAATAATCACTTTTGAATTTTTATACAACTGAGGCTGATCAAGTGTAGTGGTCACATAGAGTTCCTAAATTTTCTGGAATAAATTATTCTGTTCTAAATGTTGTATTGAGAATTTTCCAGTGAAACAAACATATGGCACACATTTTGTTTTAAAAGTGAACCTTTGGTTATACATTAAATTCCATTTAAAAATATTCAATCTATAAGATATTTGGGGTTTTTTTTGAGTAAATTTTAAGAAAAGATAAAACATTTTATCCCACTCTACTACTTAGTAATGCTTTGTCATTAATAAGTGATCTATCCAAAGTTCCAAGAAAATTGCTAATCTCTTCTCTATACAGAAATGATCATGTTGACAATTGAAAAGCAAGCGCACTATGCATGCATATATCATTATAATCTTTTTTATGATATAATGAATGGTTAACACATACTTTAACAAAAATGCACTTAATTGATAAGTAGCAAAATTATATTAATTATATATTTCAGAATCAACTAATGCTCATCAATGCTTTTGTTGATACTTGCTATAATTCTGCAAAGCCACACGATATACTAATTTCTGATATGACAACAAAATAAATAAGAGTATTTCTATATAGTTAATAAATGAGATAAAACATAATGCCAATTATGAATGTCTTAAATGTTCTTTAACTATTATTAAGTGTGTGGTCTGTGTGTTGACTTCTTTTTCAAGTCATATATAATTTGTTTTGGATTCAACCACGCTGTGTTATGCGTGAGTGATTCAGCCCTTTTATTTCAAAAGAACAATATGGCAGTATATAGACATACCACATTTTGTTTATCCTTTCATCAGTTTGTGGATTTTGAATTTTTTCAGTCTTAATAAATATACAAATTAATGTTTATAAGACTGTCAAATTAAAGAAAATGTCAAACAATATTAAACCTAACAAGATAATTCCATTTTGTTATGTATCTTAGGAAAATAAAATTGCTTTCCCCAGATAATTTCTCAGCTTTAAAATGTAAACAATATTTTTCTGTAAAATTTTAGCCCTGTTAATATCTACAAAATTTTAATTAACTGATATTTTTACAATTTATTAGAATATTTCCTGAGATCAACTCTAAATTATTTTTGCAAGAAGGAATTTATCCAATTAAAATCTGTTAATATTTATTTATTTATGCTTTGGGGTTATATTCCTCTGACCTGCTCCACTATCACTCTGCCCTTCCAAAACTTTAATCTTTAATTAGTTTCTTTATCACTTTAATCACTATTCTATTAATCCCCAATACAAATAAATTTTAGACTTTTTATAAAGATGGTCCTCAAAGTGATGCATATTTTATAAATATACTTTATACTAAAGCAGGTATGTAAATTAGGGAAGGGTTTTCCATGATAATGAGTTCTTGGTATATAATTAAAGTCGTAAGACTTAATAAACTAATTGAAGAAGTTACTTCTATCAAAAGACCTTAGGACCCATCTTGTTGGCCGATGAACTAGAGAGAAGCTTCAGCAGAAACAAAGGTCAGGAAAGGAACATCAAATGAAATCTGCTTCCAATCCTAGACCTTGGTAACCACCCTAATAACAGATTATTGCCTAGATAAAAAGCCCCAGGTTGAAAAGTTGGGAGAAAGCTTATATAAACCAACCTGGAACAAAGAAGAGGTTGCCATGTATGTTGCTGGCCCAAGCACATGCATCTCTCCTCTTAAAATGTGTATTTTCACACTTTCTTACTTTAAACTTAGGTGTAGAATGGCTCTCTCAGACCTTGGAGAAAGATATCTCACTTATTATTTCTCCTTTCCTGCCTAGACCCCCACTTCTCCCAGCCTTTTCCTGCCCTCTTTTGTGCTCCGTTCTGTATCACTCTTTCTTCCCCACACACTTCTAATACCAAATAAAGTCTGCTTTTACTTCACTGCTAGCCTCCTTTGAAATTGTTTCTGAAAGGAAAAACAAATCTATAATACCTGAAATACCTGTGTAAATTCTAATAATTTTGCTTCCATTGCCAGAGCAAAGCTCACAGTCCTTAATCTCCTCAGCCCCCATAGTGGCAGAGGTGGGTAGGGAAAAAGAGGCTGATTTCATTTTGGTGGCTGCTGCCTATTTCTTTCTCCACTTTATATATTATTGTGAGATACAGCCCCCACTTTCATCATCATCTAAATATAATTAAAGATTAATTTGAAATGGATTGAATCTGCTCAATAATAATTTAATAAGAATAAAAGTATAATAATAAAAATAATAATAAGTTTAAAAGTAAATAAAAAACACAATTGAATAATTAGCTCCGAATTTTCAAGATGTCCAATGTAACACTATGCTAAAGTTTATAGGCAAATGCTGCATAAAGAGTAATAAGTTTTCTTATAAAGCTCTGTCAGTGCCTTGTATATTTTGGAGATTAGCCCCTTATCTGATGGGTATTGGGTGACTAGTTTCTCCCACTTAGTGGGTGGCTCTTGTATCCTGGGCACTATTTCCTTTGAGGTGCAGAAGCTTCTCAGCTTAATATATTCCCATCTGTTAATCTCTGTTTTCACTTGTTTGGAGAGTGCAGTTTCCTCCTTGAGGATGCCTTTAGTCTCAATGTCATGGATTGTTTTACCTACATGTTGCTCCATTTACCTTATGGTATCGGTCTCACTAATCTATGGCTTTTAAGAAAAAAAGAAAGATATTCTTGCAATGATTTTCAGAGACAAAAGAGAGGAGGGCTGGAAGTTCCAGCTCACTTCATGAAGCTCACCACAAAGAGTGATGAGTGCAGTTAGAGAAAAAACTACACTGAAAACTATCATAACAATGTGAATGAATGAGTGAAGTAGGAAGCCTGTCTAGAGTATGGAGGGGGGGGGAAAGAGGGAGATTTGGGACATTGGTGATGGGAATGTTGTACTGGTGATGGGGGGTGTTCTTTACATGACTGAAACCCAACCACAATCATGTTTGTAATTAAGGTGTTTAAATAAAATATTATTAAAAATAAAAAGTAAAGAGTAGTAAGTTTTGTGTGTGAAGGGGGGTAATAATAAAACTTAAGGAGAAATTAGTCAGCCCTAAAGTAGCCCAAAGGCATGAAGAACACATCTCTTTGAGATGCAAAACTTGTGTTTTTTTGGAGATAGAAGAATTGAAGCACTACCTAGATAAGATTGGACCTGAAGAAAAAATAAAACTGCTGGAAAATAAAACATCAAAATAAGAATATGAAAACACTATCAAGAGTGCAAGGAAACCCAATGATGAAGATACTTAATACTCAATTAAGGTTTTCTGTTGTAGAGAAATCAAGGTGAAGACAATTGAAGTATTTGCATATAACCTTCACCCCCCTCAACTCCCCATGAAGAAAACAACAACACTACAGCCTTTTTTTTCTCCAGATCCCATTATTCCTCCTCAGAATATCCCCAATTTGCCAGTGTATTCTAATTAACCTGTGACCTTTACCCTCTGACTCAGGTAAATTAATTTAGCAAGTGACATACACTACCAGAAAAATGTATTTTATACTTAATTTTTATTTATTTTGTTTGGTTCACATCTGTAGATAAAGCATACATTTATTCACATCTTTTTTTATTTTTTTACATTCATTCTTATCTTGTTGTATTTCTTTTACCAAAATTTAACAGTTAAACCACTTAATGTCAACAATTTTGTCTCAAATAAAACATTTATGCCACAAGTTACCAGTTCATTTATGTCACAATCATTTTTAAAAAGTCTCTAGAACTATTTACTGTAATTAATTTTGAATTAAACTTTGTAGGGTGCAGTATGGTTCTTTTACTCTGTGCATTCTCAATGTATTTATATGACTTTATAAATAAAAATACAAGTTTGCATTAATCTTCGAATAGTATGTGCCATTGTAAACCAAAGCAACTTTATAAGGAAGAAGAATTCATAAAGTAGCCTTATAACAAATGCTTTAAATCACTCAAAGTCCTGTAAAAAAGATACCTAGTTTGTTAAGGTCTCTTGAGAACTCATTAAGACAGCAAACAAATTTTTGAGAACATCCCAAATCATATACAAAACACAGGAGCCCTTATATCAGCTAGAAGCATTAAAAACAAAAATACTATAACAGGTGAGATAGAAATTAACATTGGACATACATTTAAGCATTGTGGTTCTTTCCATTAGGAAAGTTCATCCCTGGTACTAATTTGAATTCTAAGTTAATTAATTCTTGGTTGGTCTTTAATGATGTGACCCTCATAATTCTGCACACATAATGTTAGATATTAAGATTTGAGGCAAAAAAATAGACAAATTGAATTCTTTTCACAATCTAAATGTTGTGAATGGAACAAAGCCAACATGTTTAGACACTAATTCACGTTTATTTTTCTAAATCCTGAAATAGGAATAGACAATCATTTTAACTGTTTTGACCAAATTTGAACTTTTTATACCCTATCAGAATCTCAAAATATACAGAATATTACATATTTTATTAGCTCTATCTTTCAATTAGCCAATTTTAGTTGTCTAGATTCTTACAAAGAGGATTTGCTATATACATATAATAGGTAATATTTACAGTATAGTGCATAGTACATCTCTCTCTCCCTCTGACTTACTTCACTCAGCATAATAGTTTTCATGTCTATTAATGTATAGAAAAATTTTATGACTTCACTTTACACAGAATGATCTCACTCATCTATGGGTGTTAAGAAAAATAAAATTAGGGCCGGGCGGTGGCGCTAAAGGTAAGGTGCGCCTGCCTTGCTTGCGGTAGCCTTGGACGGACCGCGGTTCGATCCCCCGGTGTCCCATATGGTCCCCCAAGCCAGGAGCAACTTCTGAGCGCATAGCCAGGAGTAACCCCTGAGCGTTACCGGGTGTGGCCCAAAAACCAAAAAAAAAAAAAAAAAAAGAAAAATAAAATTATTGTAATAATACACAGAAACAATAGAGATGAGGGCTGGAAGGTCCAACCCATGATATGAAACTTAAAACAAAGAGTGGTGAGTTCAGTTAGAGAAATAACTACATTGACAACTACCATGACAATGGTAGAGATAAAATAGAGAGAAACAGAAAGAAAAAGAATGCCTGTCTCAAATACAGACTGGAGGGAGTGGAGAGGGACATGGATGGCATTGGTGGTAGGAATGTTGCACTGGTGAAGGGGGTTGTTTTGTGTTTTTTTTTATAACTAAAACCCAACTAACATATATGCTTGTAATCATGGTGCTCAAGTAAAAATATTGATTTAAAAATTCACAAAAGTGCATATCCACCCTGGATTTAGGTGTACCTATCTGAGACCCGTCCATTTCTGGGAGGGGTCTTGGGAACTGAATATTAGGTGTAACCTTACCTGCAAGACCCCGCCCATTCCTGGGAGGGGTCTTGGAATAGGTAGATAAACCCTTGAGCCAGGGGATTAGGGGTCGGCCCTGCTGAGCTCTCTGGTTTTGGGTCTCTGCGTTCTGGTCTTTGACCAGCATGGAGGTCAAAGGAAAGATGGCTGAAAGGAGTTAAGATGCAGGGCTAGCTAAGAATGGCTGAATGCTTGAAAGGTTAGGATAGAGGCCACACATGTGGTGGATAGGGATGAATAAAGTTAACGCTTCCTGATGCCTGCCTGTGAGTGAGTTTGAATCCGGCTTTCACCTGGGCCTGGGACCTGCCGGCTGGATGGGGGTTGCGGAACCACGTGGCCTGGGATGCCATCCACCTCCATCCAGCCCCATCATTAATTATTTGATTCTACAATCCATCTTTAGTATATTTTTATAGTAACACAACCACATATTAGTGGAATGATTAGTGTGTATGTGTGTTCAAAATTTTTGTAAACATTTAAGAAGTTAAATGCATTGTAAGAGTTCTAGTTCACTCAAAATACTGCTTCCCAATCCTCATAGTGGAATATATTAAAAGGTTTCTAACATATTTTATAGTGGGGATCAAATAAAACATTGGGCTTCACTGGAAGTTACTTCTCTATTATATTAGAGGCTAATATAGTTAGTATGTAACCTTGAAGAAGTACATAGGAATTTAGAAAGCCAGTGAAACCTACCTACCTAAAGAATGAGTGACTTATGAATGGATGACAGTTGTCAGAAACACTGTAGTTACATCTAAATTGAAACTGGATTAGTCATCCAAGAGATTGGAATTTTAGCATTTCACAAAGTTTGAGTGTTTGGTATAGTGCCAGCTTGATGTCAGAGTGTGGACCACTAAAAATATGTGCTTTGTTAAAATTAATAAAACACTATAAACTGTTTCTCCCCCCAAAGTATGGCACACTATAACCATGCATATTTTAAAATTTTAACAGTTCATTCAAACTAGAAAATTGTTCAATGTGTCATATCATAGTACTAGATTAGAAGAAAATTCATGTTAACCCATATAGGAAAATAAAAAAGCACTAAAAAAGCTTTCTGCACCATTTTAAAACAAAGTTAAAAAAATCTTTTCAAGCTGATTAACTTATTATGAAAATAATCATAGTTAAAATCAAATAAAAATGGGAAGAGTTTTTTTTTTCTTTAAGATCAGAAACAAAATAAGAATGTCGTCTCTTGAATTTCTAATCACATTATACCAGATAGATTAGTCAAATCAATTTTACTAAAAGTAAATTAATAGATAAGTAAAAGACATTGGTGTACAATATAACACAAAACAAAGCTTATTTCTATGTATAGGTAACTCTTGCATTGAGAAACATCGAACAATACACTAAATGGAACTAAAAAATGAAAAAGTATAAAAATAAAAGATTCTTAAGCAAAAATACTTCTATAAACTTGCAACAATTTACAAATGTGCTGAAAATAATTTAATTTATAAAAATTTCAAAAATAATTGAACATTTTAAAATTTAGACTTAAGTTAATCTTAGGCATTCTTTGGAAAAACTAAGGTAGAATAAATGGGAAAATATTAATGTCCATCAATAGAATTATAGTTGAGGATTCAATATTTCTTATTATGGTCTACCTTTTTAGAGTAACACCCATAAAATTTTTCTCTAATACTTTTGCATGCACTTATAAGCATATTTTAAAATTCATAAAGAAACATAAAATTCATGTTACCCAAATCAATCTAAAGCAAATCAAATTGAAAGCCTATAATTTTTGTTCACTGAACTATTATAAAGCTAAATTATCAAAGGTTATTTTTGCTGGAGAAGTGACGGCAGATCTCTCTATGCTGAACCAAGTTTCACGGATTCTTCAATATTTCTCAAGAATGAAAATCATTAGTAATAGAGTAAAAAAAAAGTAACAATTGAATGAAAAAAAAAAGGCTTTCGCTCAGTGTTAGAAAAGACAACATTTTACTGAAATGTAGAAGTCAAAGAAAAAGAAGATCCCATGCTGGGAGAAATTTAGTATCGGACTAAATTGAGCATGGCTAATTTTGTGGGGAATCTTATAGGAAAACTGGGTTTTGTGTTAATTTTTCAAATGATCAGAATGTTACAGAGGATTCAATGTGTTACAGTTAAGATTTGAAGCAAGAGGAGCAAAAAGCAAAAGATAGTAGGAGCCTAGAATTCAGTAATCCAGTCCCCAGCAATCCAGGAATAATTACAGTGTGCCCCAAGAAGAATACAGCCTATCTGTTTTGCTCCATGGCCACATACATCTTTTATCAGGGTTTCCCACCATAAAACCACCACATGGTTAAAGGTCATAATGAGATAGCAATGCAGAACCCCACCATACTTAGTGAACAAAAATGGTAGTTCTGAAGGCCCAATAAGTGTCAGCCAACTATATAGAATCTGAAAAGGGCTTTATATAAGAAATGCAGGGGCTGTTCAGGGTACTCAACAGAAAATTCAAAAAACCCATGGAAAAAAACAGTTAATAAGACTCAATTATTTATGGATGAATAGAGAGTATTTTGCTGAGCAAAGTGAGTAGCAGGTAAAGAATAATTTTACTCATTTGTGTAATATTAAAAATGTATGATAATAATACCTAGAAATTATAGAGACAAGGGCAGGAGGACCTGTCCACGATAGGAAGCATGCCACATACCAGGGGAGTAGAGTTGTGGCAGCAAAGTAGCACTAAGCAATAATAGTAGGAAAATATCACTATGGACAAGAATTGAGTTCTGAAAGAAAATAAAATAATAGGCATGGTATTCCTCAGTTATGGAATTATAAATCACAGTATTTAAAGGGGGGACATAATTGTTTGTCCTAGATTCAGGCATGGAATGGTGGGAGGGAAACTGTGGGCATTCATGGAAGAAAATATTCATTGGTGAAGGATGTAATACATTATATGATTGAAACAATCATAAAGAACTTAGTATTTGGGAGAGAAAAGAACTTGCAACCACAGTGTTTAAATAAAGAAAAATAAAAATGTAAAAGAAAAACTCAAGGAAAGAGCCTGAGTAAACCTGAGCTATTCCCCAAAATAAAAAATAATGTAAGAGTTAAAGGTAGAAAATTATAAGGAAATAACACAAATTCTTTATGGTGTATATGGTAATGACCTCTTGTTTATGTCATCTTAAACATTAGTACTAAAGCAAAGATTAACTTTGACCTTCATAAAAATAAAAGTTTATTAGTTTTTAATGAGGGGCAGAAAGGTTGGTCATGCCCAGTAACAGTCAGTGGTTATTTTCTTACTTTGTACTCAGGAATCACTGATTGGGGTGTTCAAGTAATCAGAGGGGATATTGGGAATTGAAACTGGATTGGCAGCAAGGCAAGACAAGTACTTTCTCTGCTCTACTAACACTCTCACCCTTCTAAATGGAAATTTTGTTTTGTTTTGTTTTTGGGTCACACCGAATGATGCTCAGGGTTTACTCTTGGCCATGCCTTCAGAAATCGCTCCTGGTTTGGAGAACCTTATGGGACACTGGGGCATCAAACCACGGTATGTCCTAGACTAGAGCAGGCAAGGCAGATGCCTTACAGCTTGTGCCACTTCTCCGAACCCTAAGTGGAAAACTTTAATGCATCTAGATATGCCATTATGAAAGTGAAAAGATAATTAAAAGAAAGTAAAACTATTGGTGGTAAAATTTATTCAACTCATCACTTTTTGAGAGTTTTGATAGTTTATGAATTCTGGATGGTTTTGTATAAGTTATGTGGCTTGCAAATAATTTCTTACCTTTTGTCAGTCACCATTTTGTTTTCTTGGTCATTCCTTGTGAAGATTTTTAGTTTAATGTAGTCTCTCTTTTTTAAGTATAATTGTACTTGCTTGTTAGAATAAAGAGAATGTCAATAACAACAGCTGATATTTAGTCAGAATACAGAAAATACACATTAAGTTTAGCAAAGAAAATTTAATATTGGTAAATATGAATGAAGTGATAATGACAGTAAAAGCAGTTTTCAACTTTAGTGTTGAGGAAACAAAGGGAAGTACTTTGTAATAAAAAATATTGGAAGTTTTTTAGAGTTGGAGCCTAAACTACAAAGAGAACATGCCACATAACTACTATAAAAAATATCAATCTCATATATGGTAAGAGGTAAAATTGTAAAGTTGTAATATCAGACTCCTTCATGTATCTTTGATGAGAAACCATATATCTCTAGTAAGTGTGATAGAATATTAAAACATAAGAAAGAAAGAAAGAAAGAAAGAAAGAAAGAAAGAAAGAAAGAAAGAAAGAAAGAGAGAGAGAGAGAAAGAAAGAGAGAGAAAGAAAGAAAGAAAAAAGAAAGAAAGAAAGAAAGAAAGAAAGAAAGAAAGAAAGAAAGAAAGGAAGGAAGGAAGGAAGGAAGGAAGGAAGGAAGAAAGAAAGAATGAAAGAAAAAGAGAGAGAAAGAAAGAAAGAAGAAAGAAAGAAAGAAAGAAAGAAAGAAAGAAAGAAAGAAAGAAAGAAAGAAAGAAAGAAAGAAAGAAAGAAAGAAAGAAAGAAAGAAAGAAAGAAAGAAAGAAAGAAAGAAAAAAGAAAGGAAGGAAGGAAGGAAGGAAGGAAGGAAGGAAGGAAGGAAGGAAGGAAGGAAGGAAGAAAGAAAGAAAGAAAGGAAGGAAGGAGGAAAGGAAGGAAGGAAGGAAGGAGGAAAGGAAGGAAGGAAGGAAGGAGGAAAGGAAGGAAGGAAGGAAGGAGGAAAGGAAGAAAGAAAGAGAAAAAATAAAAGAGGAATTTTCTTAAATATTTTCTTTAATTATAACAAAACCTATTGCTGGACTATCTCTAATCAAAAGAACCTATACCAGACACCTGAGCAAACTTCTTCAGAGCATCATAACTGATATAATTCTACTATAAAGCATCTTAATGTTTTTTATTGAGGTTTCAGGAAAAATAGCAGAATTTAACTAAGCTGTATATGACTTCAAAATGCACAAATGTAGGTCATTTCAACTCAAAATAATTTCATTCTGAATTTTGTTTTACATTTTTTAATGAATCATACTGGCATGCTATAAAGAGTCTCATTTTAAAATGTTTCATTCTATTTATGGTAAATTGACTTCCTGTCTAGAATTTAACTTTAATTTTCCATAATACCGTATAGGCTCAAAGGAAAAATGAGAAAATGTATACCTTTCAAAGACTCAGCATCACAAAACGCCTTGCACAATTTTGACCAAATTAATGCCACTAAGTCTAGAATCAATTATGGGAATCATTATTGAAACTGATGAAAATAAAGGAAAATTGGTACTATGATTTCAATTTATCCAATTACCTGCTTGAAGTTTTGAGCACAACTCTTGATCCTTTTATACTTTTTTGATGGGCATTTTTTTTGGGGGGGTGGCACTTTAGGATATCCTCAGGGATTCTCCTGGCTCTGTGCTCAGGAATCACTCCTGGAGGTATTCAGGGCTTCCTAAGTGGCATTAGGGATTGAATCCAAGATTGCATCTTGCAAGGTAAGTGCCATACTTGTGTTATATCTCCAATCTAATCCCTGTCTCTTTCTTAAACCATTTTCATTGAGGTGCCAGCATTACAAATACTATTATATTTTCTTGTATATACAATTCCAACACCATGCCCATCAACAGAGAGCTTATGTCACATCATCAGCATCCCAAGATACCTCTTAAACCTTCTCTCTTATGTAAACTCAGTTTTATAAACAAAATGTTCAGTTCGGAGAATATCAACCATTTACTATTCCTTTACATATTTTTTCTAACCCTTTATATGTGAGAGGTTTTGTTTGCTGTGGATGTGGTGATACTGTTTTATTTATTTATTTATTAATACTGAAAGATTTTACTTGTGGGCCTGGTAACACCTGTACCACATGAAGACGAATAAAACCAAACACCTAAATTTGACAAAAATCATGAATCAATAAGTAAATATAAGATTTTTCTGAAACATGTATATATTTTAGGTAGAAAATTTCATACAGTTATAAAATCTAAGAAGTTAATAATATGAATAATATATTTACAATGTATATAGATAAATCTTACAAATATTTTATACAGGTATAAAATCTAAGACGTTAATAATATGAACAATATATTTAAAATGTATATAAATAGATAAATATTAAAAATGCAAAATTTAGTAAGAGTAAAGAGAATTAAAAACAATTTACCTTAAATTTTTGGGGCCTGAGTGATAGCACAAAGGTAAGGCATTTGCCTTAAATGCAGCTGACCCAGAACATACCCTGGTTTGGTTCCCAGCATCCCATATGTTCCCCTGAAACTGCTGGAATGATTTTTTTAGTGCAGATCCAGGAGTAACCCCTGAGCACTGGTATATTTTAACATATAAAAATCATATTGACTTTATGTTAGGAATATTATTGAATAGAGATTGCTTAAATTTATGCATCAATATTTAATAATAATTATTTCTATGATTGTTTAATAAACACTTGCAGAATATACATTTAATGTAATGAAATGCTAAATCATTATTAAAAATTAATAATTATGTATACATTAGGGACATGCATAAAATGTTTAGGGAATAAACAGAGCTTTCTTAATCTAGAGAGGGTAACTATTAGTACCATAGATGAATATCACATTCAATGACAAGTACTTCTAAATATATACATTTAATTGGTGCCTCATCATGAAGAGTTCCTTCAAACATTAATAACTGAATAAAATATTCTTGGTGAGAGCTCATTTCATTGAGGTTTTATTTTTCATTCTATACCACCATTATCTTCTGATTCAAAATTTCATTTATCAGCTTTCCTTTATACATGTTTCTTATCTATAGTGCTGCCTTTAATATTCTTGTCTTTGTACTCATCTTCTGGGTCCATTTTTGATGGAACTTTTGGGTCTTTTGGATGACTCTTGGATTTGAATGCCTGCATTCCTCAACACTAGGAGATTTTTATATATTTTATTTTTAGTGCTTCATCAAATTTGCCTTTCTATACTTTAGGAAATATGATGAGTCATTAATAAAAGTATTTTAGGGGCCAGAGTGATAGCACAGTGGGTAGGACATTTGCCACACATGCAGCCAAGCCAGGTTTGATCCCAGCCATCCCATATGGTCTCTTGAGCCAACAAGGAGTAATTTTTGAGCAAAGAGTTAGGGAGTAACCCCTGATCATCACCTGATGTGGCCCCAAAACAAAAAATGGGGTGAAAGTATTTCATTAGCAAACACATTAGAGGAAAATCATGTTTTAAAATTATTCTTAAATTCATAACTTTTTTTTTTTTTTTTTTTTTTTTTTTGGTTTTTGGGCCACACCCTGTGACGCTCAGGGGTTACTCCTGGCTATGCGCTCAGAAGTTGCTCCTGGCTTCTTGGGGGACCATATGGGACGCCGGGGGATCGAACCGCGGTCCATCCTAGGCTAGCGCAGGCAAGGCAGGCACCTTACCTCCAGCGCCACCGCCCGGCCCAAATTCATAACTTAATTTGAGTTTCCTGTAGTGGAATTTTCTCTTAATCTCACTAGAATCACTCCTTAATATTAAACTAAGTTCTTCTAAAAGAACTAAGAGATCCTGATAGTGAGGATCAGTGTTGGAACCATGAATGCTCGGCATTACAAATCATAATGCCTAAATTAAAATTGAAAATTGAAAAACTTAAACACTCAGATTGTATCTGGATTTTTCCAAATCCAGTTATGAACTGTATTAGATTGTATCTGATTGTATTAGACATTTGATCCCAGCCTCCTAGGTTTCACACTTTCTTACAGTCATTTTCCTTTTTTAAAGTTTTAAACTGCAATAAGCATATCGTAAATGGTCACATTTGAGATTAGTTTATGCCAAATTGAAGCTTTTGTCTTTGTTACTGTTTTTCATACTCTAAGAGATTCCTCATTGTGAGAGTAAAAAAAATCAGCAAATTAGTCAGTAATTCTAGAAAAAGTAATAATATGATGGCTTGTGTTTCCTTTCATTATCTATATTAGAAGATTTTTATCTCTATAATCTTTATTTTATGTATTTTGTTTAGTATTTGGGCCATAGTTGATGGTGCTCAGGGCTTGTTTTGGCTCTGTGTTCATGGTTCACTGGCAGAGAGACTCAAGTAATAAATAATATATAGTGCCAACAATGGAACCCAGGTCTGCTGCATAAAGTCTAGACTCTAGAGCCTTACTTTCCGTACTACCTTCCTGACCTATACCATTTTGATGACAGCCGACCTGGCCTAAACTTGACTAAATATTTATAAGAACCTATGTCAAAGTCAATAAGCTTTTACAATTTCTTAACAGACATCCAAAAGTTTTTAGTTTTAATTTTTTTTTATATTTTTTAAATCTTTATTGTGGTAAAAGTGAACTACAAATATTTCACAGTAATATTTAAGGCACATAGTGACAATGAATGAGGAGCATTCCCACCACCAGTGTTGTCCTCCCTCCACCCCTGTTCCCAGCATGCCTCCCACATCTCCCTCCTTTACCCCCTATAATGCTAGTGGAACTGTTCCCCACTTGTACAGCTTGTTGTAGATTGGGTATCGATTCTGTTGTCGTTGACTTTAGATTTGGTATTCAAGTCTGATCATTTTTATTTGCACCAAATGAACATACAACTGTCTGGTCTTGGTACCATCAGAGGGGGAAAAAAGGCAAACAAAAAAGAGAAAAACTAGGAGTCGGTCTAGGTGTTATAAATATCCATTTAGAAGAAGGAAGAAAAAAAAGAAGAAAAAAGTAGCAAACCAAAACAAAATAAAAGCAAAAACAATAAGGAATTAACTTATTTTTAAATTTTAACAGCAGACCACTGGGTTATATTATTACCTAGAAAAAAGTACTTTGATTTTGTAAACTGAAAACTGTCTTAATAATAATTACAAGTTGAGAAGAGTGCTTGTGAAAGGTTAAAATAATTTTGTAAGAGTATTTCTTTTAATAAAATCTTTTAGAGAAAAATGAGCAAGAGCTGCTAAAAACAGCAGAAAGATTAGCAACTCTCTTGTTTACTTTGAAAAGTAGAAAATATACTGATGACTGGATAAGTTAACAAAGATTTTCTATTGGAATGTTTAAGTACCAACTATATTCTTTTTTTTTTTTTTTTTTTTTTTTTTGGCCCACACCTGGTGACGCTCAGGGGTTACTCCTGGCTATGCGCTCAGAAGTCTCTCCTGGCTTGGGGACCATATGGGACACCGGGGGATCGAACTGCGGTCCGTCCAAGGCTAGCGCAGTCAAGGCAGGAACCTTACCTCTAGTGCCACTTCCAGGCCCCACCAACTATATTCTTTACATGCTAGTCATGAAGAGATTTTAAGAAATAACAAAAGACAAGACAATAATTTTGGGTTTTGGGCCACACCCAGCAGTGCTTAGGGGTTACTCCTAGATAACTGCTCAGAAATAGCTCCTGACAGGCACGGGGGACCATATGGGACACCGGGACTCGAACCAACCACCTTAGGTCCTGAGTCAGCTACTTGCAAGGCAAACACTGCTGTGCTATCTCTCCGGCCCCAAGACTTAATAATTTTGAAATAATTATCAAAACTTCATTTAATGACAAATAATATAAAAATTAAAAATGATTTTCAGGCCAGAATGATAGTTCAGTGATTAGGATGCTTGCCTTGCACAGGCTGAACTGGGTTCAATCTACAGCATCCCCATGTGGTTTCCTGAATCTGCTAAGAGTAATCCTGAGTGCAGAACCAGGGGTACATCCCGAGTACAGCCAGGCATGATTCCAAAAACCAAAAAACCAAAAAATGAAAACATGGCTTTTTCACAAATATCCTATCCAGGGCACTTCCAACAAAAATAAGACCTGAAAATAAGGGTCAAATGCAAAATCTGTTATTTTGATCTGACAATAGTAAAATCCAGTCATAGAACTGCATTCTTGTATCATAGAAATACCAATACGTCTATGCACAAAACATATAGGCAATATTGATACCTCAAGATAACCAGGTATGTATTAGACAATACCATCTAATTTTGTGAAAATGTTGATGGTCACAATATTTAAAATTACCAACAAATGCATTTCTCAGAACTTGTCCATCTTATTTATTATTTATATTTACATAATTATATTCAATCAAATAAAAATATGTCAGACTCTAGATAGTCCAGGAATGTTAAGTGGATTATTTTGCAGCCATTTTAGAAAATGAAACAATGAAAAGTACATAACAAAGAAAGGCATTTACCTTGAATTATTTTGTGATTAAGGCTTCTCTCTAGTGGAATAAGAGTCCATTCTATTTAATATATGTATGTGCATCTGTGTGTGTATGTGTGTGTGTGTGTGTGTATGTGTGTGTGTGTGTGCGAGAGAGAGAGAGAGAGAGAGAGAGAGAGAGGAAAGAGAAAGAGAGAGGAAAGAGAAAGAGATTAAAGAAAAAAATAGGTCTTATTCTCCAAGTTGATTTTTTGTGGGGACTGGGGGGTGCCACACCCAACAACGCTCAGGGATTACTCCTGGTTCTACACTCTGAAATAACTCCTGGCAGTGCTCCGAGACCATATGGGATGTTGAATCACTTGCAAGGCAAGCACCCTATCCACTGTACTATCATTCTAACCCTGTCCTCCCAGTTTTAATGGCAAGTAGGCAGCTGAAAAACCTGCTTAATTGTATTCATATACTATATTTTTCATCAAAAGGGAGGATGACTCAAAAAGTGAACTGAAGAACTCAAAACTGTATGCAGCTTAGAGCCAAGAATAATTTTTATCCCAGCACTTGAACTCTTAACAAGAAAATACTTAATTGAAGTTTAGAAATTCCTTGTTCCTGTACATGTATGTACCTTATACACAAATACAGGGTAATTGTTGAGTGGAGACTGAGACTGGCTACTGATTAGTGGTTAATAGCTTAGATTATTGATGGATGGCCAATAGCAATTTTATTAGGGCTACTTCAGCCTTTTATATTCTGCAATATAATTGCCTGGTCTACATGACTAGATCTAATGTTGTCCATCAAAGGGGATTTTTGTCAGGAGGCAAAATGTGAGTTAATTATGAAGGTCATAGAGAAATAGAAACGAAGACACACATGTTTGTCTGCCATGAGCAGATGCAAAACAGATATGGATGCCTGTAAAGAGACAGCCGGGTACAGATATCTGCAAGGCGCAGTCTGGCTATTGTCGCAAGGTCTATCGAATCCATTTGTGCCTGGCCCATGTCAATCGTGGGAAGCTGCTTCCAAGACCTTTGCCTCTGTTTCTAGAGTTTTCTCATAGGTGACTATCCCAGATTGCTGAGTTTTTTTATGCCTTACTAATAACATCTATAATTTTCTTTTTTAGATGAGAATGTCTGTAATTATAACCTTTTCTTTTTATATTGGATAAAGAAAAATATAGGGATTTTAAGCCTTTGTTTCACATGCCAAGACATTTTTACTAAAAGAGTTATATAATATATATTAATAGATAGATAAATAGATGATAAATAGATAGATGATAGACTTACAGACAGACAGACAGACAGACAGATAGATAGATAGATAGATAGATAGATAGATAGATAGATAGATAGATAGATAGATAGATAGATAGATCTGGCTCTAAGCTTAGAAATTGCTCCTGGTATATTTGTCCCATGACAGTCGCTTGCAAGGTAAACTCCCTACCCACTATGCTATCATTCCAGCCCTAATTTATTTATATGTTCCATAAACATAACATGTCTGGTGTAAACTTGTTTTATCTTTCTAGATTTATTTTGAAATATTATTTATAAATCTTATATGTATAAAATAAATTATGATCTTAGTCTAAATTTTAAAAATTGCTTTATTGGGCCTGGAGAGATAGCACAGCGGTGTTTGCCATGCAAGCAGCCGATCCAGGACCAAAGGTGGTTGATTCGAATTCCGGTGTCCCATATGGTCCCCTGTGCCTGCCAGGAGCTATTTCTGAGCAGACAGCCAGGAGTAACCCCGAAGCAAAGCCGGTGTGGCCCAAAAACCAAAAAAGAAAAAAAATTGCTTTATTAAGGTAATTAAGTTACAAATTTGTTTACTGTTTGATGTAAGTCATACAATATACACTATCCTTCACCAATGTACCCTGCCACTACCATCAATGATGTCTCCCATTTCCTTCCCATTCCACCTCCTATATTCCTGCCTTGCTCTAGGGCAAGGTAAATTGCTTTTTTCTCCCATGCTCTCTCTAACTTCTCCCTCATCTCTTTTAGGTTCATTGTCTCCTAGTGTTTTTGTCTGTTTTTCAAAATGGTGTCTATATTTGATTGAGATTCTTTCCTGTTTTAAACTTTCCATTATATCATTAATTTGGTAAATAAGAAAATTATCATGGAAATAATATAAAATTTGAAAAAAGGCTTCTAGAGTACTTCTTGTTTTATTTTTGTATGACTATGAACATTCATTTGATTACCAAGACTTAGATCCATGATGGTAATTCATGGATCCCTAACTCTACTGTAATACTCATTAATAGAAATGATAGAGAGAGAGAGACTATAACAACAAATATAGTATATATGCTTGCTTTCTTTTGGTGGTGCCATATTTCTCTATGCTCAGGAATTACTCCTTGTTCTGTGCTCAGGACTTATTTTTGGAAGTTCTTGGTTACCCTATGTTATAACAGGGATTAAATAAAGTAAGCAGCATGCAAGGCAAGTAAACTACTCACTACACTACCACTCTAGCTCCTAGTATATATGAATTATTTATGAAAATATTAGACATATATAAAATCAAAATAATTATTAATTAAATATTTTTGCTATTTCTATATTTCAAGGTTTTGTCTTTAAGAGTGTTAAAATCCATATGAACTTTATCTGCCCTTATTAATACTATCATCTACAGTCTTCGTTTAACTAAAATAATTTCATTGAAGGTGTTTTATTTATAAATTACAATTTAATATATTTTGTTTCAAAGTTAGCAGATATATAACAGAGTGTAGGATATTTGCCTTTCATGTAGTTGACCCGGGTGTGATTTTCAACACCACATGTGGTTCTTGGAGCACTGTGAAGAGTGATCACTGAGCAGAAAGCCAGAAATAAACCCTGAACACTGGGTCTTGGCTATGTCCAAAAACATAAAATGCTATGTCTTTTAAAGTAAACACTATAGTATATTTTAATTTTTTAAAAGTTAGCCACAGTTTGTATGAAAACAAAAGGCATTTATTTTGTTATCATTAAAAGACTAAGTATCTAAAATTGTGTACAGTTTGGGCATTCACTTTTGTTTGCATGTCTTGCACCCTTTTAGAAACTATTTTCTAGTCATAAAACTTCAAGATGATCAATTTAAAAAGATGAATTCAATCAAAAGTTAATTTTGCTATTAATAGAATTTTTCTTAGCTTTTCTATTGTAGTAAACTAAACTATCACTAGACATGTATTAACTACATTTAATTTTAGGACTAGTTTGCCTTTGTGCATAAGTGAAAATAAGTTACAAAACTGAGAGTGCACTAGCTTCTTGTTGTTCAAATAAACGAGTAATAGTCCAATGAAAGAAATTTCACATTTCCATTGTAAACCTAAGTAGTATCCATAGTTAATTTTCGGAAGAGATAATGATTTTCCTCTAGAATGACTAAGTAAGTTAAAATAGAAAACAAGTGAACAATTTGTTGTAATTCATTATTGCTATGCATCTGAACCATGTAATGATGAAGTAGATGAATTTCAGAGTTTCTGATTCAAAACTATTCTTAATAAGGAATTTTTTTTTTTTTTTTTTTTTTTTTTTTTTTTTTTTTGTTTTTTGGGCCACACCCGGCGGTGCTCAGGGGTTACTCCTGGCTGTCTGCTCAGAAATAGCTCCTGGCAGGCTCGGGGGACCATATGGGACACCGGGATTCGAACCAACCAACTTTGGTCCAGGATTGGCTGTTTGCAAGGCAAACGCCGCTGTGCTATCTCTCCGGGCCCAATAAGGAATTTTTTAACTAAAGGAGTTGATTTTCATTGCATGGCAGGAGCAATTACATAGAATGTGGATGCAGCAGTACATTTAAATAATTAATTTCGACATGTTCGGATAATTAATGATATAGTTACAGCCTAAGGGTTCATATACTCATATTTTCCTGGGAATAGTCATTGAAGCATCAAAATGCTTGAAGGGCCAATATAAATATAAAGTGAGAATAAAAAGAAAAAAATAAATATTTATATGAAGCAAGCAAGGAGGTTTTGTTATGCACCAGATATTTACATAAAGTACTTAAAACTCATGTTTTCAATGACATTTTGTTGAGGATACAATTTACTTATAAATATTCAGCATATTCAGACATTGAACCATATTAATACATAGGGCATGTTATCAGAGTACATATAGACATGTTTTAAAGATTTCCTAGATAAATATGGATCAATATCTATGGTCACTTTTACTATATGCTTAATCTCCAAAATGTGACCTATTAGAAAACCTTTGAGACCACCAACTCCAGCTTTGGAATATATAAAAAGGAAATAATAACTGTTCAAAATATTGCTATGACTGTACAGTTTTGTTTTCAATGTCTACAAAAAACACTAATATTTTAGTAGACACTATAAATATGTCTACGAGACAAAAACCTCCAAGGAAGCATTTGTTAGATGTGATAGTTTATTCTGCATATCATGTTTTTTTCTTTAGACTTCCATTAAAAAATACTGCCTTTCAAAAATCTAATTACCAGTATAATATGTATTGCCTTCATTTTTATTCAATGCTTTAAATTCTGCAGTGTGTGTTTTCTGTATTTTGCATTCCATCAATTGCAGGTTTCATGGTTCAGAAGTTTATTCTTCATGCCTTCTACTCTTTTACTCATAAAACTGTGGGCTAGTGAAATACAATATAAAATATCTGGCAAGGTGAATGATTGATGGACAGGTTGCATTAGGTTTTTTTCTAGAGTAATGTAGTTTTTAAAAGTAAGAAGAATCAATTAAGTGAAATAACATAATTCAAAACAACTTTTGTTGATCATTCTAGAAATTGTCATGAATTTTTCTCATAATTCTCTAGGCAATTTTTAAATTGTTCTATTGAAATCAGAAGATAACCACAATAAAACTTTTTTCACCTTATTATAAATGAAACAGGTCTTTTATAAATACATTTTTCATAACAAATTTAAAGTTATACTATCAAATAATTTTAAAGTGTATGAAACAGTTTAATGAAAAAATAAAATTTTAAATAAAGATTTTAAATTTAGCCTCTCATTTTTAATGACTGGCATACTACATTTAACCCATTTGTATGATAGTTGCTATCTAATTTAAACTGATGGATCATAAATATCTATAAATTTCTGTTTAGTATTTAAAAAGGAAGCATTAAAATTATAAATATATGTAAACAATAAAAATCTAATATCTTAAAATTAAAAAATTAAATTTAGTAATCAATATATGATATTAATATAAGGCAATCATTATAGATAAACGGAGTACACTACTTGATAATTATTCCACCTATATACTTGAATGAAAGTATAGTTAATTTAGGAAAAAAAAAAGCTACATTAATAATGCAGTCAGTTGGGGCCGGAAAGGTGGTACAAGGGGTAAGGCGTCTCCCTTGCCAGCTTTAGCCTAGGATGGACCACGGTTCAATCCCCTGGAGTCCCATATGATTCCCCAAGCCAGGAGTGATTTCTGAGCACATAACCAGGAGTAACTCCTGAGCATCACTGGGTGTGGCCCTAAAACCAAAGGAAAAAAATGAAATAAGAAAAATATAATCTTTTGAAAACTTCTTCTAGAACTGTTGACTATTATGTCATATTAAATATTAAATTAAATTATATTTATAGATAAATATATATGTATTATATTAAATTATATATTATATTAAATATTAATTAATATTTAATTATACTATATTAGTATAGCATACCCTTATTCTATATTTGTAAAAGTGAATTACAGGTCAACATAGTATAACAAAAGTCTAAGAATGCAAAAGTTGTATTAGTCACAAATTTGTTTATGTGAAAAAAAGCAAACAAACAAAAATACAAGTAAAAAATGTCTTTAGGATAATAAAATCTAAAAAATTCTGGGGCCAAGTAAATGGCTCAAGTATATAGGACAATCTAGTATTTGTGTGGTCTTGAGTTCAGTCCCCAGCATTCTAGGTATAATCTCTCTTCACAAGAAAAATAAAAAAAATATGGGGGCCGGAGTGGTGGCGCTAGAGGTAAGGCAATCTACCTTGCAAGCACTAACCTAGGACGAACCTTAATTAGATTCCCTATCTTCCCATATGGTCCCCTAAGCCAGGAGCGATTTCTGAACGTACAGCCAGGAGTAACATCTGAGCATCAACGACTGTGGCCCAAAAAACAAAAGCAAAACAAAAGATAAATAAAGGATATGTTTTAGCCTATTAATCAAATGACATGATTAGTAAAGTATAAAAATCTGGCTCAGAAAAAATATTCTGGAACCCATGTTTTTCTAAAAGGAGTCTTGTGTTTAATCCTTAGTACCACATGCTCTACAAATCACTTAGGGCATTACCCATCAGCAATGAGGAAGGCATGGTTTCAGTGATCGTTTAAGTATGGTCTAAAAACAAGAGGGATGAATGATGGACTACGTAAATAAACTATTTTAATAGCTTATTCATACACAGAATATATGGAAATAATTAATAACACACAGTAAGAAGCCACATCTTTCCTAATCTTAAAATAGATCAACTATTCTTAGTTTATAGGTAGAAAGAAGAATGACAATTATACAACAAAACTGTAAATCCTTAGAACTCAAGAGTTAACACATTTTCTGACTAGATTCTATAAAAAGTGTTTTAATAAAATGAAAATAGGTAACATATGATCAAATATTTTTATAGTGCTGGAGTGATAGTACAGTGGTAGGATTTTTTTTTACAGTGGTAGGATTATTGCTAGCCTTGTACATGGCTTTATCTATTCCCTGGCACTGAGCACTGCCAGAAATGATCCTTGAGTTCATAGCCAAAATTATTCCCTGAACACCTCCAAGTGTGAAACAAACCTCATACCCCACAAATATATTTTCATAATCTAGTTTCAATGCTTATTTTTGCATATATAGATTTATTTTGATATATTAATGTACATTTTGTATATTCTCTAAAAAATAGCAGAACCAAATCTTATTATTGAATTATTTATTTTTTTATTTATGTTTTGGGGCCACACCCGGTGATGTTCAGGTGTTACTCCTGGCTATGCCTCAGAAATTGCTCCTGGCTTAGGAGACAATAATTGGACACCGGGGATAGAACCCAGATCCATCTTGGGTAAGCCCCAAGCAAGGCAAACAAAACACCCTAGTGCTTGCTATAGCTCCAAACCCCAAATCTTCACTTTTACCAAAGATTTGGCAGCTATCAAATTTAAATATAGTAATGGAAAATAATTTCAATTATTATTTTAAATAGATGCTAGTTAACTTTTTTAAAAAATACTTTAAGTATCACTTTTTAACACTAGTCAAAAATAATGGCATTGATACTTTAAATATATTTACCATCTAAGTATATTTTTTTTGTATAAATATGTAACCATATCTATAGTCAAATATACAGTCAAGTTTTTTTGGTTTTTGGACCACACCCATTAGACGCGCAGGGGTTACTCCTGGCTATGCGCTCAGAAATCGCCCCTGGCTTGGGGGGACCATATGCGACACCGGTGGATTGAACCATGGTCTGTCCGCTTGCAAGGCAGACACCTTACCTCGCCACCTTCCCAGCCCCAGTCAATTTTAATAAAATATTAATGCTGTAATAAGATTCTTGTGTTTTCAATTTTTAAATGACTTAGAAAAACAAAGTTAATTTAATGCCGGTCTAAAGTATTTGAAATATTATTTTGAATAGGCTACTGACTTATATCAGAAAATATATTAAAATTTTAGTTTTTGGTGGTGTAATGAAATATATTTGGTATATGATAATATTGATGAAAGGTGAGATTAAGCAAAGAAGTAGCACTATATCTCAGCTATTTTTCTTGGCTTCTTGGCGATTTCTGATTTGTCTCTGAAATTAAAATACACTGACAATTTTGTCATTGAAATGGGCATATATTCCATTCAATTTTAATGAATAAATGAATACAAGCCCAAATATTCTTTCTTCTATTGCATGCTTTTGAGGTGCAGTTCTAAACTGAACTCAGGAGTCCCTCCCCAATAATGGATTTGGGATTCAATGTGGTGCCAGGAATTATCTGTACCACATGGAGATTTTGGGGGGTTCCACCCTGAGATATTGGATGACCATGTAGTGCCAGAGATTAAATGAGGACTGACCATAAGAATATTTTTTCACTGTACTAAATCTTCAGCCTTGTGAAAGTCTTTAATATGTAAGAATAAAATACCAATTTAGATCATCTACAGGCATTGTCACTTATAATAAGCTTTTACCATCTTCCTGAAAGATTTTTATGTTAAATTCTCCAAATTTAATCACCTAGGAACTGACCTGCTACTCTCTTGATTTTCACCATATTACTTTAGCACAATGTAGTTCAGTTTATCTAATTATTGTGGACATTTAAATAGATGTATTTTAAAACAATTCCAGCATCAGAAAGTCTAATTTTTATGAAAAACTAAATAATATTTCAATTGTAAAATGAACTACAAGAAGAATTTTACTTCTTTTAAAAATGTGTAAAGAACTTAGTGATTTCTTTTTTTTTAAATAATTTTTTATTTTTAATTATGAGAACAAAGATACAAAGAAAGAGGACAAGGTAAAGTTACAGTGGAAGGATAATCACCCATAAACAGAATTCTCAGAAGTCCCCTTGCTGATATCTTAACTTTGAACTTTCAGCCAAAGAACATTAAGATAAATAAAACAGAACCCATGTACAATTACTTTGTACTTCAAGTCCCCAGATTGTAATACATTATAATATTTCTTAGCAGCACACAAGGCAATCTAAAGCCATGAAACTTATGTAACTCCTTAAACATTAAAGGCATAGTAATTTTTTTACATTTTTATGCACATGCATATTAGTTTAAGTTAACCTAAAAAGTTTAAGTGGATTTTTTTTAAGGATTAGAGTCAAAGGAGCACAGTAAAAATGGTATTAGAGTGGCAATTATTGTTTGCATAGGCCCATCAAAATATGAGAGACATAGAAAGGAAAAACCTTGGCCTAATAACAAGGAGACCCTACCCCTGAAGTTTCCTGGCATAAGACCAACTCTAGGCTCCAGGCAAGCTAGGTTGTCCAATCCAAGACATTGTCTGTAGTGCCAACACACTTTTATTTTTCACAGTCTCTGTTGTTGGTATCATGTTTCTGTACTAAAGATCCTGGAATCTGCATATCCTACATTGAAGTCAGAATGTGGAGCATCCTCTAGTTTCACCTCACAATTAAAGGGCAATGCAGAGAGCACTGTCATGTAAGCAGGTCGTTGTTGTTGTTAAGTCTTCTCAATGTTAAGGGAAGTCTCTTTTGAGCAGGTCGAAGTCAGAGCAGGGGTAGGGTCTTCCCTGGTAGAGGATTGCTTCCAGGTGATGTACTTGGATGTTTTGTGGATGGCTTCCCTGGTTCAGGGGTGAATGGAGAATGCCCATACTTCTGAGGCATGTTTGGGTCATTATGTCAATGCTCAGGGTGTAAGGTCCCGTTGCACTACAAGATTTGTGTGTTCCAATCTCTATTAGATAAGATCTTATTTGTGTGTATAGTATTTTCCCATTTTAATGTGCCTATGCAAACAAGGAGCAATGCCACGTGGCGTTATTGGTGCATATGGGGGCCATAAAAACAAGTCCAACAATCCTCATGACATGGTTCAATCATAAGCATTAAACTGGGGGACTCTTTCATCAAAATTTCTTCTTGAACAGCTCACAAAGAAAAGAAAAGATAAAAATGTGTTAGAATCGTCACTGTATAAGAGAATATGTAGTAAGACATAGCTTTCAGAGAAAAAAACAAAATATTCAAAAGACATACGTATCCATTTTATGTCTTTTGAAATAGATGGGGGTTGTTAGTTCCAATGCAGGGCTTTGGTCTGTGATTAGGATTTTGCAGTACTGAAGTTAAAAAGAGTAATGTTGGTTACTGATGGCGAGGGGTGGGGGTGAGAGAGTTAAGGAGTGAAAATGAGCTTTGTAGGGGGTGTGAAAAAGGGCAGAATACAAAATGGACATTCTACATATGCAAAACATAACTTAAGGATAGGGAATACTCTTAATTTATATTGTGTGTCCCCGCGCGGTTTTGAACATGTAGACTGGTAAGAAATTGCCAGTGACAACCTTAGTGCAACTGAGCAAATCTCAGCACACCCCAAGAAGAACTTAGTAATTTCTAAGCAGAATATTCAGTGCTATTCATGTTGTTATTGTTTAAAATATAATTTCCAGTGTAATATTAAACTTTCGCTACTAAATTTAGTTTTATACAAATCTGTAAAATTATTATTGTAGGAGACTTTTATCTCTGTAGCTATGGCTATATATATATATATATATATATATATATATATATATCTTTGTGATGTTGTTACATACTAAATTATAAAATAATCTAAATATAATGATGTTTTCAATAAATACATTATATTAAATGTCCATATCTATAGTTTTATTGAAGTAGATAATGTGGGTAAATCCAGTTCCTCATTTAATGACATATTAATATGGGTAATATCATCTAGGCAAAGTCAGCATATACTCATTATAAAAAAATCCTATTCTTATAACACTTAAACCATAGCAAAACACTAAATTTTGAATCTAATCTTCATTTTAAGAAATTTATAATCTTTGATATTGCCTCATACTAAAACTTTGTAGCTTCAAAATTTGTATTTTCAAGCTAAATATTCATCTCAAGTCAATTTCTAGTAGTCAACATTTATTGTAAAACTCTTATTTCTACATAATGTTATAGAGAGATGAATAAATAAAAAGGTATTGGAAACTTTTAGTTTCAAAATCATACAAATTACTCTGATCTTATTATGGGGGGGAGAGATATTTCTATCATTGCGTAGCAGTTTTTGGGAATTTATATTGTGATATCAGGGATTTGAACTGTAGTTAATTGCA
Organism: Suncus etruscus; assembly: GCF_024139225.1. NCBI lineage: Eukaryota > Metazoa > Chordata > Mammalia > Eulipotyphla > Soricidae > Suncus > Suncus etruscus. The sequence goes on along the minus strand of NC_064857.1, from coordinate 9,926,056 downwards.
TGCATACATGAGTATTGCTTTATTTTGCTTCACCTGTTGTAGTATCTCATTGCACCCTACAATATTCTTCTATCTCTTTATCCATACATTAAATATGGAAGTTATACAGAAATTATTCTTTTTCTCATATCATTTTAAAAAGTCTGAGAAACCCAAGAAACGTAGGTGACATTTATTTAAACTAATCAGATTAGTTTATTTTAAAATGAAAAATGTACTGTTATTTAGTGTCTATATATCAATTTTATGCATAATTCACAATGATAGAAACATGCCTTAAATTATCAAAATTCTCTTGCTGAACTATAAATGATCTTATGACCTTTGATACAAAAGTTGCATATGAATAAGACAAAATGTAACCTATTGATATTTTTCCTTGACCAAATCTGAAAACTCAGATAATGAAGTAATAATGTAAGCACCATATGTTTTGCATAACTGAATGAGAATGAATGAAAGATTTATTTAATTTAATTGGTATATGGTATTATCTCAGCTCCCAGCATACACCAATAAAAAACTGAAACTCAAGCATCAACAACTTTGTAATGTGTATCTTGTGGTGATTTAATTAAAAAAATAAAGAAAAAAAGTGAGCCAAATAACCAGAATGGAATGCAATACTTAAATATACTTTTGGAATAAATACCTGAAGTATACCTTAAATCATCTTTATGGTGATGAATTGTTTAACCAATGTTAAGTGAAATGTTAAAAGTAAATGACATATTTTGCATAGAGCCTGAAATGAATATATAAAATATATTACTGGCACCTTTTCTTGTATATTTCTACCCATAATTTTCACTATATATATATATATATATATATTTCTGTATATGAGTAAACCCTATAAGTAGTAGTACAATAACCTAAATTATAGAAGATATGAAAAATTAGTCTTTATTCTAACTGCCAAAGAATATCTTCATTTATTATTTTATTTTTATTACATTTTTCCAACCCTAAACTATTGTTATTTCCTAACCTCAATATGGTTTGTCATTTTTTATCTAGACCACTTTATTTCCTGCTTGCTTTATGTATCCTTACTACATTTTTTTCCAAATAAGATTACTTTCTAAGATGCTTTCCTCTGTGTTGACTAAAATCTTTTTATTTTCTGATAAAATTGAGATGAAAAAATAATCTAATAGTTTTATTTCTTGCCATTATTTATGACTACCATCAGAAAACCAAAATTGATCCAAAATCATCCAAAAATAATTACATAAAGTTTACTTATTTGGACATTTTCAAAGGAAGTTGAGGAAATTTGAAAACTTAGTGGAATAATCAACACCTGACAATGATGTGGAAGTCTAAATGACTGTATACCCAAAATTTGGATTATTACTCTTAAATGAATGAAGATTGATCACCTTTCAGGAAATTAACTCCCTTTTGAGAATTGGAGCATGACTGTATTTGGTCTAATTATTTTAGGGCATTATTTATCAGTCATAATGTCTGATTGCCTAATGTACCTTAGTCATAATGTAAGAGTACTCTAAGCTTTTGCCTGAGTATTATTTAATAAATGAACTTCCCTTGCTAAAAATAGCTGGATAAATTATTGGATTTACCACTGTTGGACTTACCACCTGCCAAGATGGAACTGAGTTATCCATATATTTCTGAAAATTCTTGCCAATGGAATCTTACATTGTCCAGAAAGCTTTACTCTATTGATATATAGCCTATTGATTATTAATATATTTCTACAGACTATAATATAGCTGTGCTGCAATAAGAATATTGGTGGACCTTATACATCTAAATGGGGTATCAGGAAAGGTGAGAGGGAAACTAGACATTGGTGGTGGTAAATATGATTGGTGAAGGTTGTGATACGTTGTATGATTAACTCAATCATAAACATTTCTATTAAAAAACTATTACAAACAACCTTGTAACCACTGTGTTTAAATAAAAATATAATTGTTAAATAAAGAATATAATCATGTGTCATATATAAAACATATGAAAGGATATATCTTATATATGAGTATACTTATAAACATGAGAGTATTATTCATTCATGAAGTTATTGGCATACAATTTTATAATATATTACAGTTTCATATTCATGTAAATAAAACAGTAATACGTGAAAAGTTGATATAAGTATTATTACTATTAATACAAATTTCATATAATCAATACACATCAAAATTTATTAATTATTTAGTTTGGGAGATTACTTTAGCCTTCCTTAAAGCAACTGACTTTACTACTGTCACATGAAATACCAAATATGAGTGAAAATGCAATAACCTTTTATCTCCACTTTGGTTTATAAAATATATCCAGTACTTCAATAATCTTATGTGCTTAAGAATAAAAATATCAGGGGCTCTAGATATAGTCTAGGTGCTTGTATTGCATGGTATTAGTTAAATTCATATTGTTTAATCCACTCACTAGTTGAAAAACTTGCTTTTCAATCATCAAATGTTTATTGTATTATTTTTCTATACTTTTTCTCTGCCCCATTGATTAATTTCAGTAATTGTACTTAGTGCATCCATAAAATTCAATAATAGTATATTTTTTTTGATGATATAATACTTCAATTTAAATGTTTTCCAGCATTATTCCAGTTACTGTCATTTCTTTGCCTCTTTCTCCATTCTTATTTCTTCTTTGCTTATTCTTCTTTAGCTTGACCATTTTTACATTTTTGTTGTAGTCGCTGGAAGGGCTTACCATATATCCACATACATATTTTTAAATTTATACCTTAAATAAATATCACTTCAGATGATAAACTGAGAAACTTGTCAGCATAGAGATACTTTAATTATCTGATGATATATTTACATATTCATATATGTATTGAAATTCCACATTGGTATAGGAAATATATTTACATATTCAAGTGTGGTGAGTTTTTCTTAATTCTTCATATGCCTAGTCGATTTTAATTATATGCTGGATATTTTGAATATCATGTAATGAGCCCCTTGATCTTGCTCAAATACTACAGATGTTCTTACTTCAGCAAAATTGAGAGGTTTAGGTTCTGCTCACAGCTCTAACTTCTAGAAATACGTCCTAATGTCATTTCAATTATCAGTCTTTCTTTTATATTCTGTTCAGATTGTTCATTTATAGAAGGCATTGAGTGTCAGACTAGACATTAGTGATAGTTTGTCTCTCTACTTTCTACTCTCAAAATATACTGATCAAGTTCAAATTCATGGATTCAAAATTCAAATGTTTATTTAGAACAATTCATAACAAATTAATAGCAACACTGTTCAGTTTTCTTAGTTACTCTCATAATATTTGAGTTCTCTCAGAGTCTTACAGGAGTATTCTTTTGGTTTTCACTTTCAGGGGTACTTGGTGAAGTGATACAGATGCTTCAATGCTAGGGCCAAAGCATGTTGGGCTACTGATACCATGGACCTCCAGCATTTCCCAGGGCTACATACTCTTAGTACTCAGGATCCCCAGCAGTTGCTGGGGATCTAACCTCATTCTCACAGATAGGATCACTGGTGATCCTGTCTTGTACTTCCTAACCATTCTCTAGTCTGAAATTTGAGCTCTGTTTAGAGCTTGGCTTAATATAATTAACACCTCTAGGATTATGACCGGATCCAAACAGTTGAGGGTAAGAAAAAGGGGTAGAGAAGGGGAAAGAAAGAGACACACAAAGAGATAAAGAGACAGATAGGCAGACAGACAGACAGGCAAGCAGGCAGGCAGGCAGACAGGCAGACAGAGACAGAGAGAGACAGACATTGTAAACCATACAATGAGGATTTACTATTCCCTTCGTAGGCCAACATCAACTCTGTGGAAGGAAGATTTTCTTTCTTTTGTGTATCTGATGGCAGACACTTGTTGTAGCCACTGTACTTGTTGAAGCCTACATTTCCACTTCATAAATTCGAACAAGCAGCTTAAAGTTGTCTCTTCCTTCATTAATATCCACTTTCAGCTTTTATAATCTCTCCATCAGGTTGGGGATTATAATATGTGATAGATTCATTGTCCTTCATGAAGATTTAATATCTAATGTCTTCCAAATTTGACTAGGATTATGTAATTTTCTATTCTTTAATATCTGCTCCAATCATTGGTCTAAATTCTATTTAGATGTTGATTCAGGTTAAGAATCTATACTATTTTATATGAAGCCAAAATTCTTGACCTTTTATTTTAATTTAAAACATTAATTGAATTATAATATTTTTTTCAAGAACTGTCCATTTACATTTTAGGTGTTTACTAAACATTATAGATGTTATATAAAGAGATTTTACTGGTTGGTCAAAATAAAAACAAATTTTTTTCACTTTTTTATGTACAAATTTTTATGATGATATTTGACACTATTGACTAAATAATTCCAGTGTCTTCTATCTGAAGATCTCATTTAGAATGTTTTGACTGTATCAATTAGGTTTAATTTCAGTGTTTTTTATTAATATCTTTATTTAAACATCTTGATTACAAATATGATTGTAGTTGGGTTTCAGTCATGTAAAGAATACCCCCGCCCTTTCAACAGTGCAACATTCCCACCATCAATGTCCCAAATCTCCCTCTTCTTCACCCCACCCCTGCCTGTACTCTAGACTGGCTTTCCAGTTTCCTCATCCATTCACATGGTTATGATAGTTCTCAGTGTAGTTATTTCTCTACTGCACTCATCACTCTTTGTGGTGAGCTTCATGTAGTGAGCTGGAATTTCCAGCCTTCCTCCTTTTGTCTCTGAGAATTATTACAGAAATAAAACCCATAGATGAGTAAGACTATTCTGCGTCTATCTCTTTTCCTCTGACTTATTTCACTCAGCATAATAGATTCCATATACATCCATGCATAGGAAAATTTCAGGACTTCAGCTCTCCTGATAGCTGCATAATATCCCATTGTGTATTTGTACAAAAGTTTCTTGAACAATCCATCTGTTGAAGGGCATCTTGGCTGTTTCTAGAGTTGGGCTATTGTAAATAGGGCCAATTGCACCATTTATTGTTAAATAATTGGACTCCATTCTAAACATTAAGCGAGTGCACTCACAGGGCAATTTGTTGCATGCATAGATAGTTTTTACATAGTTTATATCACCTTGCTATAGGAGATTGAGGAGGTAGGTGGACCTATTCTTTACTTAATTTTTTAAATGCAGTTGTTTCCTTTTTTACTCTTAGGTAGTAATCAAAATTCTATATTTCTCTTGACTTTTCGAGAGCTGCCAAACTGTAGTGTCACACTTTACATTTGTCTGACAAGAAGACACTCTCTGGGGATCACTGACAGGAGTCAGTGGACTCCAAACATTGCTCTGATGAACCATGGAAGGCACATTCCTCTTTAGAACACCAGGTACTGCCAGGAAGAAATGAACAGGAAAAATAAATGCTAGCAACAAACTTATTTGGATTTCATTTAAAATAGCTCTTTGAGTAATGATTATTTTTTACTCATAAAATATACAGAAATTCAGGATCCGAATTATTTAGGTTTTCTATAAATTTTCAGTGTTTAATTTTAGTCATTTTTTTAACTTTGGGATAGCCGACTTTTAAATATGTTATAATCACACATTGTCAGTAAAGTCATTGTCTCTGGAGAATCAATATGAAGCTATGTGAAATTCAGAAGAAACCCTTGTACATTTGAAAGTGAATGGTGTACCTGTTTCTCTCATTCAGTATATATATATTATCTTTGTAATAATTTTGGAATCATGCATTTATATGCTGTTGATAATATTAACAATTTTGTGGAGCTGGACTTTCTATTTGTGACACAAATTTTTATTTTATTTTATTTTATTTTATTTTATTGTTTTCTGGGTCACACCTGGTAGCACTCAGGGTTTACTCCTGGCTCTATGCTCAGAAATTGCTCCTGGCAAGCTCAGGAAACCATGGCAGGATTTGAACCACCGACCTTCTGCATGCAAGGCAAATGCTTTACCTCCATGCTATCTCTCTGGTCCCTGTGACACCAATTTTTATTGAAACAATGGAGGTGGAAATATTTTTGATAAATGGATAAAATCAATAATTGCATAACATATTTAAAGTAATCTTACTAGAGAAATACTGTTCAATTTTGCAAAATGGCCATACTACTTTAACAAATGCTTAGAAGTTTGCATAATTCGAAACTCAAGACATACTTTTTTACATTTTATCTTTCTAAATCTGTAAGTGATTTACATTTATTTATGCATGTGTTTGTGTTTATGTGCATATAAATCCATGTTTCTTTATATATGTCTGATTCTGAAGTTACTGTGTGGCCTATAAATATTTTCTCAAATACATACTAGTTGGTTAGTGACTACCTAGAATAGTATGAAAATATGTGTTTAACTTAAGGCAATATTTCTCAATATGAATGAGAAATCATATTTACTATCTTAAAAAAGAATGAACCTCTCAAAGCGGATATCAATATGTACTATTAGAATATGAGAACATTACTATCAGAAACCAATTAAAACCTTTTTGTTATTCTCTTCTCTACTTTAAATAAAATGCATCCCATAATTAACATAATTGAACATAATACATCTGATTCCTGATAAATGAGCAAAGTTATTTACAAAAATAATAGGAATAAAAATAAAAAAATAGGTAAGAGAAAAAAAATGTTTTTCAAAAAAACATACAGTGATGGGGCCCAAGCTATAGTGCATCGATAAGGACCTGGTTTCAATCCCCGGCATCCCATATGGTCCCCTTCGCCAGGAGTGATTTCTGAGTGCATAGCCAGGAATAACCCCCTGAGTGTCACTGGTTGTGGCCCAAAAACCAAAAAAAAAAAAAAAAAGTACAGTGATAAGTAAATTTTTGAAAAGTATTGTTTCTCCAATGAGATTATTAGGAAATACATTGTTTCTATATTAAAGTGAGCAAGGTTATTTTAAAAGGAGGAGAAAATGTCAAAAAACAAACAGAGAAGGAAGTTTAAAAAGAAAGAAAAAAAAGTACAGTGGCAAGTAAATTTTTGAAAATTATTATATCTTCAAATAAGTTATGTAGACAATGACGAAAGTTTTAATAAGCCCTTGTTAGCTGCTCATTGTGTTATTTTATTTGTTTCTGAATATTAAGTGCCTCTGCTACAAATTGGCATCTGACTTGGTGTATTCATATAAGGATAGCAGCATCAAACAAATTAAGTTGGTCAGGAATTCAAAGTGCTTTTTCTCATACTGAGACTTTTATAGGTCATGTCCTCAGCTCTCGGGTCCCCCAGAAGAAGAAGTGTGAATGTGTGTGTGTGTGTGTGTGTGTGTGTGTGTGTGTGTGTGTGTGTGTGTGTATTGCGAGGGTTCCCAAAATTGCTCCAGAACAGTTCTGGTGAGATCAGCCCCAAAATTCACACAACTGAAGTTGGATCAGATTGGTATCTCTAAAGAGAATTGTGGAGGATAGGTGAAATGGTAATTTTTGGGTGATGAATGAAGCAGGCATGGCTTCAGCAGTGTAGGGGCTTGTTTCACCCTCTCCTCCAATTTTGCCAGATTTCAACTGTGTGGCCAGAGTACCCATGATTTTTCATGACATGGTTCATATCTCTTCAAGAAAATAAATAGTGAGTCTATGGAACATGGTGACTGCATTTGTCGTTGTGATTCTCACTATTATTTTTATATATTGTTATGCCCTTAAAGGTGAACATCTTCATAAAACAGGACATCTTTGAAATGCAGAGATACATTGTAAAGTGTTCACCGATTATTGAGAAGTATATTTTAAAGTAATGATTTCTATATCCTGTTATTTCAATTTGAAACCTATATTCTACTGTCTTTCTCTTTATTTTGAAGTGGCCACTGGAGATCAATACCTGATAGCTCTATCATCTTGGCCTTTGATTTTTCAAAATAATTTTCTCTCGAAGCAAAGCATTACATACTAATAAAATCACTGGACGTTAGGTAAGATTGCTGAGTGAGTTACAACCTGGTGCTAATGGAAATGTGTTAATTTTCCAAAACATTACCTTGATGTTTGATTCAATAACAAGTAAGGTGACAATAAATACCAATGACTTCTGAAATTGGGTGAGAATCAAGATGAGAAATTAGAAAACACTTACCAAATCAAGCTAACAGAATACTTGCTAAGACTATACAAAAGAACATTAAGAGATATATGCCATTTATGTATAAGAATGCATTTAACACTGAATACTTCTCGTCTCTCAAATATCTTCATGGTAATTGGCTCCAAACTCCAAGATAGTCCTTAAAAATTAGTCATCATGTTGATGAATGGATTCTGGAAACACACACATAAGAAAATGCATAAAACTATATTATAGATTGCTTTACTGAGTCAGCAAAGTGTTATAAGTTTATAGCCAGCTTAAAAGGGAATGAAAGCATCCATTATTCTGCTGCAGAAGAACTCAAATCACTAGCAAAGTCTATTGGCAGTACACATTTTCAGATTGTCATGAAATAACAACTGCCTGTCAAACTATGCAGTAGGAATTAGGAACTGTCAATGAACTCCACATCTTTTATCAAAACCTAGGAAGGTGTTTATTGAAAAATTGTGCAACATTCTTAAAGACAACTTCAGACTTACTTAAAATATTCTTTAAGGATCATATCAGTATTTTCCCTAGACTGTAGACTGTAGATTATGAAAAAGGAGCTGATCATTTAGTGTGTATCAAACCTTCTATCTTTATAGAGTTATGCATGTCATCAACTCAATTTGTTAATTTTTGTGATTAAGCATAACACTTGTTTGTTTATATTAGCACTTATTTAAGTCCTTATCATGATACCCATATTGGATGAACTGAAAGATGCCTCATATTTTACATATAGGAAAATTGATACAGAAATTAGCAAATCCTAAAATAATACCAATCTTCTACCCTTCTTTGAGAGTGATTCAGAGAAGTCAAGGTTTAGTTTATAACTTCAAGACATCATTAACTAATGACTGTAAGCCATTCTAATTTCCTCAGAGTTTCCTATTAGAATATACCAATGTTCTAGAATCCAAATAGTCACTAAGGGAACAATGGAAGATGTTTCATAGTTATTTCATCATTTATCCATTTGCAATCACCTCTTAAAAACCATGTTAGTGACTCAACTCATGCTTTTAAATGTACCATTAAAGAGAGGGGGTGCACTTAAATGCCTTGTGGGATACTTCAGTTACTTCTCATACAATTTCACAGTGGCCCTCAATTCTTTCTTTAATTATTAACTATACTTTGTTGTGTCCCTGAGTCCAAATATAAGTGGAAATTTAGCTTTTCAAGATTAACTTACCTAACACAATATGTCCAAACATATTCATTCATCATTACAGTTGGTGATGTATCTATAAATGGATTGCAAGTATAGAAAGAAGTAAAACACACACGTAACATGTTCTTAATATGCAGAGAACAACACCGGCACACAGTGGCATTTTGTTCTAGTTGTTCAATATCATGATGATTTTAAGATTCCTTATATATATTTTTAAATATAAAATATAATTATCAACAATAAGTATCAACATATATAAATATTAATCTAGGTTGATTTGTATTTATATGCTACATAATCTATTCATTTTTAGCTATATAACATTATAATAGTTCTGATAGTGTTGCACTTTATATGGATTTTCTATATTATCCCTTAAAAACTGTCTTTTCCTCAAGTTTCACAGACAAAATTTATTTTATATTTGAATAAAAATTTTCTGCAAAGTCATTTCACCAGACACTAAAAGAAAGTATTATAGAAGAGAATGCAGGAATGCTTGTTTTATGAATTTAGAAATAAAATTGAGGGGCCGGGTAGGTGGCGCTGGAGGTAAGGTGTCTGCCTTGCAAGCGCTAGCCAAGGAAGGACCACGGTTCGATCCCCCGGCGTCCCATATGGTCCCCCCAAGCCAGGGGCGATTTCTGAGCACATAGCCAGGAGTAACCCCTGAGCATCAAAGGGGTGTGGCCCAAAAACCAAAAAAAAAAAAAAGAAATAAAATTGAATTTTACACTTTTGCATGTTTATTCATATGCAGAACAATATTACTCTTTAAATCAATAAATGAGATATTTATGCTTGCTGCATCCTTTTTGTATTAATGCATTATTGTTCAACTCAAGTGCATTTTGAGGTAACAGCCTAAAATGCATTTCATTAAGTAAAAGTGTTTTGGCATTAATGTAATGGCTGGTGATATCTATAATTTGAAGTCTGCAGTGTGTTTTTATGGAAACTCTTTTTGTGTGTGGCAACTAAAATAAAACTACTGAATATCTTTAGGATATTGTTTTTCTCCAGGTTAGAATTCATCCCTTTGGCCTAGTAGAATTTAAATTGGCTATATCAGTATTAAACAAGATATTACACCCTTGTCATTTCTTTATAGAAAGCAACTCTATATTGCCATTAGTATGATAGCATCTTTCAGTATTTTAATATTTGAACTAATAATGAAACAGGATATTGCCAGCAGACATGCCTGTGTCAAGTTTATGTACAACAAGAACAATATAGTCATAATTTTATTTATTTTTTTAACTCCATCACCCAAGTCATAATTAAAAAAATTCATTGGCTTATGAAAATAAATGCAGAGAATGAATATTCTAGACAAGTATTTGTCTAACTTATCTTAGATTCGTGATATTTTAGGATGTATAACTTCAAATATTTAGCAAGTGAACACAATCACTTTTCTTTAGGGACCAGGTTTTAGGAATGTTCCATGTTTTTCAATATGAAGACAAAAATATAGAACTATAGCTCTCTGTGACACCATGTAATACCAACTAATTTAGGTGCTCAGGAACATCTGTGAAGTAGATATGAAATACCACGAAGCAGCAGTATACATCGGTGATATGCATATTATATTTAATTCCAAAATTCATAAAGAATGGAGATTTTTTACTGGACATAAAAGAAACACAATCCTCTTTCAGATTTATAACACATCTTAATTAGCACTGTGCTCTATGGCATCTTTCAGCTACTTTAGTCTTCGTGGAAACATGAGAAACGAGAAAGGAAGTAAGGAACCGAGAAGGCACTTTTAATAGACCATGTCAGTATCCATATTTTTAGTCTTCTAAAAAACTTGTCTGAACAACTATTATGAATATTTATCTTATATGAAGCAAGGATGTACGGACTGAACGATGCATAACTCTATAAGAATTTGCTCTTACAAGACTCCATCAGTTCTAATTTTTAAAGAAGAAACAAATAGTATGTAATAAAAGTAATTAGTAATACAAATACTTTTAGAAATAAGTGTGTCTGGGAAAGAGTGTAGGGATTCAGATGTTTGTTCTATTCTAGGCACCATATGATCTCTCATGTTTGGCCAATTGTTTCTCTGGTAACCCTCAGGATCTCTCTAGTATAGACATGTGGTTCCTAAGTACTGTGGTTCTCAGCACCTACAAGTAGAGAAGGTCTGAATTCTTGGAACATTTTTATTTTAAAATTAACTTTATTTAAACACCATGGTTTACAACGTTGTTTATAATAAAGTTTATTTTTCACAGTTACAAGACTGTTCATGATTGAGTTTCAGTTATACATTGTACAATACTACTTACCAGCGCACATTTTTGTCACCCAATGTCCCGTTTCTCTCTCATTCTTCCTTCTCCTTTTCACCTTCCTTCCTCGATGACAGTCTTTTTCCTCTCTCTCTTTCTCTCTCTATTTCTCCTTCTCTCTCTATTTCACCTTTCTTTCCTCCTTTCTATTTCTTTTATTATTTATTCCCTTTAGACACCGTGGTCAGCATATTTATTACTGTAGGGATTTCATACATTTTACTTTATATTATTTTTAGAGTTTTTTGGGGGGAGCACACCCGGTGTTGCTCAAGAGTTACTCCTGGCTCTGCACTCATAAATCACTCCTGGCAGGCTCGGGGGACCATATGGGATGCCGGGGGATCGAATCCAGGTTGGTCCTGGGTCAGCTGCATGCAAGCAAACGTCCTACCACTGTGCCACTGCTCCAGTCCCATCCTCTCTGGATACTATTATAATACTATATTTTATTATTTCTTGAACATTATTGAATACATATCTCCTGAACATTATATTTGATCTTTTCTGACCAATTAGTCAAGCATTATTGAGAATGGTCCCAGGGTACTGAAGGCAGCACTTGAGAATTATCATCAATAAACAAAACAAAACAGTACAAAAACAGAAATGAGATTAAATATGGGAACAGATAGTTTCAACTCTTTGGAAAATTTATATAAAATATAGAAGTTATTTATATGCTTTCTTAAAGGACACTTAAAGTTGTAAAACTTTAAGAAGAAAGTTTATATCCAGGTAAACAGATCAAGATATAGAGCATAGTGGTCATAAGTAAGAAAATAACTTTTTTCTTTTGTAGAACTTTTATTTCCAAGTTGATATCCATGCAGGACACACTTGACTCAGCTTATGATATTGCAAAAGCATGTAGTTATAACATTTCAGGGTATTATAAAAACTGGGAAGTTTATATTTGAAGAATATTTAATAAAATTAATATTGATGTCATTTTCTATTTTTTTTCCCTAGGGGAGCACATCTAGCTATGCATGTTTTTGTGCTCATAGATCACTCCTGGCAGGCTCAGGAGAGCAAACGAGGAGTTGGGAACTGAACTCAGGTTGACTGAATGTAAGGCAAATGCGGCTTCTACTGCACTATCATTAATACTCCTTGATAGTACTTTAATCTCAATTTTAATGTTGCATTTGATTTTTTCCTGGATTTTGCATCATGGATATATAATTTCTTGTAACCTAGTCAACCTAATCTCAGTTTTAAAATGAAAAAACACTTATTAATAATAATTAATTTCAAGAAAAACCCAAGCTACACTAAAAAAAATGTGGTAATCAAGAAGTGTGGACCAAGAATATGTGTTTCAGTTTTTATATTTTGTGGTACTGATTTTTCATAACTTCATTCACTCATTAATTTAAGTAATCATTAAGTCATTAACTACTGAATTATTTGTTTGTTGTTGATCTAAAAATTAAACATTCAAACATTGAAAACAAATGCACTCTGTACTCAATTTTTTTCTAAACAGTTATCCATACAAGGGTGCAATTTTATATTTTCTCTCTGCTATTCGAATACACAAAACCAAACACAAATTTGATTAACTTAGTGAACATTTGCCAAACTTTCCAGCAATAATAAGATAAATATTAATAGCATTAATTTATTAATATTAATACATTTTAGACCTTAGATCTCATGAGCTCATAAAGCAATGTTCAAGTAACTGTACAGTCTCCTAAACCAGTAAAAAAATAACTTATGTGATTTAAGATATACATTTTTTTCATCTCAAACAGGTTTATTACAGCTATTTAAAAATAAAAAGAGTTCACTGAGGAGATAACCAAAAAAATTGGTTCTCCTCAAAAAAAAATTTAAATAACTTCAATTGAAGTCATATCCTGATGCCAGGTTTAAGGTAGTTGACTTGCATGCAACTGGCCCCAGTTTCATCCTGAGAAACACATATGATTCTCCAGCTTGGCATGGATCCCTGAGCACAGATACAAGCATAAACTCTGAGCACTCTTGTGTCATCCCAAACGAAACCAAAATAAAAAGGTTTAAGAACAGAAAACTCAGCCAAAATAGTGAGCCAGAATTTAGCAGCGACTTAGGCAATAATTAATGGTATTGACTAGCTTTTTAGTACATAAATAAATCTTACAACATAAATCACTATCTTAAGGAATTTCAATACTTTATTGTCCAAAAAAAGGTTTTTATAAATAGTCTTTGACAATTAAGGATATTTAAACTAATTAAATATCCAGCCTACTTTTATTTACTTTTTGTGGAAATAATAACTATATTTTGGAAATATGAGAGGGAATAGAGTGAGAGAGGGGTGTATGTGTGAGTGTAAGTGAAACAGAAGGAAACAGACAGGAAGACAGAGACAGAGAGTTCAATAAATTTAAGAGAAATTAAGTGTTTTTGCCTAGATAAGGAGCTCCAGAATTGAGTGGTGGCCAAATTGTGATTTAAATCTTTCACATTTCTAGTCCTTATCTTAATAGATTTCTCCCCTACATTTTCCACATGGTAACTTTCTGTTTTTACTAAAATCAGGTCTGAATCATGCATGTGTACATTAAGAACTTTATTTCCTTGAAATACATCAGGAGTTCCTTGTAAAGTAATAAATTAAATTATCACATATATTATTTCTTTTCTATCCTTAATTTGTATAGTTTTACAAATGAACTTCCTCAACTATATTTTAGAAAATAAATTTTCTGGTAAAGTCATATTTATTTATTAGTTCTGCACTTCATGGGAATATTATATACAGCAGCAGCCTGGGTGATTGGTATAACAAAATATATTATTTGAATTCATAATTTCTTTTTTTTTTGTTTTTGGGCCACACCCAGCAGTGCTCAGGGGTTACTCCTGGCTGTCTGCTCAGAAATAGCTCCTGGCAGGCACGGGGGACCATATGGGACACCGGGATTCGAACCAACCGCCTTTGGTCTTGGATCGGCTGCTTGCAAGGCAAACGCCGCTGTGCTATCTCTCCGGGCCCCTGAATTCATAATTTCTAATAAAACCACATCTGCAAGATACTGAACCCTGACAATCTCAATTAGAGTTCAGAATTTTTTATTCTGTTATACACTTATAATTTTAAATATTTATTAGGAGGGGATAGACTGCTTCCTCCCATACATTTTCCTGGAAATGACATGGATGGAAAGAAATTGATTTCTTATAACTTTCTGAGCACAGAGCCAGGAGTAATGCCTGAGCACTGCCATGTGTGGCCCAAAACCAATACATAAATAAATAATTGTTTAAAATTAAAAAAGATTTTTAAAAAGTTTCAACTAATAGAAATTCAAACTTGTACAAAGACACAGAATTAAATTGACAATAATATAAAATTAGATAAGTGCTAAAAAAATCTCAAAAAATTAAAATATCACATAAAAGGGAATCTAAATAGGCCTATCATCAACATTTGTACAGTATTGCTATAAGTCCAAAGGAAATTTGATAGCATATTTAAGAACTGAATGAAAATCAAAAATATTTTACCAAAAAACAGAGAGATGGCTAACCTGGGTTCAATTTTCAGAAACCCAGGTGGTCCCTTGAGCCGCACCAGGAGTGATCCCTTAGTACAGAGCCAGAAACAAGACCTCGATACAGCTGAGTTAGTCAAAAAAAAATAATGATAATTATGAAAATAAAGTAAATATAGAAAGACACGCTGTAATATATCTGTTCAGTGTATAGAGACATAATGGTTAAAACAACGGCAAACCTTACTTTTACAAATCTCTTAGACTTAGACTCTAAGTTGTCTAAAAACATGAAGGTGTTTTGTGGCATATAATACTCATTTTCACTTAAGCTACTATTTTAAGTGGGGTGAAGAGAAAGCACAGATGCAAGGATGTTTTCTTTACAAGCAGTCAACAAGTCAATTTGGGTCGCCACCAAATATGGTCTCCCAATCGCTTCCAGGAGTAATCCCTCCCTAAACACCACCAAGTTGATTCCCTTCCTCCCCCTACAAGTAAAATTAAGCAACAACTACCTTAAATCACTAGATTTTCAAACCAAGAGTTTTGCTGAAATTATCAAACAAGAAAAGAGTCTCAACAGTTTTTTCAAAAAAATTTTTTTTCTATTGTTCAGTACTTAATTTTCTAAATGTGCTTGATATGGAAAGAAAATAATCACTTGGTACATTAATATCATTTTAATTATTGTTTGAAAATGGGCCATTGATTGCATATTTTTATTCAGATTAACTAATAATTATAAGATCTTCAATACAGCTTTTCCCCTAAGATTTGTAATAAGAAGACAAGAGAAAAATGAATTTAAAATAATTATCTTTAGGCATAGTCACCTTTGATTACTTATGACAAAAGTATGTGTTCAAAAGTATTTCTCTATAAAACTAGAGTCATAATTTTATTTCTAAATTTATTTAACACACATGTTTTAAACTCATAGTATAGTTTATAGAAATGTAAATAAGTCATACATATCTCTAGGCATAATTATCAAAATATCTGTCAATGAAATAATTTTTGATATGAAGTATAGTGAATATTCAACATATTTTTGAAAATATTTTATTTTCTATATTTCTGATGCATTAAAATTGATTATTCACATAGACATCCTAAAGGAATTTATAATTCAGAGAGACACAGAGATAGATAATATTAAAAAGATTATGTTTTTATATGATATAAATAAAATAAATTCATGTAAATACTATAAAATTAAAGGCAAATGCTGAAGGTAAGTTTTTATTGATTTAAATCATATTTTATCCTAAGACTTTGGAGAATTTGCAGTGTTTTTTTTGTTTTGCATTGTTTGGTACCACAGCTGGCAGTGTTCAGGGCTTACTTTTGGCTCTGCACTCAGAAATCACTACTGGCAGGCTCAGTGTACCATATGGAAAGCTGGGAGTAGAATCGGAGCAGCTGTGTGCATGGCAAATGTCCTACCAGCTGCCCTATCTCTGGCTCCTGAATGCATAGTTTTTATTCTAGCGCTAGTAATATTTATATATATTTTGAGATATTTATTAAGTAACTTTGGTTAGGAGAAGCATTCAAGCAATGTTCCAGAGGTCCTAGGTTCCCTTCTAGCAATGCTTGTCTAACTGGATTTATGTTAATCTGAGGGCCTAAGGCCTATGTTAATATGAGCTCCTGTCCCTGTAGTATTTGTAATTACCCATGTAACCAAGTGCAATATTTTGGTGTTTACCAAGGCATATTGTCGAGGTTGAGAAAATAAATGCTCTTGGATTGAATTTAGAGGGGAATAATGGTGATATTTTCAAAACTGAACAAAAAATAAACTTTATATTTAAAACTTATTTGGACTTTTATAATATCATTTGTTTTGGAAATTTATTTTATCTATTCCAATGTTTTTGTATTCATGGATAATTTGGGAAACTCTAGTCATTGGGGTTCAGGAGCCTCTTCTTGTCTGAAGCTTAGGGTAGACCTTGCATGTGCTCAAACGAAGTGTGAGACATTAAGGTTGGCAAAGGTCCTGCTCCAGCCTACTGAACTATTTTTCCAGTCATGTATTTACATTTTACTGGCTACTTTTACTCATACTTTTGCTTATCATTCTCAATAGTTTCTCAATGCTTTCTCAATAATTCCAATTATTTTCTATCTGTGTTAATAGAACATTTTCTTTTATGAGTGAAATACTGTGTACTGAAGTGTATTTAATAAACTTTTATCTGCCTATTTTTTATTTTAGGTAGTAGTGTGAAAAAAGACTCAATTGTAAAGGTGAACATTAAATAATATAATTGTACACAAATAGATGTCAATATATGATTTACATTTTATCACAATGATCATTGATATTTCTTGATCAACAGAAACAGAATCGAACTATCAGTGTTTCAAAGTGATCAAAGATATTTTATAGACTGAATAAAAATAAATTTAAAATTATGAAAAATTATTTGAAGGTATTTTAATAGAGATTCATCCAATGATATTTTTCTGTATCCATTACTGTGTAATTCTATACATTTGTGTAACTTAAATTATTTGGTAGGGAATAGAGGAGTTTAAGATTTTTTAATAAAGCAAGATAATTTTTATTGAACAATACTTAGAAAGATGTGAGAGGAGAGAAAGTGGGAAAACATGTGATCAAGAGACAACACGGAATTTTCCAGAGTGAAAATAAGCAAGCAATAATTCAACAGTATTCATTACTATTCTCTAAAGGACCCTTGTCACTGATGAGCATTCCAGATGATGTTTTTTTTCCTGAAACAGTATATGGAATGACAACTTAATTAAAACTGTGACAAAGTACAACCACACGAGAGAAAAAACAAAAACAGAAGAAAAGAGGGCAGACAGAAGGTGATAGTGATGTAGATAGAATGAGACAAGATGAGGAAATAAAACAGAAGGAGAGGAGAGAGGAACAAAGATGAGAATTAGGATAGTTGTGTGTATTTGTGTGTGTGTTTGTTATTTTAGAGGGCCACATTTGGTATTGCCCAGGCTTTCCTCTTAGATCTGCACTCTTGGTGGGTTAAGGGACTCATAAGGGATGATAAAAATCCAACCCCAGCAGACACATGCAAGGCAAAAATACACTATCCCATTGTTCTAATGCTCCAGTCCCAAATCCAAATACTTTGTTTATATCCTGAAAGGCAATGTCTTTTGGTGTTATCAAGAAAGTTATTTTTGAAGATGCATGCAGTATTCAACAAATTTTGAGCATGAATTGCTTTTCATATACTGCTTTACATATAGGAATATAGTTAATAGATTCACTGCTCTTTTGGACTTTATATTCTTCTAAAAATGTCATTTTACTTTTGCCAGCCATTTTTAAAACCTTTCTTAAAATATGATTAAAATAGATACAAAAGAAAGAGCTATCAAATGAATAAAAGTGATATCTAAAATGTTGACTTGAACAATTGGATAGACTATGTGAGATAAAAAGCTTCATACTGGAAAATGATGGAAGGTGATCAAATTTCATCTTGAGAAATATTTCAAGGTGATAATTAAGGTAATATATATTTAACAAGTGTATGATTGTTTAGAATCATGGGACATTTAGATTTAAACAACATATATTAATCATTTTTCTACATGCAATATTTCATAAAGACTACAAAAATAATTAAAAAGTTATTCACTGTAAAGGTCAAGCAGCAAACAATATTTAAGGAATAAATATAAAGACAACTAAAAATATGAAGATTTACAGAAACCAAGAGAGAAGGTTTTCTAGAAAACTCATATATAGTATCACATGCTACAGAGTAAAGAAAGAGGAAGGGTAGACTATTCTTTTATTCATTTCTATCTGTAATAGCAACTTTTTTATAATCTACCTGTCTTGATCTATGAATAACTAAATAACAAATAAATAAATAACTTTTATTTAGCTTCCTCAATTAATGTGTGAGGAAAGCTTATGAATTCAGTTTATTGAATAGATTTAATTAGGTAGAATTTGAGAAAAGTAAGATAAAATTTTTAAAATAAATAAAGATATTTATTTAAGCACACCATGGTTTTAATGAGAAGCAGAAAATGTATGTTAAATGTAGTGCAGATTACAAGGGTTCATGATCTTGTAAAAATGGAAGGCTAGAAGAGTAAAATAAATTAAAATCTAAAAGTTTTTTTTTAATTTGTTAAATTGAAACCAATGTGAATTATAAGTCTTTCACAGTTGTTTTTCAGTCACAGTGACAGTGAATTAGGGCCATTCCCACACCAGTGTTGACTTCCCTCTGCCATAGTTCCCAGCATGTCTCCCATACCTCCATCCTTAGCCCCTGGACTGCTAGTGTAACAGGTCCATTTTGTGTGTAGCTTGCTATAGTTTGGGTCTCTTGAGGCTATTGTTGTTAGCTTTGGTTTGGGTATTTAGATCTGAACTTTTTTTTTTTTTATGTTTCCTGAGACAACTTGGCTCCTGTGTCCCATTTACTTTTTTTTTTTCCGTTTTCTCAATTTGTAGGAGAACATAGAAATATGAGTAAGAACAAGATGATTCACGTTCTATGGTTCTGTAAAAAAAGAAAGGATCCCCTAACTAGAATTTATAAATTAAAAGAGGAAAAAAAGGGGAGGGGACAGATGTAGCTTGTTTTTTTTTTTGTTTTTTTTTGTTTTTTTTTTTTTTTTTGGCATAAGCACAGTAAATGTTGGGGAAATTAAAAAGGAAATTCCCTTGGCTTAAGAGATACAAGGTGTCTCTTCCCTTAAAACATACTGTTATAAGAGTACTATAGATTCCAGCATATTATTTATCAAATCCCAAGGTTTTTCTTTATGGTCCCAGGAAAAGTTCTGCTCAGTGGCTGTGGTTGTATTCAGTTTTCTGTAATTAGAGATCTTGGTTCTTGCACAGATCTTTGCCCAGAGTATCTTCTGTTTTCACCTCACCATTAAGTGGTGAGGTAGGGCAATATACCCTTAGACCAAGTTCTTGCTGTTTTCTCCTAGTTAGGTTGTCCTATGAACCTACCCTTGGAGCACTTTGATGCCAGAGCAGTATTAGAGCCTCCCCTGGGGGTAGCTTGATTTCTGAAAATTCACTTTTGTTTTAAATAAGTTTATTATTTTATGATCCATTTCTTCCTTTCATGACAAATATTAGGAGCATATTTTATGAACTTATGAAAGGAAGAACTTGGATTCAATTAAAATTCCTCTAATCAATCTTTGTGTCATTCCTGAACCCAATTCATAGTGTTAACTTTAAATATCAGAATATTATAAATGAGTAAAGAAACACACTATTACCCTAAAGGGACATTAGGTTAATATATTTAATCTTTATTAGGGACAATAAAATATTGAAATAAAATTATTTCCTCAATCACAAGAGTTCTAAATGACATTAAAAATGTATCTAGTATAATGCTATAAATTTAAAAAGAGTTGACGGCTTGACAAAAAAATCAAATATAGGCAGGAAGTTAGTTTCAGATGTCTATGTTGTGTCAAATAAAACTTGTTGACTTAATGGAATACACTTTTGAAGTAAGAATTATAAACTGTTACATATATTTGGAAATATTATTTTTTTCTCCTCCATTTCTGAGTTCCTTATGATCCTGCTGTTCTGAATATTGATTTCCAGAAATATCTATGGTAGAACAAAAAATATTAATCATCAGAACTTACACAGTAAATGGTACTTTAGAAGTATAATATGATAATGTAAAAGTATAAAATATCACATCTTTATATAGAAGGCTAAATATTTGAAACAAAATTTGCTTTTACATCTATATATTTTAAGGAGTTTTATAAAGTTATATGGCAGCTTTTACAATTCTTAATTTTAAATTTAAAATGTAATCCAGGAAGTCCTTTAAGTCAAGACAGTCAAAACATTTAGAAATGTAAAACCAAGAACAAAGTTCTGATTTTTCATGATCTGATATAAAACATACATTTATTGATTAGGCATAATTTCTTAAATGAAGCCGACCAAAACTAATTTATCAATTTGGGTTGTGCATAGAATTTTATTTAGTTTTATTGTTGGTTTTTAGGTCACACCAATAGTGTCAGGGGTTACTCTTGGAAGGGATAATTCTTGATGATATTCTTTTTTTTTTTTTTTTTTGGTTTTTGGGCCACACCCTGTGACGCTCAGGGGTTACTCCTGGCTATGCGCTCAGAAGTCGCTCCTGGCTTGGGGGACCATATGGGACGCCGGGGGATCGAACCGCGGTCCGTCCGAGGCTAGCGCAGGCAAGGCAGGCACCTTACCTTTAGCGCCACCGCCCGGCCCCTTGATGATATTCTTGAGGCCATATAAGTGTTTGAACTCAAACCTAGTTGGCCACTTGCAAGGCAAGCAGCATACTCACACACTATTTCTTCATCCCCTTGTGCCTAGAATTAAAAAATAAGAAATATATTAACTATGTAACAGAATGAATGTGCTGGTTATTTTTAAATATGAAGCAATTCTTAATATACAATTGTTGTATTTGACTCAAATTAAATAGCATCCGTTTCATCAGGCGATTCATTAATAAAAAGCACCAATGTGAATTATACATTTTTTATATGATCACAGTAATAGCTTCTGACTCTTCAGAAAAAAAATTAAGTAACTAAAATCTTGGAAAAAGAAAGAACTAAAAGTCTTCCTCTAAAATTTTTTTCTCTATACGTTGTATGAGATGCTATTAACAGATTCCCCACAAATGGTACATAAATCAGTATTAATAAATGGACAATATAATTATAGTGCATAGAAACTACTAGATTCTGCTTTGAGAATACTGAAATTGCTCGTGTCAAGTATATAAATTGTGTTTCCTAAAATATTTCTATAATAAACAATTTTTAAAAAATAAAATGAGTCAGTTTTTCATAAAAATTTATATTTGCTTCATTGATAATATTGAACTATGGATGAAGTAAAACATATAAAATGTATAAAGCATAGTATGTTTTAATTGTTATCCGAATATGTATTCAGTGCATCCCACATGTCAACATTCTAATAAATCTTGGAGTCATTATAGTGAGAAAATTATAAAAAAAGTAATATGTTTCAGAGTTTATATTTTATTAGGAATAGGCAATATAGAGAGGCATACTTAGATAACTTCAGATAATGATTAGTAAAGAGAATATTTTATATAGGCTATCTTATAGTATCTTATAGTGGTTCTAATGAAATAATTTATTAATGAAATTTCCAGTTATATAAAGATCTTTCTCATTTACTCACTTTTAACATAGCAGTGTGTATAGCTAATACTATTCAGCAGCTGATTGATCATTTCTATGGTATAAGAGTATTGTAAGATGTTGAAGAGATATGACATAAAGTTTTGAATGAAGATTTGAAGACAAGTTCAACCACGACAATCATCACAAGAATCAGACATGGAACGACTTGATATATATGAATGTTGCAGAAATCTTCTCAAAACTAAAACAAAAATGACAGAATTATCTAATTGATGATTTATATATCCTATAGTCAATTATTCTTACACTAAACAGTAAGATAAATAGTGTTTTAGAAACCAATGCAATTATCTTTTAATATTTAGAGAAAATTATTTGGCAAAATGTGTGCATAATATAAGTGAATAATATGCCTCCTTCCAAAGAGGCAGTCACTTTAAATTTAATTTTTTATTAATCCTAAAAATAACAGTCTGATGTCAATTTTCCTGAAAATTTTTACTCTTTATTATTATTTTATTTTTTATTTTACTTGAAAATAACATATAGAAATCATAATTTATATTTTTATCGATTTATATCATCCCAATTTGTATATCTTGTTGCTTAAACAGTTTAGGTTTTACATTTAAGTATATTGATTGCTTTGTTGCCTCTGACAGGACTTATATACCAATAATGATACATCTTCTCAGAGTGAAAGTTTTTCCATATTCAGGTTGTATTACCATACAACCTCAACAAAGAAAAAATCAATAAAGCCATTACTGCTTGCTGAAATTTCTTAATAAGAAACACTGTTGATTTTAAATGAATATTTGCATGATTAAAAATAGCTTTACCAAATATTTCATACATTTCTCTAAGACAGACAATATTCTTATTTGAGAACTTTAATAATTTTACATTCTGTGCATTATCTTCATATATAAAATGTTCTTTAAAATGTGAGAAAATAATAATAATTGATAGTCTAGATCATAGAAGCTTTATCAGTTACTAAAATGGGAAGATACAATTTAAAAATATTGTACTCGAGTCAATCTAATTATTATAATGTTAATATAAATGCTTTGCTGTACAAAGGTACACCAACAACAACATAAGCCCCTCGGCCACTGTTCATAAGCCACTTGTAGTTTATGTTTTTTTTTTTTTTATCCTAGCATCTTCTAGGGCTATGTAATCTTGATCCAGTAGTCATAGTGTCAGAATTTGTTATCACTGTCCATTCCTCTCCTATATTTCTCTGTATATCACATATAAGTGATATCATTATATTTTCCCTTAGTTTCAGTTATTTATTATACTTAAAATGACATTGTGTGTTTTTATAGGTTGTTGTAAAAGTTAAAATATCTTTCTTTCTTGTTTGTTTTATTTTGTTAGGACAACCCAGCTATGCTTCTGTTTTGTTATGCTTGCTACTGGTGCAGTGCTCAAAGATCATTCCACATGATTCCTGGGGAATATTAAGCTATGAATGGGACCGGGACTGAACTGGATTTGTTTCTGTTCTAATAACAAATGATCAACAGCCAATAACAGCAGCCTATATACATAAATTGATAGATTTTTTTTGACTTTAGGACTGCATCAAGTTATAGGGAGAAAATAACTCAAAATAAATAATTTATGATAATCTTACAAAGCTTAGAATGAAGGTAGTTGTTTTCTTATGAATCTGGTATAACTTTCAGCAGATAAAATTTGGTCTCAGATGATGACTCAATTCTCTACATCCATATTATTTAAAGACTTCCATTATCAATAGCTGATTTAGATTTCCAAACATAAGTAATTATAAATAATGTCCTCTAAAATAAATTAAATAAAAAGACCCTCATGATAGGTTGAACAGAAAAGAAATAGTAACAGACTAACAAATGTTCAAAGTTATGTGAATTAGAGATTTTTGCCCATATAATTAAATATACATTGGTGAAAGGATTGGAAAGAGTTCTCGTAACATTAGTGAAGAAGTAGGCTCTGTTAATGGGTGTGGTGTTGACATAATGTATATTTCTCTGGACTCAAATAACCTTATTCCCTGAATTTAAATAACCATAGTATTAAAGGTAGTTTAGTGAAATCACTAATTTTAGTACCAAAATATATCCCTAAGAAAGAACATTATAAACCAATATCACTGATAAACAAAAAAGACAAGATCCTCAGCAAAAGCTAAGCAATCTGAATATAAATATGTAAAATTTTAAATGAACAATTCATTAGACAAGTTAGATACATTCCATGATACAAGGATGGTTCAATATAAACTACTTAAAGTAATGAAATATACACAAAAGGAAAGATAAAATAATATAAAATCTGTCAATAAAAGCAGATAGCTTTAGACAAGATTATTCTGTATGGCAAAAACTCTCAGTAAAATAGGAATAGAAATATTTTAGTTAAAAAAGCCAATCATCAAGAGTTGATACTGAGCTAATAGAAAAGATGAAATCTTGGGACTGAAATACTAACAGTGGTCCTCAAACTATGGCCCATGGGTCATATATTGTATTTGTACCTGTCTTGTTTCTTCATTGCAAAATAAGATATATGCAGTGTGCATAAGAATTCGTTCATAAGTTTTGTTTTTACTATAGTCAGACCCTCCAATGGTCTGAGGGACAGTGAACTGGCCCCCTGCTTAAAAAGTTTGAGGACCCCTGCTAGTACAATGATTTGGATGCTTACCATACATGTAGTTGACTGTGATTGAACATTAGTCTATTAGTTTTAATATACCTTTAGTAATGTTTATTAATGTATAATTTGTTTGTCATGTAAAGAATATTTAATTACAAAGAGTGTTATACATTTTTTACAAATATAACACATTACTTTTAATAATTTAAAAAATCAATTAGTCACAAAGTTCTTCCAAACCAAAGATAAAAATTATTAAGCTAAGATTCAAATGCAAAATTTTTTACTCTGTGCAACTATTTAATTCAGATATTTTAAATAATTCTTTGAATATTAAAAAATATAAAATATGCCTATTATTCAAAAATATGGTGGACAATGTTTACTTCTAATCAATTACTACCAAAGGAAATGGGAATAAATATAAATGCATATAATTTTAGTAGCCTTTTCATTATTTTTTATGGTGGTGCTGACAGTAAGGCAAAAGTTGGTGAATGTCAATAGGTGGTTCAGTGTTCAGACCGTGTTGATCAAGGTTTAACAGGTCAGTCTAGCAGTAAAGGCACAGCATTTTGGGCAATGGATCACATCTGGACTTAGCTCACCACTTGACTAAGTCCCTGGCCCATACATAGCTTTTGTAAATATCACTAAACAAAACAATAAAATATCCAGTGAGACTATATTTTAGAAACTAATTACTCTTTTCTGTCTTAATGTTTTGTTTGAATTTTTAATTAGGACCTTACCATGTATAGCACTTAGATGTGTTCAACCTCTAATCTCAGCACCACATATGATCCCCAAGTCCACCAGGAGTAATTCCTATTTACTTCTCCATAATAATTAATGATATGAAACATTATTTTCATGTGCCTATTGGCCATCTGGGTGTGTGGCATTTTTGAGAAAAATGTTCATTTTTTCACCCTATTTTTTTATGTATTTAGATGTTTTTCTTGTAAAGTTCTGTTAGTACCTTATATATCTTAGCTATTAGCCCCTTATCAGATGAGTATTCGGTGAATAATTTCTTCCATTCCATGTGTGGCCTTTGTAACCTAGCTACTATTTCCTTTGAAGTGCAAAGCTTTTTAGTTTAATGTAGTCCTAGTTGTTTATCTCTGCTTCCACTTGCTTGGACAATGTTGTTTCCTCCTTGAAGCTGCCTTTAGTCTGAATGTTATGGAGATTTTTTCCTATGTTTTTTCTTACATACCTTATAGTTTCTAATTTGATATCAAGGTCTTTAATGTTTTTGATTTGAACTTTGTGCATGATGTTAGATACATATCTGAGACAAAAATAGAATATAAAAATTCTCTGTGCACTCCTATTTTCATTTTAGCACTATTTCCAATAGCCAGAATCTGGTACCAATCCAGGTGTCTGATCACAGATGAATAACTTAAGGGAATGTGGGACATCTACACAATGGAATACTATGCAGCTGTTAAGGAAAATGAATTAATAAAATTTGCCTATACAGGGATGAATATGGAGACTATTATGCAGAATAAAAGGAGTCAAAAGGAGAGAAATCGACACAGATTAGTCTCATTCATCAGTGCTGAGATAGAAGAAAAATAAAATACAGCATAGTAATAATATCTAGAAACAATAGAAATGAGGGCCAGCCAACGATGAATGAGATTCAGCCCATGACATGAAGCATAACACAAGAGCAATTATAGTGAGAGAGAAGTAGAATGCCTGTCTAGAAGATAAGCAGGGTGTGGGGGAGGAGGTAAATGTGGAACATGGGGGGGGGCAAAGTTATTTTGGTAAAGGGTGTTATATATTCGATGACTGAAACCCAACAACGAACATTTCTATAACCACTATGCTTAAATAAATAATTGAAGATTAAAAAATAAAGTACCACAGCATCAAAAAGGAAGAGATCAGGAGATATAGTTACAGATATATATACATATACATATAAACATATATATGTTGAGAGAGAGAGGTAAAATGCTTGCTACAGAGATGGGCAGGGGAGGGTGGGTGGGAGAGAAATTGGAGACATTGGTGGTGGGAAATGTGTACTGGGAAAGGGTGGTGCATGTTCTATGATTGAAACTCATCTATGAACAATTTTGTAGCCAAGGTGTTTAAATAAAGTAATTATTAAAAAATTAAGTAGTGTCTGCCATTTTGGATTTTTTAATTTAGCACATTTATTTTTAAAACTTCTCAATTGAGAGAATATGCTTATAAACAAAAATTAGTTTTATTATTGTTTATGCCCTAGTTGACATTAATATAAATAAAATGAATGAATAAGAAAAAGGAAGAATAATATGTACTAATAAAGGAAATACATTAATATTTTCTTTAGCATATATAGTTTCTTATGTTGATAGTTAATAATAGTACATTATTGCATTATAATATACATATACATATAGATCTTTAAACATATTTATATAGACAGAGCTCTCAATTTATAAGAAGCCAAGTTTCCTGCAGTGAAATCTTGAAGAGCATTTATATTTAAAAGGTTTTAGTAGCTCTTACACAACCAATAAATACCCAAATTTCTGTTTCAATTCTTAACCTATTTACACTTTTAAGTTTAATTATTTTTATTAATTTTTCTAATGTGTTATATGATCCTCTATTACACTGATGTCAGTAATTTGTGAGTCTTCTAAATAAAATTAGAATAATGAAAATCATTATTCTTTATGCATGTAATTTTAGAAACAAATTATTTTGGAACGTACACAATCAGTGTAAGCTAATGATACATAGGATACATTTTTGTTTTATTCATAAATATAGGAAATTTTTTAGACTTGGTGTTAAAATCCATAATTTTAATGTTATCTGCATTTTTTTCTATGTTAAAAGAAATTTATTGCTAGCTGTATCAAGTAAACTCATATATGAAAACTAGGAAATAAGAAAGAGGATATTTCCCCTGGTAATGCCCTAGCAATAAATCACTGTCGTTATCTTTACACCCTAATAATGCATTTACTCTCAGTGGCAAACCTCTGACAGTCACTTTAATACATCTTGAGGTTAGTGTCAAGTTGTATGATGTAGGACAAATTCCAGGTGGTGAATTCTGAAGCTCATGACCTGTGGACAGTGAATGACTGTATTTTTAGTAAACCTTTTAATCCTATGAAGAGGCTATCTGACATGAGTATAAATCTTAGTAGTCTGAGAAAAATCTCTATAAGTTATAGTCTTGTTTGAAGCTATTCCTGAACCTCTACTATATGTTATTGTTAAAATAACAATTTTTGACGCATACTCCTGAATTGATTACACAATAAGTATATTTGAATACTTTTAAAATGCCTACATCTAACTATATTAGTAGCAAAATTAGTCTAGAGAGATAAGGCGTAAGAGATAAAGTTACTCTGATTGGGGCAGCTTTGTTCCAGTTCTGTTTTTATTGTAGGCATTTCAGGGGGTTCCTGAAGCTTTGCCAGGGGTCACTTATAACCCCAGAACCAAAAATATGACTATTCTAAGTATTTTATCAAAACAATATTTTTTAAAAATTCTAATTAAAATATGTAATAAATAATAAAATTAAAATATTACATATTTTAATTTTAATTACATATTATATGTATTAAATAAATAAATAATAAAATTCAAAGCAGTACATATTTTTTATAATTATATTTTTTATCTTTATCTTTAACTTGGAAATTAGTACAGAAAAGAACAAAATTATTTATATAGTTAGTACTGTGAGGCACAAAATAGTTAACCTAAAAATATATTAACTATGAGCAAAACTTCTGATAGCAAGCTACTACATAAAGTAAGGTTGCCATACTACCATGACTCATGAAATAATTGAAAATTGTTTAGTATATGGTTATTAAAAGGAATGGAGATATATGCATGCATATATATGTCCCAAATTTGATCAATTCAATGTCAACAAATCCCAAATACATTTGATTAGTCAAAAGAAAACCAACACTACATACATTATAGTCAAAACCTAAAAGAGGAGTATTATTGAAAGTCAGAGAAAAAGAAATATTACTAGAATCTGGGTCTGTGCTTAGTGATCCCCTCAAAGCAGGGTATAAGGAATTATATGTGGTACTGAACAAACCCAGTTCTGCAAGAATCATGAAAGCCCTCTACCCACTCTACTATCTCACTGGACCCAGCACATGACTTTTCTAAGAGATTAGATCAATTTAAAATCATTAATATAGGGGTTGGAGCCATGGTGCAGCAGTAGGGCATTTTCATTGCATGTGGCTGACCCAGGATGGAAGGCGGTTCTATTCCCTGATGTCCCATATGGTCCCAAGCCAGGAGCCATTTCTGAGCACAGTGCCAGGAGTAAACCCTGAACATCACTGGGTGTGGCTCAAAAATCAAGATAAATAAATAAATAAATTCATTAATACAATATGAGAATTTTTCTTTATACTCTCCTGTTAATATTTGTCATTTCTGATATTTTAAATAAAATAATTTTATTGGTGTGAAGTAATATCTCTTCATAGTTTTGATTTCCAAAAATTAATAAGGAAAATATTTTTCCATGTTCTTTTATACATACACACAAAGATATATGTATATTTATATATATATATATATAATCTTTATGCACCATTACAAGCATGATGTTAGGTTTCAGTCACCATGTCCTCCTTACAACTCACTGCACCATTTATTTGATTAAATAATTTACTGCAGCAGTACTAACAGTAATAAAAATGTGGAAGAAACACAATGTCCAAGAAAATATGACTATGGTACATATACAAAATGGAATATGACACAGTGATAAAAATATAAAATTATTTATTTTTCCTTTACCTAGACGGAACATGTTGAGTGAAGTCAGAAATAGAGATGTACAGATACAAAATGAGCTCTCTCATATGTGGGATATATAAAAACATCGCAAGGGGTTAAAACACAGGGCCAAAGGCCAAAGACCAGTCTACATAACTAAACTTCCATGAAAAGGAGCTGGGGAAAATAAAGGAGGACTAGAAGGATACTAAAACAACGGTAGAGGGAAATGATGTGATATTAGAACACTATTCTTGAAATCCTATCAGTAACAGAATTGAAAATCAAAACTGCTAATATTAAAAAAGAGAGAGAGAAAGAAACAATAAATTTAGGTGACAATGGGAGAGGCACAACTTGCAGAAAAAATTTGTGGATATACTGGTCTAGCTGTGAATCTCAGAGGACAGCCTGGGAAGGGAGTGGGGCAAGTCCCCCTCCCTGCTAAAGTTTTGTAGCTGCACACTCAGACCTATCCTACCAGTGCACATTAAGCCGAAGTTCATCTTCACTAATTTTCCACTAATCTCTGCAGAGATGCAAAGTCACCATAAATCACAGGTATGCTGGTTTAGTGGCTGACATCCCCAGGAATGGTTGGCAGCCAGAGCAAGCCACCTCCTTTGTGCCTCTATTGTTCCAGAATCCTGGAAACTGTGCCCTTGAACCATTCCTGTTTCCACATGAATTCATGAGCTCAGCTCCACAGATGCTCAATGTCCTGAACTGATGGACCCTTTATGTGACTGAGCAACATTTCAATAATTTTAATAATGACTTCTCAGTACAAATACACCAATTTAGACGTGGAATTTTCATAGAAGTCACAAGAGTTCAAAAAATACAATCAACAACGGAATAGTCAACTAACAATAAATAGTTTAGCAGACCTTTAGGCAATGACATAACGATCTCATTGTGAGATATGACTACTTTCACCATTTTTTATTGTTTTTCAATCATTCCAATACCATTTACTTGTACCAAACAATAGTAGATAAATTATTCATTATCTCTCAAGGGAAGGCTTTGGGCAGGATAGGAAATTGGTGACAAGGGTAGAGGGAATATTCATTAAGAGTAGAATTGTTTATGGAATAGTGAATTCCACAAGTAGCTATATTATAAGCAACTCTGTAAATTTTTTAAATAAAAAAATTAAAAAAAAGAAGCAAAAGAAGCCTAACAAAGAAAAATTTAAATACAAAAAGCCTAAGCCAAATTTACCCAGATTATCTAGTAATGCTAAATATGTATTCATATACGTAATAGAATGTTAAAATATAAAGGTTTATAAGAATAAACTTAACCCTTTTGAAAAAGTTAATACTTCTCAACGTTCACAATTATTATAAACAAAGAATATAAAATATAGAAAATATTTGTATATTAATGTTAATTTTACTTCATGATGTTTACTGAGCATGTTTGGAAGCATATGTCTAACATGAAATTATGATATTAGGAGCTGGAGCAGTAGTGCAATTTTAGTACCTCTGCCTTGCACGTGGCTGACCCTGGACAGACCTTGGTTCGATCCCTGGCATCCCTTATAGTCTCCCAAAGCCAGGAGCAATTTTTGAGCGCATAGCCAGGAGTAACCCCAGAGCATCACTGGGTGTGGCCCCAAAAAAACAAACAAAATAACAAAAAAGGAAAAAAAGAAAATATGGTAATAATTGAATTGCAATCATGGATTTATGTTTGATGATCTCACATTATTAAAAGAAAAGAAATGAATATATTGCAATTAAATTTACTGTTGCAGATCTTAATAATTTAGTACATTTTAGGTGTTATTGCAAAAATGTGAATATAGCATATTGTGGACAACTAATCTTATTAAAGAAATTTGAGTTTTTATGGGAAATAATATTTGAACTGAGTTGAATAATTATTTTTAAGCACTAGGAATGGAAAAGGAGACAGACAGAACAGCCCATTAAAGGAAAATTTCCTGTAAAGCAATGAGGTTACAAAGGAATCTATAATATCTAACAAAATACATCCTAGGAGGATGTATGTATCCAAAGGCTGTAGGTTAATTAAGGAAAAATTTGAAGGCAAATATATGCTAAGGAGATTTTTATGCTGACTTATTGACCTGAAAATCCAACAAACTATTATTATAATGTCATCAGCATTTGGGGGAATGAAAAATCTAACCACATATCAGGTTTGGCTCAATTTGGAAAGAAAAGTTAAGTGAATTAGTTGTGAAGAGGCAGATAGGAAATGCAGAGGATACAATGACACAATGTGTATGTTATTATTATATATTGTCTATATTGTCTGATTTTAGGATTCTGTGACCCATGTTTATATGTTTGTCTCTGGGTGGTATCCAGCGATTTGAATGTTTAGTCACTCTATTAGATTAAGAAACCCCCCCAAAAAAGGGGGGACCGGTGAGGTGGCACTAGAGGTAAGGTGTCTGCTTTGCAAGTGCTAGCCAAGGAAGGACCGTGGTTCAATCCCTGGAGTCCCATATGGTTCCCCAAGCCAGGGGCAATTTCTGAGCGCTTAGCCAGGAGTAACCCCTGAGTGTCAATCGGGTGTGGCCCGAAAAAAAAAAAAAAGAATTCCCTAATGTCAGTTGCATATGACTGAAGTAAGATCATTTGTGATCCTAACTAGTCTTCACTCTGATATGAATTTTGATTTGTATTTTTTAATTTCTAACTTATAACAAGTAGTGAACACTAATGTTTTTTTTAACTGCTGTTATTATAGGATTTAGGACCACTGTATTATAAGACATTTCTTTTTTTCCTTCTGCTTAGTAGTAGTCTTGATAATAAAAGAAAGTTATTATTAGGCTACTTAAATTCCACAGGATAATGAATTTCTACAGTGGCATCTTTAGTGGTTGATAATTTTCTCAATGCTTTCTCTGAATTAGTTTAACTTCTGGTTTCATATTTATGAGACACTTATTATTTGTCTAAGAGCTATCCATTTCAGTTATTATAAAGTTAAATTGTTTGGCAAACTAACTAAATTAGATTTGTATTTGATTTTATTAAGTTCCTGTATCTAAAAATATTTTTGAAATGATCCTCCTGAGGTTCTTGAATCAGCAGTGAATTAATCATCTTTATTTTTTTGAAAAATAAGCTGTGATTTGACCCCCCCTTTTTTTTGCAATCCACATATACTTTGTCTATATTTGTATTCTTTTCTACTTTTCTTTGACATATTAAAACCTCCAGAAGTAGGATTTTTTTTTTTACATAAATAAAATGCTCATTTGAGTTAATCCCATGACAGTATACTTCAGGGGTGGAGAAACCCTGTATCTCCTAGGTCAAGGGAATTCCCTCTACAATATCCCCAATAGTTACTGTGCCTGTGCAGGGGGAAAAAGAAAAGGGATAAAAAAAGGACAAAACAATCATTTTTCCACATGTTTATTTATCAATTGATCGAGTTTTTTTGATGTCTTTATTTTGGTGTGGAGATTAAGGTTGATTTTTCTAATATTATTTTATTTTATTTTGTCTTGTCTTTCTCTTTCTTTTTGCACTCGAGCATGATTTGATTTCAGAACCGAGACTATTGTGTGGTGCCTGTCTTTATTGCTGTAGTGCTCACCGGTTATTTAATTCGATATTTTTTCCTGTATTATTGTGGTATTTCAATTACCTTCTTCACATCCTCTCTCAAACTGAGGTTGGAAGACTTCAGAGGAACTCAGACCATTTTCAGTATTTGACTTTTGACTTCTTTTTATTTTCCTCTTATTTTGTACCCCATTCTATTGCTTTTCTTGCCTTCAAACAAAACCACATACCTCGATTTTTCTAGCTCTGCCTCTTAAATAGAGGGGGGAAACAAAGGAGGGTTCCAGGACCAAACAGATATGTGATCACTAATAGTAAGCCAGTCAAAGAGGGGTCCACCTACTCTAGCAGCCCCGGGGTGGTGATGGTGGGGTATATGGGTTGTAGAAAGGGAACTGGAATGGGGAGAGGACATAGTTGTTGATGAGTATTCCCCTGACTCAATGTTAATATGTACCTAAAATACTACTGTGAAAGATATGCAAGCCATTATGGGAAAAAAATGTGTTTTTAATCAGAAACTTTCTTTGACTTACATGTATTATTATTATTATATCAATTATATTATATGTTATGTTATGTCACTATATTATGTTATGTTAGTTTACCTCATTATGTTAATCAGTTTTATCTCTTGAATAAATTCTTACAATAAAAAAGAAAAATAATAAAATGCTCATTTGACTTCTGTTTTTTTTTGTTTTTTTGGACCACACCCTGTGATACTCAGTATACTCCTGGCTCTTCACTCAGAAATTTCTCCTAACAGGGTGAGTGAATGATATGGAATGCCAGGGATCAAACCCAGGTGCCATCCACATCTACCACATACAAAACAAATGTCCTACCACTCTGGAAACAAAGACAAACTTATTATTACTGCCATGAAAGTTTTTAAAAGTTATGAGTAGAGGGGCTAGAGCAGTGACACAGTGGTAGGGCATATGCCTTGCACATGTTTGACCTAGGACCATGGTTCGATCCTAGGCATCCCATATGGTCTCTCAGGCTAGAAGTGATTTCTGAGCACATAACCAGGAGTAATCCCTGAGCATCACTAGATGTGCCTCCCTCAAAAACAAACAAACAAACACAAGTTATGAGTAGAAAAATATCTAAATCTTGTGCTTGGGGGGGTAGTAAGTATTTGGGGCATTGCCTGGCAGTGCAAAGAGGTTACCCCTAGTTCTTTTTTGTCATTCATTTTTGGCAGTGGTGAGGAGGTGGTCCTCTACATACAGACAAAATTAATTTTTTAGTTCTTTCTCTAGTCTTATAACAGATTGGTCTTGGAGACCCATATGAAGTGTTGAAGATTGAAATAGTGTTGGTCCTGCAAAATACTATCACCCCATATACTTTATTATCTCTCCAGCTCTACTATTTTTTAATCTTATAAGACACCAAGAAACTATTATTAGTATTACACTTAAAGTGAAGAACTTTTCCCTGTGGGAATGGAGGCAAAGCAATTGTGTTGGTTTTCATCTCCATTCCTCAGGATTTTAATGAAAGTCCAACTGTATGGTCAGTTGTATGCAATGTGAAACCATCCTTGTACAGCATTTATGGCTCCTACCTAGCATTTTAAAATCTTGTGTTGCAATTCATTTGAACAAGAAGAAAACTATTTAGAGCATCATAAAAATTACTTTCAGAGGGGTCAGAGTGGTGGCACAAGCAGTAAGGCATCTGCCTTGTCAGCGCTAGCCTAGGATGGACCACAGTTCGATCCCATATGGTCCCTCAAGCCAGAAGTGATTTCTGAGAGCATAACCAGGAGAAACCCCTGAGCATCACCAGGTGTGCCCCCACTCAAAAAAACAAAAAAACAAAAAAAAAACAAAAACAAAAAATATTATTTTCAGAGATGCTAAAGTACACAGCTGGCCTGAATTTATTCCCTAGCACTGAGCAAAGCCAGGATTGAACTCTGAGCATTAATCCAGTAGTAAGCCAAAGCATGCAGATTCTGTTCCAAAAAATTACTTTTATCAAGAAACAAATTTGATTAAATAGAAATCCCAATTTAATTGAAAATATATTTGATACATCAAGTAGTATTTATTTTGGTTATAGACATTACATGTGAGAATATTTATATGTACATTCATGTGAAAAGAGTGATCATTTATTTCTCTATTATTGATATCCATCAACGGATAAAGTTTGAAGAAACACTGTAGATAAGCAAAATTATCCAAACCCTCAATTTAGACATGAGAAATCTGAGTTCAAGAGTATGATATTATAATTTGTAAACTCATATATGTTTGATTTTTTTTTACACTTTAAAAAACTTTAAAAAACTTTACACTTTACACTTTTTACACTTTAAAAAAGTTTGTTTAAAAAAACAAACTTATCCTAAACCTTTCTAAAAGGCATTGAGTAAATGCCTTTTGTTTTGCTAATGAGACTTTTGAAAGCACTTTACATGAGAAACTGACTGTGAGTTAAGCCTGCAATTACAAGTTTGGAATTTTCAGTCCCACCAATAAAGAGCTGTATTGAGGACATGGGATGTTAATTGAATCAATCCCCAATGTAAAATGAATTTCACAGTACTATATATGTAAAAAAGCCGTCAAGGGAAAAAATAAAGTAATGGAGCTGAGGGAGTTTATTTGTTGGTGAATATGTGATGATGTGGAAGCAGAAACATGTAGAGAAATAGCTTAAAAGCTCCCTGAAATCTTTCTTTTTGGGAATATTTGTAGGTTACATTAAACAGACATAATGGATTAACTCACTGGTCATGGGAGATAGATTCCATTCTGTTCACTTTTCTTTTTGATGAAATTGGAGGATGAGGCTCAAGTTCTAATCTATCAATCACAGGTAGCATAAAAGTGTTTATACCTTTGATAACCACTGTTAAGAATGAGTTGCTTTCATTGTTGGGACCTGAATTCTGAACAAGGAGGGATGCCATTTTGTAAAGGCCACATGGCTGCCTTCTTCTCAGGTTCTAAGCAGGGAGAGAAGCCATTTTGTAAAGATCACATGGTATAAGCCACATGCTAGGTCTTCACAAGCCAATTTCCATAGACCCCGCCCCAAGCACCCTGACCATGTCAGGTAGCAGCTTATCAGGGAAAGACCAGGGAGCAGTAGGAAGGATATCCCTGGACAAGAGCCAGTTATTTTAAGGATCATCAGGAAGTTGTGACTGTCTTATATCCTTTCTCTGTAATCTTTCTATTGACGTTGGGTGGGGCTCATTTCTTTCAGGGGATGGCCCTGGCTGGCCTGTGCGGGGGGCCTTGTTGGCAGACGGATTAAAGTATTAAACTTTATTGCAGTTGTGTGGTCTTGTCCTTCTTCTTTGGACCTTTAACATTCATGACATACTCCACAGTGAAGTTGATTTTAAAAAATCATTGTGAACACATTTATCTTTTTTTTTTAATTTTTATTTTGATCATATTGGCTTACATATCTTTCACAGTAGTATTTTAGGTACATATTAACATTGAATCAGGGGAATACCCATCACCAAATTTGTCCTCCTCCTATCCCCATTCCCTTCCTGCAAACCATATCCTCCCATCATCACCCCCCGGGCTGCTAGAGTAGGTGGTCCCCTCTTTGTCTAGCTTACTTTTAGTGATCATATATCTGTTTGGTCTGGGTACCTTCCCTTGTTTCCCCTTCTATTTGAGAGGCGGAGCTAGATAATTCAAGTTATGGGGTTTTGTTTTAAGGAAAGAAAAGCAATAGAATGGGGTAAAAAACAATAAAGAAAAGAAAAATCAAATAAGCTAAAAATGGGTGGAGTCCTTCTAGAGGCTTTCAACTTCAGTTTGAGAGAGGACATTAAAAAGGTAATTGAAGCACCACCAAAATACAGAAAGAAATATCAAATTAATATCCAATGAGCACTAGAGCAATAGAGACAAGCACCACACAATAGTCTTGGTCCTGAAATCAAACCATGCCGGAGTGCAAAAAAGAAAGAGAAAGATAGGTTAAAATAAAATAAAATAAAATTGGAGACATGAACTTCAATATCTACAGCAAAATAAGGAAGTTAAAAAAATCAATCAATAAATATATATGTGGATAATATGATTATTTTGTGCTTTTTTTTTCTTTTTCCCCCTGCGTAGGCACAGTAACTATTGGGGATATTATAGAGGGAATTACCTTGGACTAGCAGATTCAGGGTTTCTCCATCCCTGAAGTATACTGTCATGGGATTAATGAACACATGTATCTTAATTGTGTCAGTATTCATTGACTTTATGAATATTATAATGTCCTTCGTTAGCATAGACTAATGTATCTTCATTAATTTTATCAGAATTTTTCTCACTTTCAGCACAGAGTCATTTTACATCTTCATTTGCAATGCTTCTCTGGTGGTCATGTTAATTAAAATGAAATTTTCTTATACTTTTAGAAAGATATACCTGTGTAAACAGTAAGCTAGTTTGACATTAGCATCATTATTCAAGTACAATACTTTTTACTGAGGAGAGTTTTTATTATTTATTTATATGTTTGTTTATTTTGGGGTTTTGGGGCCACATTTGTCAGCACTCCTTGGTATTTCTGGCTGTGCGCCAGAACTCTCTTCTAGAAGGCTCTGGAGAACAATTGAAATGCCCAGGATTGAACTGGGTTCAGCTGCATACAAAACAAAATTCTCTACTCGCTGTGCTATCTCTGGCCCTCTAAAAAGAGGTTTTAAAGAATTATCATTCAAGTTTTAAAATAATCATTCAAGTTTTAAAATAATCATGTTCCTTCACTCCATGTGAACATTTCTCCACAACTTTGCTTAACATTTACTTTTACCCATTTTGATGTAATTCATATTTAACAGATGTCAGGTGTTTTCTCATGTGACTTTGATTCAGAATTTCCTAATAATAAATAATGGCATTGTTCATGTGCTTGTTGCCTACCTGTATATCTTATCTGGACAAATTTTTATGCAAATAGTCCTCCCACGTTTAGTTGGGTTATTTGTTTTCTTTTTCTTTTTTTTTTCACTTGTAATTTATTCTTTATATACCTTAGATATTAAACTCTGGAGGACTTAAGAGACTATATCTTGTGACCTGGGTGATAGCACAGCTGTAGGGCATTTGCCTTGCACGTGGCCAACCCAGGTGGACACGAGTTTGATCCCCAGTATCCCATATTGTCCCCAAACCTGATAAGAGTGATTTCTGAATACAGAGCCAGGAGTTACCCCTGAGCGCTGCCAGGTGTGGCCCCAAAACAAAAACAAACAAACAAAATGATACTATATCAAATACAAATATCACTTATTTTAGGATTTTTATTTTCTACTAATTCGTCATTTGGTATGAAGTAATCTTTTTAATTTGAGGGGCTAGAGAGATTACAAAAGGCAGAGCACTTTCCTTGCAATGCAAGTTGCATCCTGGGTTCAATACCCTAAAGTCCACAGGGTCCTCTAAATCTCATCAGAACTGATCTCTGAAAAGAGAGCCAGAATAGTTCTTGAGCACAGCCAGGTATGATCTCCCCAAAACACATAAATAAATCTTTAAATTCATCATATTCCAAATAGTTAATTTTCCTTGTAATTATTATAAGTTCACCTATAACAGTTCTAAAAGTAATTGCTTTGACTACATATTTCTCCCTCATTTATATTTTTATCTCTTAGTACTTGTTTTATATGTTTTATAATAACTTCTAATTTCTGTCTTTTGCTTCATTGCTCAAATTTACTTCTAAGCACTTGAGGATTTGTGATGAAATTATAAATGGTATTTACATTAATGTTCTAATTCATTTTTACTTTTAGTGTACATCATATTTTATGCATTCATTTTATACTATGCTGATTCACTGTGCTTAGTCATGTCATGGCTTTTGTAGTGTAGTGCTTAATATTTTCTAGATATATTATCATAATATCTATAATGAATAAGGCCTGGCAGCCAAAAAACACACCACACGAAGGCTGCAAAATCAGCAATAATGCTTGGAATTCCTGGACAACTCTAATTTTTATTAATACTGTCATCCCCATAGGAATACTCCAATTTAGTTGTTAAAATGTGTATCTGAAACCACTTAATGATCAGAAACAAAAGAAGTAACATAATGATGAAGTAGGAAAATAGCTTACTAAACCTTCTGATATGACTTAATGACCTCAATGCAAGATAAAAATAATTTTATGCTTCTATACTTTATTTTCCCCTTTTTTTCTCTCTTTGTTTTTATTCTTTGAGCTTATTTGCCTTTTTAAATAATTTCTCTCCCATTTACCTGAACATACATGTATTATGATCAATTACTTCAAGTATGTGATACATGGTATTTAAGTAAAATAATTTATATAAAAAAGCCATTATCTTCTTATTTATATTTTACTTTTTATTTTTGGTTTTTAAGCCATCTAACAATAAACACACAGAAATGGTAGGGTGTCACCCTAGTAATATTCCTGCTTTTATCTTAATACTGTTTATTATTATCATTGTTTAGAGGTTCATATCCATATTAGGGCTTGGTCCTCTCAATCCTTTAAAGTAGTTCTTGGCACACTATATGTTGTCAATTATCAAACCTGGACCTCCAGCATGCAAAGGGTGTGCTCAAGTCTGTAGGTTATATATTGTTGTTCCTGGTTATAAAGAAAATAAATATTTTTGTTTGTTGTTTTGGTGGCCACACCCAGCACTGCTCAGGGGTTACTCCTGGCTCTGTGCTCAGAAATTATTCCTGGCAGGTTTAGGGGACCAAAAAGGGTGTCAGGGATTGATCTGGTGTCTGTCCTCGGTCAGCCACATGCAAAGCAAATGCCCTACCACTGTACTACCACTGCCGCTCTGAAAATGAGTAATTCTCAACTGTTATACCATGATTGAGGTTTTGTACTATACATTTCATTATGTTGATGTATATCCATTCTCTCTATATTTCATCTTTCTCTACTTTTCATTTCAGACACATTTACTAAATATTCTTCATAAATGGATATTGTATCTTGTCAAATGCTTCTCTGCATCAATTCTTATGATCAAAGACTATTTTCCCTAATTTTACATATGTAAAAATTTAGGCAAACCCCCTAGCTGATACACTATCACTCTGGTTCTAAATCTTTCTAGATAGATATTTCTTTCAAAATATATTCTATAATTGCTCTCTCCTTGTTCATTTAATTTAAAAATTGATTCTGTCAGTGAAATTCACATTATATCATTATTTGTTCACAAGATTAATTGAAATTTTTCTAACTACTGAAGTGCTGCATACTATAAATTTTATTTTCATTTTTCTATTAACATTTGTAGCAATTAAAATTGAAATAGTCAGTGCAACATTTATTTTATAAATTACTAACAGGATAATTTTTTCATCTGCTATCCATTTTCTAACTTTGTAATTTTACTAAACATTGAAATCATATTACTTCTATTTATTATATATAATTTATTTTATTTATATATAATTTATTATATATAATAAATAGAAGTAATATGATATCTATATATATTTTATTTTTGGGTGACAACCTGTTGTGTTCAGAGGTGACTCCTGGCTCTGTGCTCAGAAATAGCCCCTGGCAGGCCTAGGGAACTATATGGGATGTCAGGATTTGACCTACCATTCGTCCGTCCTGTGTTGGTTGCATTGAAAGGCAAACCCCTTACTACTGTGCTATCACTTTGTCTGTTATTATATATCTATTTTAATTAAGATATTTCACCCTTTTATTCTTGGAGATAGTCATTGACTATCTCTGAGTAAATATTTAGGTTTAAAAACATTTTTCTGGGAGCTGGAATGGTGGTGCAGTGGTAGGGCATTTGCCTTGCAAGTGACTGTAAGGACCACAGTTTGATCCCCTCACATCCCATATAGTCTCCCAAAGCCAGGGGCGATTTCTGAGCACATAGCCAAAAATAACCCCTGAACATCACCAAGTGAGGCCCAAAAACAAAACAAAACAAAAAAAATTCTAGGGCTAGAGCAATACAGTGAGTACAGTACAGTGGGAAGTGTACTTGCTTTGCATATGGTAGACCCAGATCTGATTTCCAGGACCCAGGGTGGTTCCCAAGCACAGCTGAAGAGAACCCTGAGAGAGAGGAGTCACACTTATGCATTGATCATTACTAGTAGTAGCAAAAAAAGTTTGGTTGGTTGGTTGGTTTTCTGGTTCTTTCTTTGGTTGGTTTTGTAGCCGTACCCAGCGACTCTCAGGGGTTACTCTTGGCTCTTCACTCAGAAATTGCTCCTGGGGACTGAGTCTGCCTCAGGTCAATTGGGTTCAAGGCAAATGTCCCACTATTGTGCTATCATTCAGGCCCCCCTGTTTTTCTGTTTCTATATATTCAATTTCTATGTTAAATAATTTGCTTTTTGAATTTTTTCAGAAGTACACCTTTTTTTGATGCATTGTTATTTCACCCTAAAATAAACATACTAGTTATTTTAGGACTATAATGTTCATGCCTTCATATCTATAAGCAAAATTACTAAGAATATAAATGCTCCATTTTGAAATAATACCAGTATCATTCATATAGATTGCATATTAATATTATATTAATAATACATTAAATACTAATATATTAATGTTATATATTAACAGAACATATTCAGAAATATATGTACAAATAAAATATATTAGAAAGAAGTTAAAGAGATTTGCTTATGTAACAAAGATAAAACTTTTTACTACTTACAGTCATTGGTCGTTTTGGGGGCCTCTTTTAAATGAGGGAGTTTATGGCTGACTATATGGCTGTGTAGAATGCTGTAGGCAGCTTCTATTCTACAGCTCCAGTGAACTTCAATGACTCTTATGTCAGGGAATTGGGTAAAATATGGACCGGCAGTGAAATAATAAAGAAATGAGACCACACAATGAATGTATGGGGAAACACATTCTGGAAAGAGTGTTACAAATTTTATCTCCATGCTAGGAGTATATAAGGGGAAAAATGACATTCTTAGGTATGAAAGGAATTTCCACGTTGACAAAGTTTAGAGAAACAGAAGGTTAGCAGTAGACCTGTTGGATATACATAACAATCAAACTGGCTAGTCAGCTTAGTTGAAAAGGATGTATCTGAGTAGTCCTGAGTTAGAAGAGAGAAAGTTAGCCTATCAAAAAGTGGAAATTGCTTGACTGATATTTGGGAACTAAACTTTTATAACAGGTTCTATCAGATTTTTTTAAACTTTTTTAATAGTTCTTTAATAGTCATAAGTTGAAAGAGCCTGTTTCAGTTTTTTCAGTCCTACCCTGAATCAGAAGTTATAATAGTTAAGATCTGTTACTAAAGAAACTAAATACAATAGTAGGGACACTTAAGTTAGTTTAATGCTATTAAATGATTTGACAAGTAGAGAAATATCACAATATACAGTGATTGTCAAATACATAGTATAAATTTGAGCTTATGGTAGAAAACAAAAAGATCTAAAAGATACATCTTTTGTGAGGATTATCAGCGATATTTTAGATAAAATGCACAAATTACAGCTTGATTTATAAAGAATTTTAATGGAATTTATGGAGATTACCAGTTCTCTGCATCAGAAAAATTCATAATTTTTATCTGACAGGCCTACTGAATCACCACTTAATTGGAGATGTAGAAATGATTATCTGTGGCTTAGACAGTGCAAACATACAAAGTATTGTAGGAATAGGTTGAATTTCCTTAAGTGTAAATGGATTAGAGTAATAAGCAATGTGGTATTGAGGACTATAAGAGGTGGCTACCCTATATAGTTCCTCCACTCCATCTTAATTTATGGTTCCTTTCCTAGCGAAAATCTGACATCGTGGATATTATTTAATCTACATTGAGTTGATGGAGGAGGAGAAGGAGGAGGAGGAAGAGGAGAAGAAGAAGAAGAAGAAGAAGAAGAAGAAGAAGAAGAAGAAGAAGAAGAAGAAGAAGAAGAAGAAGAAGAAGAAGAAGGAGGAGGAGGAGGAGGAGGAGGAGGAGGAGGAGGAGAAGAAGAAGAAGAAGGAGGAGGAGGAGGAGGAGGAGGAGGAGGAGAAGGAGGAGGAGGAGAAGGAGGAGGAGGAGAAAAAGGAGGAAAAGGAGAAAAAGGAGAAGGAGAAGAAGAAAAGCTAGAAGGAAAGAAGTAGGGAAAAAAGAGAGAGAGAAAAAGTATTCGATGAGTAGGACCTGTAACATAAGTCTGATGCACCACCGACTGTTTCAGTAGTCTGAATGATCATATGCTTTAGATCTTAGTGAAATACATAAATAAAATAAATTGAATAAATTATTTTATCAATACATTATCATAATGGATACTGTATTTGATATACAGTATGACTGAGCATCAAGGTGTAAAATTAGGGTGTCCACCTTTGTTTCCAAGAACCACTGTGGACAAAGAAGCTGAACGGTTATTTTATACTTGGTAAAATTAAGGCATTTAAACATATTGTTAATAATCACTGTAGCTAGAGTCTCTGGCTTCCCATCCTATTCTTCACCTGGTTCTGTGGATAA
The DNA here is from genome assembly GCF_024139225.1 of Suncus etruscus. Taxonomy (NCBI): domain Eukaryota; kingdom Metazoa; phylum Chordata; class Mammalia; order Eulipotyphla; family Soricidae; genus Suncus; species Suncus etruscus. The sequence continues at coordinate 9,882,307 of NC_064857.1, read as the reverse complement.
ATACCTTAAGACATTATTATAGACCTTTGTAGTTAGAGGATGGTTGCACACTTGTTCACTCTAAACCACTGTTACCATTGTTGCTGGTTTCTTTATGGTAAAGTGTATAGTTGAGGCTTTGTGCTACTTCTCTCTTACACTTGATTTGAACAGTTCTCCTCGCTAAATGCTGACAAGTACGGTGCTTGGAGTTTCTACCCTGTTAGACAATTGTATTTGTTCATGGAGTTTGATATGTATATATGGTACATACAAGAAAAAGTATTGCTTGAGATAAAAGCTCAGATCAAAACCAGGGCACGGAGATTGTGTAGCCTGACATTCTTACCCCCAAATGCAGCAGCAATATAACATGACACCATTCCTTTTTGCAAAGGCATACTAAAAACAGGGAATTTTTATGTACAGAAAGAAGTTCTTATCTACTAGGGATAAGAACCCATACATTTTTAATACAGGGGCACCTTTCTCCCTGAACATGTGTCTTGTGGACCCAATTTAGACTCCATGACATAAGAGAACAACAATCTTCCAATCCCAAGCCTTAGAACCCAGACTTAGAACAGACACAGTTCCCTGCAACAGCACCAGGAACAAAACTACCCCTGCAAATTCCTAATACTGCTCTAGCACCAACTTGTGCCGGTTTTAATATGACAGCCTGACAACGAGGAAAGGGCAACAACTTGATCTAAGAGCAGGTAGTCCTATCTAATCACCTAATGGTAAGATGAAATAGGAAGAAATGTCTTCCTTTGATCTGTGCAAAATCCAAGATTGCTAACTACAGAAGACTGACCTTGATAACAATGACTGGGCAGAACTTATCCTGGGACCAATAAGAAAGACCTTAGCCTAGGCTTCAGCCTAGAATTTGTACAATAACCAAAATCTCTAATTCCAGAGGTCTGACTCTGACAACTGTGACAGAAGAGCTCTTCTGGAAACATAGTGAAAGACTACCCTAGGCTTCATCCTAGGATCTGTGAAAAAACTAAGACCACCATTTACAGAAGACTGATTACAACAGAGTGATGGAACAGAACTGCTAGAACATAAAGAAAGACTAGGCTTCTTCCTATTACTTGGGCAAATACCAAGATCTCAAGTTACAACTGAGTGAAAAGTTTCCTGGCACCATATACAGTCTTTGGGGTGTGTAAATGAGTGAGTATGGAGCCTGAAGTTATTCCCATTAAAGTATGTTTCAAGGCAGAGAAATCCTGTATCTTTTAGGTCAAGAGAATTCCCTTTCTAATTTCCCCAATTTTTAGTGTGCCTATGCAAAAACAAAAACACAGTAAACCTTGCCACAACAGCCCTCCTTCCTTTTATCATTTCTTTTCTCTTCTCTTTTTTTCTTTTTGCCTTTCATTCTCATGGTTATTGTTTGGTTATAGTATTTGTTGCTGTGGTGCTTTTTTTGTGGTCGTGGGTTTTGGTTTGATTTTTGTTTCTTTTTTGTTTTGTTTTGTTTATTTTGTTGTAGGTGTTTGTCTTTTGTCTTGTTTTTGTTTTTGTCTTTTTGCTTTTTTGTTATAAGTTTCTGACTTTGACAGCTGCAACAGAGGAGATCTTCTGGAAACATAATGAAAGACTACCCTAGGCTTCATCCTACGATCTGTGCAAAAACTAAGACCACCAGTTACAGAAGACTGATTACAATAAGAGTGATGGTACAAAACTGCTTAGAATATAAAGAAAGACCCTATCCTAGGCTTTATACTATGACTTGTGCAAATACCAAGATTTCCTCAGGTGTATTATAATTTGCTATAAAATTCCTAGTAAACTAGTACATGAGAGGGATATGATGATTATTGTTTGTGTTTTATAGTTTTATTTTTTATCTTTTGTTAATCATATGTCAAACTACTTTCACATTATATGCTTATCAGATAAATCACTCAATCAAAAATCTATCCCTTGTAGATATATATACACACAGTTAAACTTATGAAAATTTCTTTTTCTTGGTTTTTTTTTTCAAACAGAACCACATAACTTGAATCATCTTGTTCTGCCTCATAAATTGAGGGAAAAAATTGAATGGTACCAGAACCACACTGTGATATGAACATTGAATAGAAACTAAAAAGGATCAAACTTAAAAACAAACACAAAGTCAATGACAACATAATCAATAGCCAATTTTCAAGATGATATACACAGAAGGGATCAGTTATCCTAGTAGTCTGGGGGACAAAGGAAGGGGATGCTAGGAACTGGGATAAAGTGAGGACAATACTAGTGGTGATTAAAAGCCACTATGTTTCTCAAATATTACTGTGAAAGATTTTTATTTCACATTGGTCACAATAAAATTATTTTAAAAATAAGACAAAATGAGGTCATACAGGTAGCACTCAATACAACATGCATAGTGCCTTCAAAGCAAGCAATTATGACATTTACACATAGAAGATTATTGGGAAGGCACAAGGAGCTGGTGGTCATCTTAAGTCAAACAATAATTGATGAGACTCAGAAAAAATGAATTGTCTGAGTACCCAATCTCATACTTCCTTAATCTCATAAAAAGCCTCCAGAATCAGGGAGAATTCATTCAAGATCATTAGCTCCTCAGCTCTATGATAATTTGCTATGAAATCCCTAGTAAACTAGTATATGATAGGGGGTATAATGATTATTGTTTGTGTTTTCTAATTTTATTTTTTATCTTTTGTTAATCATCTTTTGTCAAACTACTTGCACATTATATGCTTATCAGAAAAGTCACTGAATCAAAAATCTATTCCTCTTAAATATAAATACACACAGTTAAACTTATGAATTCATATTCTAAAATAATACTATTTTAATAATTCTCATCTTTACAGCTTAAAAACAAATCTTCCCTTATTTTTGTCCTGTGTTTGCTTTTTTTGTTACTGTTCATATGTCAAAGAGTCTGGACAGTTGTTTTACTTATATCAAGAAGTTTCAGAGTTTATTTGCAGGATTTTGAATTCAATGCATTGCTTCACTTGAAGCAAATAAACGTCTTCACAATACTAAATCTTTTATTTAGGATCACATATGACTGTGTGTTTTTTTCTTACAACACAATATGAATTAAAAGGCTTCCTTCAATATATTTGTATATCTCATTATCATTTTATTCCTAGAGTTTATTTGTTTTAATAAGTAACATCCTATTGCATTTTATAACTATTTTATTTAATATTAATTTTGTCAATATCATTAAAGCCATTGATCATTTAAAAAAAGAGTAAATAAATAGGCACACAAGTGCTGCCTGGTCACATAGTTCCCAAGCACATATCTCCACTTTTCCCTACTCAAGGTGTACTTTTAGAATGAGATGTGTTCTTTCATAATTTAACGTTGGGACATGTACTGGGAATCTCTGTCTTTGGAGAAGCCTTTGCTCTTATTCTCTCTCTCTCTCTCTCTCTCTCTCTCTCTCTCTCTCTCTCCTTTCCCTTCCCTTCCTCAGTAACTCTAACTAAAACTTATTTTACTTCCAGAAAAAAGGGATAAATACTTTGAGACAGAACACATTAAATATTTCAATAATTGCTTTCTTAAACATGGTTCCTACAAAAGGCAGCACTTTTGTATACTTTCAGGGGCACCTTTTTCCAGCACTGCCCCTATGAGCACATGACAAATGCTTAATATTCTGTTCCTTTTGCCTTTCCAATATAATGCATGCCTTGAGATTCCGTGAAAGTAGAATATACCCAACATTAATTATAGATAGTATTTAATAAGCTTTTCCTGAATCAAATACCTCAGCACTTTTGCTATATACACTGAGCAATGCTAGCCCATATCTAGCTATCTTTAAATTAATTAACTAGTTGCTTGGTCCAAATTCTGCTCTTCCAGCTCTTGCTGACTTGGTGATTGTGTTCAAATTTCTTTTCCCTAAGACTATATTTCATAGGGATTGACATCCAATTTTTAGAGTCCTGTACCTAAAGACTGGGATGCAAGTTCCTACTTTAATTTTCAAATCATTCCTATCAGATAAACTATAAACTATGTGTAAAAGAAATCTCAAACAAATATCTTCTATAGTTATCTATCTTCATTCATATTTTTTCTAACACTACTGTATTATTGTTCCTAACTCATTTCATTGTTCCTAATTCATTTCAATATAATTAAAAGAAAAAAAGAAACAAATTAAACCAGTGAATTACTTATCTTGCCCTGAATTCTACCAAGTACTTTTTATGTATATAAAAATGTTGAAAATTATGACAAAAAACTAATAAAAATAAGCGAACATATTGTAACAATTTTGTATTATAATTGGGTGTCCTTTTTTCACGAGACTTTTTATATATATTTTTGTTTGTTTGTTTGTTTGTTTTGTTTTGTCTTTCGGGCCACATTTGTTTGATGCTTAGGGTTTACTCCTGGCTAAGCGCTCAGAAATTGCCCCTGGATTGGGGGGACCATATGGGACGCCGGGGGATCGAACCGTGGTCCTGAACCTTGGCTAGCACTTGCAAGGCAGACACCTTACCTCTAGCGCCACCTCGCCAGCCCCGACTTTTTATATTTCTACTATCATTCCACATTCATACTCTGAGTAGTCCAAATAAGAACAAAAATTAAAATTACTTCAGAAAATAAAATATTAAAGATGGTAACAGTTAAACCTTTGTAGTTAATTTCCTCTTCTTAGAGTTCTGATAGACTGGGTTTTAGTATTGAATCTATCACCTAAGGGCTTAGTTCCTTAGAGAAATAACATCTTTCATACTATTAATATTGATCTCAAGGCTTATTATGAATAATGAATTAGATAATACCTGAAAATAGTTTATTTGAAAATGTCTGATGAAAGATATGTATTAGTTTCAAGATACTGTGTTAACTTATTTATCATCATGCTAAGACATTTAAATCAAAATGAGATCATGCCACAAACCCAAGCTTTAAAATATGAAAATGCAATATGTACACTTAAAAAGATAAGCATTAGATATCAATTAGCTTTGTTAAGATATTTCATTTTGGAACTAGAGAAATAGTACATTGAAAATGACAGTTTCTATACATATGGCCGACCCAATTTGAGTCTCAGTACTACATAAAATCATCCAATCACCTCCAAGAGTGATTCCTGAGCATAGAGCCAGAAGTAAGATCAAAACACTACTATAAATGTCATCCACACCAAAAATTAAATTAAAAAGATATTTATTAATAAAGAGTAATAAGTATTTAAAATATATCAAAACAGGAAGCTCAATAGAAGTAACAGTGGGATACGATGGCATGAGCAGAACTGTTGACTTATAAATGGGTGCATCCTTAGGTCAACAATACCAGTTATTGTTAACATATTGTGATCTTGCTTTTATGACTCATTTATAGATGGTTAAAGATGGGATCCTAACTCACCAATGTAAGTATTCTCATAATCAAGTTCTTTTACTACCTTTCATCTGCCAGGAGCATAGTAGGTAGTAATGAATATCTTTTTTAGGTTTCTGCTCCAACATCCCTGCCCCTACTACAATGAAAGACTCAAAATGGTAACCCTTCTAGAGTATTAGTTGTAGTTTCAAGCTAACTTGTAGCATCTATATTGAAACAACTCGGTATTTATGTTTCTCTATTCAGCTCTCATTCAAACCCTGGAACCTATTTCTTGGATGCCTAAGGAGCATTTGAGAATGAAGAGAATTTCCAAATATTAAAATATTGACTAGAATGGCAAATTATGACAACAAAGCTTTTTATGTGCTTTTGATATTAATATCTTTTTCTTAGAAATACATCACAGTGTTTATTCTATATAGAGTGTCATTAAAATAAATTATTTCTAGAAAAATTTCAGTCTCAATTATAAACAAAATCCAAATACATTAGTGTCTATTCTTTGAAGTTTGTGTTCAAAGATTTTTTAGAAATCAAAAGATTTAACCATAAACTTATATTAAAAATTCAAAAGCATAATTGCATGTTTTTATCTATTGTGACAGTTCTAGTATACACAATCAGTTTAAATAAATAGGTACTTTCTTACATTTGTATGTGTATGTCCAACTTGAAATAAAACTATGGTATTTATAAGTAATTTACTCCACTATCTTGTTTTTATGACTTTTTATTAAGTTTTGTTAAGGTTAGTGATTAATATTTTAGTTAAACATCAATACATCTACTTTTTAACTTTAGATAAGCACGGTATTTATTAAACATTTATTTTTATTGTTTTATTACATAGTGTGCAACAAATTACAGTATTCTTCAGTCACAAAATATTTGCAAATATGAAGAAACTATTAATCAGATAGTGTAATCTCTCCATTTATAACTCTTCAAGAAAGAATTAGAAAATCAGAATACATCTATTTAAAATCTACTTAAAATGAATATATTATCAAAGAATAGGGTATAAAGATGTTATGGTAAACATTAATTTTAAATAGACATTAAAAGTTTCATAAATATAATGTAATATATAAGACATTAGTCTTCCTTTCTTTTCTTTTCTTTTCTTTTCTTTCTTTTTTTTTGTTTTTGGAAAAAAATAAAATCTATTAAATATTAAAACTAAATAAATATTTTATATTTTAAAACAGACCTGTTGTGTATGTAAATATTTTGGGGAATTACTATGTTGCTCACCCTAAACTGATTAGGTGATTGTGCCCTACCCTAGGGTGTGACCTGGCATTCTGCCCCCACCCTAGGGTAGGACCTGATTCTGCTTTCACCATTGGTTGGTATCTGATCCCACCATTTTGGTGGGACCTGACTCTGGAGTATAAGAACAAGGGTCTGTGGAAGCTGGGAGCTTTTGGCTGGCTGGAACTGAATCTGAGTCTTTGGACTTCAGTTTTGTCCATCCGAATAAAGCAAATATTTCCACGAGCCTGATTGTCTGCGAGCTGTTTACCCGCCGTTTCACCTCAGAACCGTGGGCTAGACAGGGTGGCAGACGCGTACTCCGAGCTGGAAGAAAAGGGCCTCATTCTCCATCCCACCATCAGTCAACCTCTTCAGGGGCTGACTTGCTACACAGACCGAATGTTTAAACATTCCTCAAAGATACCCCTTTCGATAATCTTTATATTGACATGATTGAATTTATCTTCACCATTGTTCTGTAGTAGAATAATGCTTAAGGCCCTAAGCTTGATTGCCAGTATTAGAAAAAATAAGAACCAAATATTTAATGCCAAATATATAATTTTAGTATTATCTATGTATACATATAAGTATTGTTTTAATAAAGACTCAATTTACAAATTTTAGACATATTAATTACTCTTTTATTTGTCATAATCTAGTATTTAGTGAGCCCTCAAAGAAAATTTTAAAACCAGCCTAAGAACAATCATGTCACTATCTCAATTTAAGAGAATGCCTGAATAATTAATCAATATCTTGATTTGGTTGCAAAGTTCCCAGTGAACTTGCTTATCTCTCAAGCTACCTAATAATAGACTGCATATCAGTGATTTTAATCAAGCACTAACAACTCTTTTCAGATGCTTAAAATATACAAACATCTTATTTATACATATGTAATTCCTCTCCTAATTAATGGATATGAAGTATGAATGTATTATTACTGTTCTAGTATCTAATTCTGGTATTTGTTACTGTTCTTTGATTGATTACGTCTAGATTCTATCATATATTCTTTTCTATATTCATAATATCAGTTGTTTTTGTATTTGTATGCTCCATTATAATGGATTATAATGCCTTTTAAAACAGGGATATGTCACAGTCAATATTATATATATATATATATATATGAATTTAGAACTACTGATGTGAATAAGCACCTAATATAGAATATTGAACTGTTGGCTGAAGATTTTGTAATGCACATCTGTTTGGTCATCAGAGTAAGCATTGTCTAGAGATTACATGCACTAAATCCAATTGTATTGGTAAAAATGACGGTAGAAATTCCAATTCAATCAGAGATCTTGTTTTTGAAAACTCTTCTACTATAAGAAAAATTTATAAAGAGACTTTATAAAATACGATTACAGACAAAATACCCCAGCAAAGAAATGAAAACTTAACTTTAAAATTATTTTAGATTTTCTTTAAAATTTTGCTATGTTACAAGTATAAGACTAATGAATGCAAACTTTGTGGTTGCAAAATTAGAATTTAAAAGACATCTTCCTTCAGATGAGTGTTCCTTCATTAAAAAAATTTACACTTACAGTGGATATAAAGAAATGACATGCTTATTTTCCCTCCTTTTCTATCAAATCTCAGAGAATAAATGAAAGGGAATGCAAACCGAAAAGTAATATAAGTTCTACACTGTACAAATAGGTGTATGCTAGTGAGAAAGAGAAAGAAATACAGTCTAGAAAGCTAGCGTAAAAATCTTTTGGCGTAGTTTTGGTTAAACTATAGTCACATGCATAAAATATGAAAATGATACGTATCTCATAACATACACCAAAGTTATTTCAAATGCATTAAAACGTCTAGATTTGACCAGAAACCATAGAATGATTAAAATCTATAGGAATAACTCTACAGGGCATGGACTTTAACTGCACTTTCACATATTTAATTTTATTGATAAAGACAACAAAAACAGGGGCCATATTTATAGTACAATGGGTAGGATATTTTCCTTGCATGTGGCAAGTCCAGGGTAAATCCCCAGCATCCTCTACGGTCCCCTTATCCTTCCAAGAGTGAGTCATGAATGTAGAGACAAAAGTAAACCTGAGAACTGCTGAGTGTGGCTAAAACAACAACAAAATAACAAAAGATGGCAAAAAAAAATGTTACACTACATAAAATTAAGAAGATTGTATATGTTCCAGAGATGTAGTACAGCAGATAGGGTACCTGCCTTGGGTAAAACTGACCCAGATTAAAACACTGGAGTCTCAGTAATGCTTCCTGAGTAATATATGATCAGTGATCCCTCTTTACAGAACCAAAGGTGAGCTCTGAGCATTGTTGGGTGTGGTCCAAACCCTCCCCCAAATAATAAAATAATAGCAATAATTTAATGGTTTACATATAAATGTAAATGGAAGCTAGCAATATGTTTTCTATTAGACCCTGCAATTCCAATCAATAGAATTTTCCTTAAAACTAAAAGAAATTCATTTAAAAAACATCTTTGCACTCCTGTGTCCATTGTTGGGCATAGTAGAATAAATAGGTTATAAAAACAACCCAAAAGTCTAATGAATTAGAGATAGTAAAACTGGTAGAGCACTTGCCTTGCACAAAGCTATTGGGCATCCTAGCCCTGGTATCACTTATGATCCCTGAACACAGTAGAGTGAAAGGATGAAGTACCAAGTGAATGAGTTAATCAGCATTGGGATCAGAAAGAATATGCAATGAAAAGGTTGCTTTCCTTCCAACCCGTGTTCAATTCCCAGCACTTCAAGTACCATCATTTCAGTGATTACTGAATAAAGTTATAGTAATGAGTCCTGAGCATCATTAGGTGTAGCCCCAAAATAGAACAAAACTTTTCTAATGACAAATTGATAAAATTTATGTGGCATATAAAACTACAGAGTGGAATATGATGCAGCTGTAACAAATATTGAAATTTATTCCACCTTAATGAAACTGGAGTATTGATATGTATAATGTAAGTAACATCCGACAGAGGTAGAAAGACACAGATAGAAAAATGTCATGCATCTATTGTATATAGAGAAGAAAAATTAGGAAAATACAAGCAAGAATGACAAATATGTATCTGGAATATAAATCTGGTATTATTAAGAAATAACTAGTGACTTTGGTTGACAGTATTGGGCACTTTGGTGACTATAAGGTTTTCTGACTATACATTAATACCATACACCTTAACACTATTATGAATATGTTGCCTTAACTACAATAAGACATTTGAAAATTAATTAAATTTTAAAAATAAGGTAATCAGTTTTATTTGTTCCTTATTAAAAATATATATCCTATCAGTCAGTATTCTTTAGAGAAAACCAGTAGGTCTCTTTCTCAATTTATCTCAGTCATCAAACAGAGAGCTAGACAAAGAATAGATATAGATTCAGACAGAAATACAAAAACTGAGCAACAAATCCTTTCTTAGGTGGATTTTATGATGTTACTACTGTGAGAAAAGCAAATTTCTCCATGCAGTCCATTGACTCACAGATTCAAATACTAATCGTTTTGAGAAACAACCTCACATACATAATCAGAAGTAATATTATACTGTGATCTAGGTATCCATGAATACAATGGAAGCTGACATATTCATCATCACAGTTCTACTCTGCTATGCGCGTTTATCTTGCAGGCATTCAAAAGAAAGTTTGTGTCTGTGTTGTTTTTTTGGTGAAAATTGTATTGAATTTTGAGATGGTTTATGTTTAATATGTGTCTGTATACTTAGACCTTCAATTTTAAGAATTAAAAACAATAACACTATGAGTATAAAAAGCAATAACAGCTTTTATAAAATGGCCTGGCTCAGTTCAATGTATGTTTTACAATATTTGATCATGAAATATGGCCCCATTGTCTTGGCAGGAAACCTTTCACTTGTGAATTTTTCACTTTTTTATGCCGAATATATATACATATATATAACATATACATATACATATACATATATATAACACTCCAGCCTTAAATCTAATTTTTAAAAATATTTATTTTATTTCTTTAAAATATATTATTCAATTTCCTTGCACTGTTGCCTATAATTGCTATTAAACATTTAAAATTGTACCAAAAATAAGTACAATGTATTTGGGCATATCAAAAATTTGTGTATGTGAATTCTTTAAAGAATATATTTTGAAAGCACAGGCCAAGAAATTCAATGAGTAGTTTAGCAAAACTCTTCAACCACTATTCATCCATATTGTTTCTTTTCTTTTTTTTTTTTTTCTTTCTTTTTTTTTTTTGGCTTTTGGGCCACACCCTGTGACGCTCAGGGGTCACTCCTGGCTATGCGCTCAGAAGTTGCTCCTGGCTTCTTGGGGGACCATATGGGACGCCGGGGGATCGAACCAAGGTCCGTCCTAGGCTAGCGCAGGCAAGGCAGGCACCTTACCTCCAGCGCCACCGCCCGGCCCCTCATCCATATTGTTTCTATAAAGAGAAAATTTATACTCTAGAGGTTTGTAACCCGAAATAAAATTAGAAAGATGAGTATCAGTATGAGTTTCTGATGGTCAGTAAATTTACTTGTTATCTTTGAATATTAGCCTAACTTATTTTTCAAAATTAACTGTTACCAGAAATTAGTCAGAAGTGAATTTTGCATAAGGCATCTCGATTTAAGGGGAATTCAGCAGGTCCACCAGATGTAACTTACCTGGAGCTGAGAGCTGAAAATTCCCAACAGGATTCCTTAAAAGGTCGGCAAAGAGAGATTTGCCCTTCCGTGGAGAGTTGAAGAATTCCCGAAGATTTCTCAGATTTATATCATATTACTGACATTACATTTCCTTCATATTATTTGGCTATCTCTCACTTTAAAATTTAAGGACAAAATATGGCCTCAATCAAATTCTTTTTTCCCAGAGAAAAATTCTAGTACCAAAATCTAAAGACAAGCTTCCTCTCTTCTTGTCAGCCATATTTTCATCTAAAAGCCAGTCAACAAAGTTAGTTCTAAGTCTCTGTAAATACTAGCCAACCACAAAATTTATATTTCTTTAACTTAGCTCTCTGCTAAGACAATAGCAGAAAAGCAACTTTTGCCTGCTAGACTGCAGACCTGGAAAATTGGTCCAGCTACAAATATCAGGCAACCCTCTTTTTATTATACTTTCATCCTTCTTTTTCAGATAAACCCTTTCCAACTAAGCTTAGCCAGTCATTTGTTATGTAAATATCAACAGTCCTACTGTTAATATTTTTGTTTTTCTCTACACTCCCACCTCTTGTCAATGCAGAAATTCCTTTCATGAGTAAGACTGGTTTTGCCCCATATTTAAGCCCAACATAGAGATTAAATTTATCACATGCTTGCCAGGATGTGTTGTCCCCATACAATTCATTTGTGTGGTCTCTCATTTCTTATTTATTTCATATTTCGCTATCTGTGTTTATTCACTCCCTAAAGTAGGCTCACTGAAGCCCACTGGAGCAGGGACAGAAGCCATCTACAAGCAGAATATTTCTTTGAGATTTTTTTTTCATTATCAATAAGACAAATTAGAGTTCCAACTTGCTATCTAGTCCAAGGAACATACACCTAAAGTTTTGTTCTTGTAGTTGTTGGTTGGATTTCTGCATATCATAGTTTAGGTAATGAGTACATGAGTAATAATTTATGCCTCTTATTCATTAATAAATATAAATTTTAGAGTAATTAGAAAGGTTGTATTTTGCTTAAATAAAATAAAGGACTAAATAAAGGATTAATGAACCACCTATTAAACATAGCCTTCCTGTGATTTTCATGAATATGTGATGGTAATATTAGGTTTATCTAAAAGAATCACCTAAAGAGAATAGGTTTTTAAAAAGTAATAATGTTATACATATTTTAAATTTTTGGCACAATTATCTATAATTTATAGTTATTACCAGAAAAATCCTAGGAATCAAATAGTTTTCAAATAGAAAGTTAATGTAATAAAATTTATGTCAAGGACAATATGTTTTTTTTCTTATTTAATTACTAATTTAGACTATCAACTGAGTTTGTAGAACTCTGACATTTTGGTGATTTTGTAAGTATCATGTGTGAGGTATATATGAAGTGAAGAACACAAGATATAATGATCAATGCCACTGTTTATCAAATGTTACTTTAAAATTCTTGTCCTTTTTATTTTTGGTGTTTTGGGCCACACTTGGTGATGCTCAGGGATTACTACAGGCTATGCACTCAGAAATCGTTCCTGGCTTAGAGGACCACATGGGATGCCAGGGGATAGAACCATGGCTCATTTTGGGTCATTGTGTGTAAGGCAAATGCCCTCCTGCTTGCACCACTACTCTAGCCCCTTCTTGATCTAATTATCAACCTTTATTAGATGAAAGAAGTTTAAGTAATAACTTCAATTTTTATAAGTAAATTCAATATTCAAACTCTCAGCTAAAATATGAAAAAACATTAAATCATTTTTTGTTTCTGAGCTGTTTTGCTTCAAAATTTCTAATGATACCATTTTTAGGGGGCAGGAAACATCCAGCAAGGTTTAAGAATTACTCCTGGTGAACTTTGGGGACCATATGGGATGCCAAAGATCAATTCTTAGTAACTGTGTGCAAGACAAATACTCTACCTGCTGTACTATCTACTATTGCTCCAGCCCCCTTTGTTAAGTTTCTAAGCCAACAGTCTAGAAGAAAATTATAACAATTTAGTGTAAATAAAGTATGTCGAGTCTAATCTTTATTACCTACTAGTTATAAAAAATTAAAATAGATCTCTAAATGTTAAATCATCATCCTTCAAATAATGTTATTTTTTTTTTTTTTTTTGGTTTTTGGGCCACACCCGTTTGACGCTCAGGGGTTACTCCTGGCTATGTGCTCAGAAATCGCCCCTGGCTTGGGGGGACCATATGGGACGCCGGGGGATCGAACCGCGGTCCTTCCTTGGCTAGCGCTTGCAAGGCAGACACCTTACCTCCAGCGCCACCTACCCGGCCCCAAATAATGTTATTTTTAAAACTATCTTTTCTGCCTCATACAGAAAATAGTTCAAATAGAATGCTGTATGTAAAGGAACTGGACATCAACAGGAGCTAGTCAAATGTTAATAATGACAATCACTTAACTATAAGTGAAATTTAATTCTAGAAAAATAACTTGTGGATAGTACTAAAATGTAGGTTAAATATCAGCAAAATCTTATTTAATTTTCACTTACAGTATTAGCTGAGTAAGACAAAGCACATATTGCAAATGTAGTATAGATCACTAAAAATTTTGTAGAATTAGTAGATGAATACACTTATATTTTTATTATATTATGTAAATAACAATTATATACTAGCAATTATGAATATATTTTGAAGGTCCTTTTTCCTAAAATATATATTCAAGAATAATTTTAAAAATTGACAAGACTAAAAGGAAATAATACACTAGCTTAACATAAACATAGCCTTAGCCACTGAGAAACTTGTTTTATACAGTACAAATTTACTAGCTATAATTCAGGGTTTGAGTTTAAATTTTATTGTTAAATTTTTTCATTTGAGGGGCCGGAGTGATAGCACAGTGGTAGGCTGTTTACCTTGCACACGACTGACACAGGACTGACTGATTAGATCCTCCTGGCGTTCCAGACGGTCCTCCAAGCCAGGAGTGATTTCTGAGAGCATAGCCAGAAGTAATCCCTGAGCATCGCTGGGTGTGGCCCCAAAACAACAACAAGTTATTTTTTCATTTAGCAAAATGTTTTCAAGGTAAGTTTCAAAAGAGTTTTCTAGGTCTTAGAAAAACAATGCAGATGGAACCTATGACCCAAATGCTCACCGTACAATTTGGATTAAAGTAGAGATAATATACAATAGAATATATTTTAATAGTGACACAGTAAAAATAGAATGGACACATAAGCTGAAGATATTAATACAATTGTATATTTTCCTTCTTATATATCCCTATAGCATATATTTATGAAAGCTAAAAAATGTTTCTTTGGAATTGAAGAGAGTATAGCACGTAAGGTGCTTTCCTTGCACTAGACTGATCACAGTTAAACTCTGACATCTCATATGGTATCCTAAGTCCCACCAGAAGGAATCCCTGAGTATTACTGCAGCTGTTCCCCCCAAAACACAAAAGTTTATATCTAGGGAACATTATTTTCAGTCATTTCAATTTAGTTAAGACAGTTACAAGCAAATTTCTTCATTGAAGTTTTTCTTCATTTATATTAACAAATATAAATTGAAGAATTGAACAGAACTTTAATTGTTTAAAATTAGAAATGACATTTTATAAAGATTAATTTGAGTTTTTATTCTGGAAAAGATTTATTAGTTAGAAAGCTTAGAATTTAAAACATTTACTTGAATTGATAGATGTAAGATTTAGAATTAAAAGCTAAATGAGATTTAAGGCATAACATCTAATTTTTCACTCCAGCTCACTTTATATACTATGAATAACGAAAGTAAGGCAAAATATATGTAAGTTATAATCAAAAATTTTATTTCATCATATAAAATCATTTGATGGCAATATTATATTTGAGTAAAAAATTTGAGTAAGTAAAAAATATATAATATAGAATTGGTTGGATTTTTAACATAAAGAGAGTGCTTTATTTTTTTTTACCTGGAGTTTGTTTCTGCAGATGTTAATAAATCTTAGTAACAATTTATTTAAATATTTAAAATTTAATTTTCTTATTTACATGAAAATGCGAACCAATTTAGTTTTCCTGAAAGTTTTATCATTTTACCTAAATATTTTAATTTCTTACCTTTAAACCATCATGGTAAAAACCAACAAACACTGTACTAGACACAGAACTTTACAATCTCAAATAGTGACCATCAGCCTAGAATTATGATTTATATTCCAACTAAGCACAGGAAGTAAAACTGAAATAAAATTCTATCATATATAACTATTAGATGTTATTTCATAAAACATGATTCACTAGCTTGGCTTGAGCTATTCAAAGCACTAAGTGTTAGAGATATGTAGAACTTCTATTTATCAACCAGAGTCAATTACACTAAAAAACAGAGTCAATAACACTGAAATATGAACAATAACAATAAAAATTCAAAATGTGCATTTTATATTACAATTACTAGGCTTTATAGCAGTACTATTTCCATCTTGTATAATTATTTATTTTTTTACAGATTAACTGTTCAAAAATCTGTGAGGTTAAATCAGGACTCTCAATTCTTTATTGGTTAGCAGACCAATTTTCCCAATGCTAAAAAAAATTTGATTATTATGACTTTGTAGAATGCATAAAAGATGGCTAGGTTGTGGAAAGAAAGAAACTCTTATTCACTTCTGGTGAGAATGCTATCTAGTCCAGCCTTTATGGCAAACAACATGGAGATCCCTCAAAAACCCATATGATTCAGATACACCACTCCTAGGGATATACCCTAGGAACACAAACATACAATTAAAAAATTCCTTCCTCACACCGATATTCATTGCAATGCTATTTACAATAGCCAGACTGGAAAAAACCAAGATGCCTTTCAACAGATGAATGGCTAAAGAAAGTGTACACAATGGAATATTATGCAGCCATCAGGAGACATGAAATCGTGAATTTATTCTATATGTGGATGTACACTGAATCTACTCTGCTGAGTAAAATAAGTAAAATAAGTCAGAGGGAGAGAGATAGACACAGAATAGCCTCACTCATCTATGGATTTTAAGAAAAATTAAGGGCATTATTGAAATAATGCCCAGAGACAATAGAGATGAGGGCCAGAAGGACCAGCTCACAAAATGAAGCACACCAGAAAGAGCGGTGAGTGCAGTTAGGGAAATAACTACACTAACAACTAGCACGACAATGTTAATGAGTGAAAGAAGTAGAATACCTGTCTCGAATACAGGCAGGGATAAAGGGGCATTGGTGTTGAAAATGTTGCACTGGTGAAGGGAGGGTTTTCTGTTTATGACTGAAACCCAACTACAATCATGCTTGTAATCATGGTGCTGAAAGATTTTATATATATATATATATATATATATATATATATATATATATATATATATATATATATATATATATATATATATATATGATGGGAAAGGAAATAACTTTCATCTTTCAGCCACATAAAGTTGCTTTTCCCCTTTCTAGTTTAATTGCTTGTATATAGTAATTCCATGGATTTTTGAGTATTAATTTTATAAACTGCTTCGCTGTGTTGGTTTATTATTTCTAATGTTATGTTGTTTTTCATGTAGACTTTGGGGTTTTCAATATATAGAATTATCTGCAAATAGTAAAATCTCACGGTTTCTTTCCAAATTAAAATCTGTTTGATATCTTTTTTTCTGATTGTTTATAAGAAATACTACAAAATAAAAAAAATGAGAATGCAACATTAGATATTCTTGAATTGTTTTAAACACAGGATTTCTCTTAGTCTGTGCCTGAGTTCAGGTTTTCAGTTTTTATCACTGATACTGGTTGCGGGTTTGTTGCAAATCGTTATTACTATCTTGAGGTATGTTAACTTCTGTCCTTGTGTCTTAGAGTCTTATTTTAGTTTATCATCAATGTATATCAGTCTTG
This sequence comes from Suncus etruscus, assembly GCF_024139225.1. NCBI lineage: Eukaryota > Metazoa > Chordata > Mammalia > Eulipotyphla > Soricidae > Suncus > Suncus etruscus. Next base: position 9,865,125 of record NC_064857.1, on the reverse strand, counting down.
ACAAAGTGTTCTTGGCATCAATTTATATTTCCATAATATTTTTGTTTCTTTTGTCAATATGGTATATTAAACTGTTTGATTTGTGTATATTGAACCATTCTTACATTTCATGGGATAAACACCACACACATGATTATTGTGTATTATATTGTTATTTATTATAGGTTTGGTTTTATAGGATTTCTACATAGACATTTATCAGGGATATTGGTCTATAATTTTCTTTTTTTTTTTTTTTTGTTTGCAGTGTTTGCTTGTTTTAGGTATCCGTGTGATACTCATTTCAGTTTTTAGTATTTCAGTCTTTTAGATTTTTTTAGTTTTGTTTGTTCATGGTCTTATAAAAATATCTTTATATAAGCACCATGATTTCAAACATGTTTGGATTGTTTAAGTATAAAAGTACAGCAGTGCAACCTTCTTGTCACCAATGCCCCAACTCCCTTCCACCCACCCCCTGCCTGTCTTTATGACAAGCATTCTATTTCACTTACTACCATTGTCATGCTAGTTGTTAGTGTATATTTATTTCTCTAATTTCACTCACCACTCTTTGTGTAAGCTTTATGTCATGGGCTGATCTTTCCCTCAATTCTACTGTTTCTGGATATTATTATCATACTGTCTTTTCTTTTTCTTTCTTTTTTTGTCTTTTATTTTCCAAAAATCCCATAAATGAGTGAGATTATCTTGTCTCTCTCTCTGAGTCATTTCACTCAGCATAATAGTTTTCATGTCCATCCATGTATAGGAAATTTCATGACTTCATTTTCCTGATAGCTGCATAGTATTCCATTGTCTATATATACCACTGTTTCTTTAACCACTCATCTGTTTTCAGTTATCTAGGTTTTTTTTTCCAGATTCTAGTTATTATAAATATTCAGAATGAACATGCATGCAGAGGTTTTTTTGTATTATGTTTTTGTGTTTCTAGGGCATATTCCTATTAATAATATTGCTAGATTATATAGAAGCTAAATTTCCAGGTTTATGTGTGTGGGGGGAAATCTCCATATTCTTTTTCATAAAGGTTGGACTAGACTGCATTCCCACCAGCAGTGAATGAGAGTTCCTTTATCCCTACATTCCCGACAAGACTGATTATTCTTTTGTGATGTGTGCCAATCTCTGTGGCATGAGATGGTACCTCATTGTTCTTTTGATTTGCATCTGATGATTAGTGATGTGGAGCATTTTTTCACATATCTTTGGCTATTTGTAGTTATTCTTTGAAGAATTGTCTGTTCATTTCTTCTCCTCATTTTTGATGGGGATAAATGATTTTTTCTTGTTAAGTTCTGTCAGTAACATGTATATCTTTGATATTAGCCCCTTATCTGATGGGTATTGGGTGAATAGTTTCTCAGATTCTGTGAGTGGCCTTTGTGTTTCACTCACTATATCCTTTGAGGTACTTTAGTTTCTCAGTCTAATGTAGTCCCTTTTTAATCAATATTTTGGAAGAGTGTGACTAGTCTGGGCACTGTCGTCTTTGTAGTTTTGGTAGATTTAGCTTTGGTAGTTTTTGGTATTTACAAAGATTTCTTTATAGTTTTTATTACCTTTACTGGAAATCGGTCTATTCAAGTTGTCTGTTTTATCTTCATTCAGTTTTAAAAATTTACATTTTTTAAAATTTTCCCACATCTTTATGCTGTTAAACTATGTGACTTAAATTTTGTTTATAGTAAACTCTGACACTTTATTTTTGAATTTTCTGTTTTAATTACTCTTCTATCATTTCTGATATCATCATATTATTTTACTCATGAGTCTAGCAATAGGGTTCATAGTGATTTTTTATTTATTCATTCCTTATAACAATTCCTAGTTTTATTGATGAGTTGATTTGTTCTCTTTTTGTCTGTATGACCTGATACCAATATCAATAGATCTAGAAAAACATCAGTGTGGCCAGTATTGTGGTGAGTGAGAAATGAACACTTACCACGTTTGGCTGGAATGTCATCCTCTTCAGCATTTATGAAAATTAATATGGAATTATTTCCAAAATATAAATATAAATATCATATTATGAAGTTTATCATTTCTTGGCATTTGCTGAATAACAAAAACATTAATTTGAAAGGATGCACACCTCTGTTCATCATAGCACTTAGACTAATAATCTAGATGTGAAAAAAACTTCAAATGCTCAACTACATAAATGGGTCAAGAAGCTGTAAATGAAATACTATACAGCTCTAAGATAGAAAAATATTTTATTTATTGCAACATGAATGAATTAAGAGGGTATGTTAATTAAAAGCAATCAGGAAAAATAAAGTAAACAAAATTAAATAAAATTAAAACTTTAAAAGAATTAGAATATAGATATAGATACATAATTATTTATTATATGTGGTACTTGATGTAGTCATCAGGTTAACAAGAAAGGGTCAAAGACAACAATACAACAAAAGAACAGAAATTATTTCTGGGTAAGGGGTGGAAGGGAGGCCAAATAGAATATTCATGCTGGAGAAAGGATGAAATTACCAACATTGGATATAATAAATTATAATATTCTAAATCACATACCTAAATCAATTAAAGTTTAAAAGCAAAAAATTAAATTATAAATAATCCCAGTTTAAAAACCCATCTTATAATGTAGAATTGTTCATAGTATATTAATACATTATATATTATAGACAGTTCACTTTCTCCACAATTATATATACTAATTTATTGGCTGTTATTAATCTATTACTATAATACTAGGTTATATACTATAGTACTAGATTATTATCCTACCCCTATAACTCCACTTTACTTCTCTCTTTTTTATTTATTAATCTCAGTACCTTTTAAAACATACCCAACATACCCCTGGTAATACAAGGAACTTTACCATAATGGGTTCCAAACTATGTGATAGATCATGTTTTCATGGATTCTAGACCACTTTTTCATACTGATAGTTGTGTTGGTTTATTATTGACCACAGGTATGGCAGGTAACATAATAGAAGAGAGGACTTTTAAGTACAATATTTATAAAGAAGTAAGTGCCATCCATATGCTACAAGCATAAATTCTCAAAAGTAGAATTTCATTTCTTGTCTGTCTTTGCCAACTTGGCAAAGCTGCAATGACCTAAGGGAGGGTCTCTTTAAGAGCATTAAACAGAATAAATAAACTTATTTCTTCTACTTAAAATACAGGCTTTATTTAATCAGTTGTGCACAAGTCTGTAAAATTTTTTAAATTTAAGTAGATTTTTAAATGTTCCCCTTTTTCTTTTAAAATCAACACGTTTGCCTCTTGCCTCCACTTGTTAAGTGTTAACCCACAAATTGTATAAACTCTGTGCTTGGCAAGTGAATCTTAAATGCTTTTTCCTGGAAAATGTGTTTGCTCATTACATTTGACAGTCATTGCTTATGTGGTAAATGTGGTCAGTGCCAAGAACTCTATGGCATGGCTGCCAGCTGCAGGTCCATTATTTTAATTGTCTTTAACCTATAATCAATATTTACTCCTTCATTGAAAGAGACTGCATAGCTAAGCAGTATCAAATATAAGTTTATTCTTCTATACCCCATTTCTGTTTTTCCATATAAAATATAATATTTAATGCTTCCTTCTGATATTACCTTCTTACTCAAAACTTTTCTACTACTTAGCTTGTTATATATTCACAACAACCGAATCATCTTTATTTGAATTGAAATAGTTCAGTTTTTATCTAAATGAAACTCACGTTTTCCTTTATAGTACACTTATTTTAGACATCTGTTTGGTTTTTTTCCCCCCACTGGATTTTAATCACACTTTTTATTTAGGAATGTATACTCTTGAAGTATAAAATCACCAGGATTTGATCAGTGAAATTTTAGAAGTGCTAAATCTACAGGTAAAAAACAGGCTATTTATTGGGAAGAGGCAGAATGCAAAAGATGCAATGTGTTTTGATCTTTCAAAAATGAAAAGGGTCAGTGGAGAGCCACTGAAGATCATCCAATGATAAATTAATTATATAAATAAAATTCTTAAAAGATTACCCTTAGCACTGTGAAGACTGAATTCATAGAATCACCAAAAAAGAGGTTATGAACGGTAATAAAAAGAGGTAATAATATGGTAATTAAAATAAAAAGGCCCGTCTTGCATCAAAATATTATAATGTGGAGATATAGTACAAAATGTGTGGCACTTGCCTTGCAAGCGGGCATCTTACACAGATTCGAACCCAAGCACCACATAGGGTTCCAAGAGTACTACTAGGAGTGAACCTTGAGAGCACAGATCCAAAAGTAATCCGTTAATACTGATAATGTGACACAAAAATCAAACAAACCAGGCCGGAGCAGTAGCACTAAAGGTAAGGCAACCAGGGTTCCAACCCCTGGTATCCTATATGGTCCCCCCAAGCCAGAAGCGATTTCTGAGCTTATAGCCAGGGGTAACCCTTGAGCATCAAACGGGTGTGCTTCCCCTCCCAAATCAAACAAACCTAAAAAGAATATTATATTGTAAGGATGGAGGGGAAAAAAGAGGCATATAGGTCATCATATAAGACATTTGATATTGACTAATACTTGGAAAACATTTTTATTAATGATTTTTATTTTGACCAAAGTGGACTATAAATCATTCACAGTAGCATTTTAGGTACATAGTGATATTGAATCAGAAGTATTCCAACCAACAATATTGTCCTCCCTCCACCTCTGTGCCCAGCATGCATCCCATATCCCCTTTCTCTGTCCCCCAGGGCTGCTAGTATAAGTGGTCCCCTCTGTGTCTAGTTTGTGTAGATTGGGTATCGATTCTGTTATCCTTGGCTTTGGACTTGGTATTTAAGTTTGATCATTTTTTATTTCTACTCAATGTTCATATGACTTGGTGCCCTCTATTATCTCCCCCTTAATTTGTGAGGCAGAATACTTGAAAATTTTTAAATAATCAATTTAAATTAGCTAATTGAGAAATCAACTAATCCATTTTGCTTCATAAAGTTTTTTGGGTGTGGCCCAAAAAACAAAAAAAAGAGGTAATGTGTGAAAAAAAAGACAAATTATAGTCAAGTTTGATGCTTTCCAAGTATGGCATAGTTATTTAGTTAAAGAATATCTATAAAAAAATAAGTTGCTGAAGCTTCAGCTACAAATGAATGTTCTTTCCTAAATAGAAGCTTATTAAAATTTCTATATGTATTGTTAGCTAAAAAGACATTCCAAAGTAAAACATACAATAAGTTGAGCAAGAGTTGAGCCAAAAACAAATATAATATATGTTTAATATATAAAAATAATTTTAAGTCAAAGCACCACTCAGTGCTTTATAATTTAGTCATTTATAAATATTTGTTCACTATTAATGAAAAGCCCAGGGACTATGAAAAGACCAGAAAAAAACTAGTTATCATAACACAGCCTGCTCTAAAAGAGGTAAATATATATTATAAGGCATAATAATCTCAGCCAAAAATGAAGGCAGTATAACAATTAATATAATTATAATAAGAAATGCATATATAAAACTACTAAATTTATATTCTTAAGAAACAAATCATCCTATAAAATAAAGAAAATAGCAAACTTTATTAAGTTATATCACACATGTCAACATGTTTAGAAAAATATGTTTTTAAATAATGGTTATTTTAATTGCTTCTTAAATAGTAATTGTAGTTGCTTCTGGGAGTTGACATTCTGAATAATTTTATTTCCATTGTGTATAATTCTACAAGGCTTTTTTATATTTGTAACAATAAAAAATACAAGAAATAATGTAGCCCTTATCTTATTAAATAAAAATATACCTAGAAAATAAAATATATACAGAAAATAATTTAATTATATAACAACCTATAAGTATCAGATTTTCAGATGTTAAGAATGCAATAGCTACTGGTTCTCCACCCTTGAAATAAAGTCTGTTAAGTCCCTGGTATATAAGAAATGATTCCTATTATGTCAGTATTAGCAGATGATGTCTGTAGAGATAAAATAAAAAATACTTTATTAAATGAAAAATTTTAATAAAAAGAGAGCCTGAGCCTGTATAGAGAAAAGTTATGATAAATGGAAAGAAATAAATTATAGAAGTGAATTCTTTTTTTACAATCATTCAATACATAATTGGCAATTGATAGCTATTAGGATGCTTTGATAATCTAATGAAGAGTTAGAAATCTACAGCAAAGTCTAGAAGGAAGTAATATATGTATGTGTATATAAGTGTATAATTTTAGATTTTAATGAAACTTCATTTCACATTGTTTATATAGCACTTGTTCAAAATGCCTTAATCAATTGATTACTAATGATTGATAGTCATCCTTTTTTAAAGTATTTTTCATTTTAATTATCTTTATTTAAGCACCTTGACTGCAAACATGATTGCAGTTGGGTTTCAGTCATAAAAAGAACACCTCCCTTCACCAATCCAACATTTTCATCACCCATGCCCCCAATCTCCCTCCCCACACCCTCACCTGTATTGGAGACAAGCGTTTACTTCTCTTATTCACTGACATTGTCACCATAGTTGTCAGTTTTCTTATTTTTCTAACTCTTTGTGAACTTTTTATTCTGAGCCAGCTCTTCCAGTCCTCATCTCTATTGTCTCTGGGCATTATTACAAATGATGTCTTTTTATTTTTCTTAGAACCCATAGATGAGTGAAATTATTCTGTGTCTATTTCTCTCCCTTTGACTTATTTCACTCAGCATAATAGATTCTATGTACATCCATATATAGGAAAACTTCATGACTTCATCTATCCTGATGGCTGCATAATATTCCATTGTGTATATGTACCACAATTTCTTTAGCCATTCATCTGTTAAAGGGCATCTTAGTTATTTCCAGAGCCTGACTATTGTAAATAGTGCTGCAATGAATATAGGTATGAGGAAGGGATTCAAAGAAAATAGTGCCTAGGATACAAAAGCCACCCATAGAATGGGATAAACTATTCACCCAATAGCTATCAGATAAGGGGCTAATATTGAAGACGTACAAGGTACTGATAGAACTTAACAAGGAAAAAACATCTAACCACATCAAAAATTGGAAGAAGAAATGAACAGACAATTTCTCAAAGAAGAAATAAAAATGGCTAAAAGGCACATAAAAATGTGGGGCCGGAGAGATAGAGGGGTTTGCCTTACATGTAGAAGAATGGTGGTTAAAATCCCTGCATCCCATATGGTCCTCCGAGTGTGCCAGGAACGATTTCTGAGCATAGAGGCAGGAGAAACCCCTGAGGGCTGCCAGGTGTGACCCCAAAACAACAACAACAAAAATGCTCCACAACACTAATCATCAGGGAGATGCAAATCAAAACAACAATGAGGTACCATCTCACGCCACAGAGACTGGGACACATCATAAAAAACAACAAGTGCTGATGGGAATGTGGAGAGAAAGGAACTCATCATTCCTAGATGGGAATGTCATCTAGTCTAGCCTTTATAGAAAACAATATGGAGATTCCTCATAAAACTAGAAATTGAGCTCCCATACGATACAGCTATACCACTCATAGGGATATACTCTAGGAATGCAAAAATACAAATACTTTCATAAAATAAAAAAATACAAAAATTCCTTCCTCACAACTATTTTTATTGCAACACTAATTACAATAGAAAATCATTATCATCTTTTGCACAATATTTTCTGACCCCCAACACCACTGAATACACTGGAAAGATTTGGAATAGTTAGCTTATAGTATAAACAGAGAAGTTGATAATAAATTATAATTTAGAACAATAATTTTCTGTCATGTAGAGGTGCATGTTTTCAGAGTATTATGTCCCTGCCCATTAAAACAATGCTTTAACATCAGAAAAGGAAATTGAAGGATAACCAATTAATTTTATCATAATGTAAAGTATCTACTACTCTCTAGATATTATAGCAAAAAACCTTTTTATGTGGTGCACATTTGAAACAACCAGATTACATTTTGATAAAAAAAAAACTCTACCTAATTATTAAATATTTGATCAGTGTCTAAAATATTTTAACAAACAAAAGAGAGGGAGCAAGGAAGAAAGGAAGGAGTGGAAGAGAAGAAAATAAAAAAGAAAAAAGAAGGAAAAAAGGGGGCCAGGCGGTGGCGCTAAAGGTAAGGTGCCTGCCTTGCCTGCACTAGCCTTGGATGGACCGCGGTTCGATCCCCCGGTGTCCCATATGGTCCCCCACGCCAGGAGCAACTTCTGAGCACATAGCCAGGAGTAACCCCTGAGCGTTACCGGGTGTGGCCCAAAAACAAAAAACAAAAAAACAAAAAAAAAAAGAAGAAAAAAAGAAAGAAGACAGAAAGAAGAAAGAGAGAGATCTACTGTATTTTCCGGCATATAAGACGACTTTTGAAACAAAAAAAAGTCAACCGAAAATAGGGGGTCATTTTATACGCCGAGTATATCCCCAAAAATGTTTCAATATGCTGCTAAAGGAAAATTGTCTGAATAGTGCCACAAAATGAATTTTCCAATTCGATCCTGCACCAATCACTGCCAGGCTGCTCGGACCACCTCTCTGACTCAGCCAATCCAAGCAGGCTTTTAATGCGTGCAAATGAGACAATGTTCTGGACCCGAATCTACACTCTACAAAGCCTGCTCAGACTGGCCAGAGTCAGAGAGGAAGTCTATTACAGTAGAACCTTTGGACCTTTGCTTGTTGTGATTGGCTCCCTGTGGAAGATACAGTTGCAGCACAGGAACGTTCTGTTCTGTCTAATACAGCAATATAGGCCTAAACCTATGTTTTAACTGCAAAATTAGGGGGTCGTCTTATACGCCCGGTCGTCTTATACACCGGCAAATATGGTAGTCTTATAGTTTCATCCATACAAATCCTAAAGTGGTTCTCTCAAAGTTCCTTATCATTATTCATTATTCATTACCTAGGTATGACTTTACCTAATAGTTTCTAAGAAACAGGATGGCAAAAATGATTGACATTTACTATCAAGTTGCTAAGCATGTACTTTGCCACTTCTCTCAAGCTTCCATATCATGGGTTCCTCAACAACTCAACCCACACTTGGAACTGCATCTGGCCATGTGACAGAAACAAAATATTTGCCTATAATCAACGTGAAAACTTGAAAATATTTTCCCCAAAATAAAATTTCTGATGATTTAGGGGCATCTAATAGTATTCTGTAATAATTGAATCAAGGTCTTTTAACTACAATGCATAGATCCATTTCCCTTGACCTATTTCCACAAAATAATAAGTTAACAAATGTCCACTGTTCTAAAATTTTAAATCATGGGCTAATTTATTAGGCAGCCATGAAGAATCAGCTTCATAACTCTAATAATATGAATTGAAAATGGAAGTTTTTCTATATCTTATTGACAAATAATGAAGGTAATGATGCCTAATCATGATTATGCTTGGGAAAAGAAAAATTTCTTTACTGCTTGGATGTGTATATTTGGTGAGCTACTTCTAAATTTTCCTGGATTAGTTTTTTTGCTTTCTCTCTTGCCTGAATTATATCTGGCTGACCTAATGGCTTACTTCTGGCTCTGTGCTAAGGAATAACTTCTGGCATTGCCAAGGTACCATGCAAAAGGGCTAGGAATTGAACAGGGCCAGCTGCATGGAAATCAAGTACTACTACTTTAGAGCCCCCCCAAAGTAGTTTTTTGTTCTGTTTGATCTAGGAAGAGGGCATGTCTGGTAGTGCTCAGAGTCTATTTCTGTCTCTGTGCTCAGGAATGACCATGGAATGTACTCAGTGGACTATACATTACAAAAGTTCTGAACCTCAGCCCTGGCAGAGGAAGTCACATGCAAAGCAAGTGCCTTACGTTCTGTACTAGCTCTTTCACCCATAAATTTCCCACTAGTAACAGTTTATTTTAATTTCTTCATTTCAGTATCAATGTTACATGTTTGTAATTGGATTTCAGCCATAAAATGCACACACACTTTACCAGAAAAACTTCCCTACCATCAATGTCCCCATTTCCCTCCACCACCATCCCCTGCATGTATTCGACACAGTCTTTGTATTTCTTTCTCTATTGTTGTCATGGTAGTTGTTAGTTTAGTTATTTCTCTAATTGTGCTTACCACTCTTTGTGGTAAGCTTCAGATTTTATTGATTCAGGACTGGTTCTTTTGATCCTCATCTCTATTTTCTCTGGGTATTTATATTATACTATATTTTGTTTTTCTTATATCCCATAGATGAGTGAGCTTATTTTGTTTATTTCTCTCCCTCTGACTTATTTCACTTAGCATAATAATTAGTTTCCACTCCAACCATGTATAGGCAACTGCTAATAGTTTAAAAGCTGAAACATACTAGCAATGTTATATTGCTTTTAGTATATTTAACTGATCCAACACATTGTACTTCCAACTTATTATCTTTCAAGTTGGGATATACATATATATACTATGTATAAATATTGGTTAAAGTATTCCATTGTATACTGATCTCTGTTTTATATAAACAAAATATTTTATTCACAGAATATACCCACCTTTCTTTTTATTTTACATGCCCAATATATGTTGACTACATTAAATAAGGATCATAACTTTAAGGCAAAGATTTTGACCTGAAACTTTTTATGGCATTATAATTGATAATAATCTTAAAAGTGTAACCTACATAATTTATCTAAGTTATTAGATATAAGTTGATGGCATTAAATAATAAATGAAAATAGTAGATGTTGAAAACTTAATTAAAGTATTTCAGTGGAAGTTCTACAAAAGATGAAATAGTGTAATTTGGCGAACTGCCCGTGACAAGTAATTATGCATGTCAATTATTAAAGTTAGAAATATACATATAAAAGGATAATAATATCTATGTAAAAATAAGTTTATTTAGTTCTATATAATCAGTTAATATTTTATTGTTATTTTTATTAAACCTGGTTAAATTAAACCATGGATCTTCATTAGGTTTAGTTTTATTTTTTTATTTTTTTTTATTTTTTTTTATAAGTCACTTATTTTTATTGAGGATCAGAAGTTAATATACGGTTAACATTATTTCTGCACACATCTTTCCAAAAATACCCCCATGGCCTGAGCACTTCTCACCTTCACAGTAGCCCAAGGGCCCCTTTCATAATAGCTCAATCCAGGGCCTATTTTAGTAGCATAGGATTGAAACATAAACCAATCAGATTTGTACAAGTACAACAATTTTAACCAATGGGAGCATAAACACATTTTTTTTTCCTTTTTTTTCCTTCTTATTAATTTATTTTAATTATAAGAACAAAGATGCAAAGAAAGGGGACAAGGTAAAGTTACAATGGAAGGACAATCACCCATAAACAGAATTCTCAGTAGTCCCATTGCTGATGTCTGAACTTTAAACTTTCAGCCAAAGAACATTAAGAAAAATAAAATAGAACCCATGTACAATTACTTTGTCCCTCAAGTCCCCAGATTGTAGTACATAATATTTCTTAGCAACACACAAAGCAATCTAAAGCCATAAAACTTATGTAACTCCTTAAACATTGAAGACAAAGTACTTTTTTTTTTTTTTTTTTTAATTTTTTTTTTATTTAAACACCTTGATTACATACATGATTGTGTTTGGGTTTCAGTCATAAAAGGAACACCACCCATCACCAGTGCAACATTCCCATCACCCAAGTCCCAAATCACCCTCCTCCCCACCCAACCCCCGCCTGTACCCTAAACAGGCTCTACATTTCCCTCATACATTCTCAATATTAGGACAGTTCAAAATGTAGTTATTTCTCTAACTAAACTCATCACTCTTTGTGGTGAGCTTCCTGAGGTGAGCTGGAACTTCCAGCTCTTTTCTCTTTTGTGTCTGAAAATTATTATTACAAGGGTGTCTTTCATTTTTCTTAAAACCCATAGATGAGTGAGACCATTCTGCGTTTTTCTCTCTCTCTCTGACTTATTTCACTCAGCATAATAGATTCCATGTACATCCATGTATAGGAAAATTTCATGACTTCATCTCTCCTGACAGCTGCATAATATTCCATTGTGTATATGTACCACAGTTTCTTTAGCCATTGATCTGTTGAAGGGCATCTTGGTTGTTTCCAGAGTCTTGCTATGGTAAATAGAGCTGCAATGAATATAGGTGTAAGGAAGGGGTTTTTGTATTGTATTTTTGTGTTCCTAGGGTATATTCCTAGGAGTGGTATAGCTGGATCGTATGGGAGCTCGATTTCCAGTTTTTGGAGGAATCTCCATATCGCTTTCCATAAAGGTTGAACTAGACAGCATTCCCACCAGCAGTGGATAAGAGTTCCTTTCTCTCCACATCCCCGCCAACACTGTTTATTCTCATTCTTTGTGATGTGTGCCATTCTCTGGGGTGTGAGGTGGTATCTCATCGTTGTTTTGATTTGCATCTCCCTGATGATTAGTGATGTGGAACATTTTTTCATGTGTCTTTTGGCCATGCGTATTTCTTCTTTGTCAAAGTGTCTGTTCATTTCTTCTCCCCATTTTTTGATGGGGTTAGATGTTTTTTTCTTGTAAAGTTCTGTCAGTGCCTTGTATATTTTGGAGATTAGCCCCTTATCTGATGGGTATTGGGTGAATAGTTTCTCCCACTCAGTGGGTGGCTCTTGTATCCTGGGCACTATTTCCTTTGAGGTGCAGAAGCTTCTCAGCTTAATATATTCCCATCTGTTAATCTCTGCTTTCACTTGCTTGGAGAGTGCAGTTTCCTCCTTGAAGATGCCTGTAATGTCCTGTAGTGTTTTGCCTATGTGCTGTTCTATATATCTTATGGTTTTGGGGCTGATATCGAGGTCTTTAATCCATTTGGATTTTACCTTTGTACATGATGTTAGCTGGGGGTCTAAGTTTAATTTTTTGCAAGTGGCTATCCAATTGTGCCAACACCACTTGTTGAAGAGGCTTTCCCTGCTCCATTTAGGATTTCCTGCTCCTTTATCAAAAATTAGATGGTTGTATGTCTGGGGAACATTTTCTGAGTATTCAAGCCTATTCCACTGATCTGAGGACCTATCCTTATTCCAATACCATGCTGTTTTGATAACTGTTGCTTTGTAGTACAGTTTAAAGTTGGGAAAAGTAATTCCTCCCATATTCTTTTTCCCAATGATTGCTTTAGCTATTCGAGGGTGTTTATTGTTCCAAATGAATTTCAAAAGTGTCTGATCCACTTCTTTGAAGAATGTCATGGGTATCTTTAGAGGGATGGCATTAAATCTGTATAATGCCTTGGGGAGTATTGACATTTTGATGATGTTAATCCTGCCAATCCATGAGCAGGGTATGTGTTTCCATTTCCGTGTGTCCTCTCTTATTTCTTGGAGCAGAGTTTTATAGTTTTCTTTGTATAGGTCCTTCACATATTTAGTCAAGTTGATTCCAAGATATTTGAGTTTGTGTGGTACTATTGTGAATGGGGTTGTTTTCTTAATGTCCATTTCTTCTTTATTACTGTTGGTGTATAGAAAGGCCATTGATTTTTGTGTGTTAATTTTGTAGCCTGCCACCTTGCTATATGAGTCTATTGTTTCTAGAAGCTTTTTGATAGAGTCTTTAGGGTTTTCTAAGTAGAGTATCATGTCATCTGCAAACAGTGAGAGCTTGACTTCTTCCTTTCCTATCTGGATTCCCTTGATATCCTTTTCTTGCCTAATCGCTATAGCAAGTACTTCCAGTGCTATGTTGAATAGGAGTGGTGAGAGAGGACAGCCTTGTCTTGTGCCAGAATTTAGAGGGAAGGCTTTCAGTTTTTCTCCATTGAGGATAATATTTGCCACTGGCTTGTGGTAGATGGCCTTCACTATATTGAGAAAGGTTCCCTCCATTCCCATATTGCTGAGAGTTTTGATCAAGAATGGGTGTTGGACCTTATCAAATGCTTTCTCTGCATCTATTGATATGATCATGTGGTTTTTATTTTTCTTGTTATTGATGTTGTGTATTATGTTGATAGATTTACGGATGTTAAACCAGCCTTGCATTCCTGGGATGAAACCTACTTGATCGTAGTGGATGATCTTCTTAATGAGGCATTGAATCCTATTTGCCAGGATTTTGTTGAGGATCTTTGCATCTGCATTCATCAGTGATATTGGTCTGTAATTTTCTTTTTTGGTAGCGTCTCTGTCTGGTTTAGGTATCAAGGTGATGTTGGCTTCATAAAAGCTATTTGGAAGTGTTTCTGTTTGTTCAATTTCATGAAAGAGTCTTGCCAAGATTGGCAGTAGTTCCTCTTGGAAAGTTTGATAGAATTCATTAGTGAATCCATCTGGACCTGAGCTTTTGTTTTTCGGCAGACATTTGATTACTGTTTTAATTTCATCAATGGTGATGGGGGTGTTTAGATATGCTACATCCTCTTCCTTCAACCGTGGAAGATTATAAGAGTCCAAGAATTTATCCATTTCTTCCAGGTTCTCATTTTTAGTGGCGTAGAGTTTTTCAAAGTAGTTTCTGATTACCCTTTGAATCTCTGTCATATCAGTAGTGATCTCTCCTTTTTCATTCCTGATACGAGTTATCAAGTTTCTCTCTCTCTCTTTCTTTGTTAGGTTTGCCAGTGGTCTATCAATCTTGTTTATTTTTTCAAAGAACCAACTTCTGCTTTCGTTGATCTTTCGGATTGTTTTTTGAGTTTCCACTTCGTTGATTTCTGCTCTCAGCTTTGTTATTTCCTTCTGTCTTCCTGTTCTTGGGTCCTTTTGTTGAGCATTTTCTAGTTCTATTAGCTGTGTCATTAAGCTACTCAGGTAAGCTCCTTCTTCCTTCCTGATGTGTGCTTGCAAAGCTATAAATTTTCCTCTCAGTACTGCTTTTGCTGTGTCCCATAAGTTCTGAGAGTTTGTGTCTTTATTGTCATTTGTTTCCAGGAACCTTTTTATTTCCTCCTTGATTTCATCTCGGACCCACTGGTTATTGAGCATGAGGCTGTTTAACTTCCAGGTGTTAAAGTGTTTCTTCTGAGTCCCTTTGGAGTTCACAAATAATTTCAGAGCCTTGTGGTCAGCGAAGGTAGTCTGCAAAATTTCTATCCTCTTGATCTTATGGAGGTATGTTTTATGTGCCAGCATGTAGTCTATCCTGGAGAATGTCCCATGTACATTGGAGAAGAATGTGTATCCAGGTTTCTGGGGATGGAGTGTCCTATATATATCCACTAGGCCTCTTTCTTCCATTTCTCTCCTCAGGTCTAGTATATTCTTGTTGGGTTTCAGTCTGGTTGACCTGTCCAGTGTTGACAAAGCCGTGTTTAGGTCCCCCACAATTATTGTGTTGTTGTTGATATTATTTTTCAGATTTGTCAGCAGTTGTATTAAATATTTTGCTGGCCCCTCATTCGGTGCATATATGTTTAGGAGAGTGAATTCTTCCTGCTCTACGTACCCCTTGATTAATATAAAATGTCCGTCTTTGTCCCTTACAACCTTCCTGAGTATAAAGTTTGCATTATCTGATATTAGTATGGCCACTCCAGCTTTTTTATGGGTGTTGTTTGCTTGGATAACTTTTCTCCAGCCTTTTATTTTGAGTCTATGTTTGTTCTGACTATTCAGGTGCGTTTCTTGTAGGCAGCAGAAGGTTGGATTGAGTTTTTTGATCCATTTAGCCACTCTGTGTCTCTTCACTGGTGCATTTAGTCCATTGACGTTGAGAGAAAGAATTGTCCTGGGATTTAACGCCATCTTTATTTCAAAATTTGGTGTGTCTTTTGGGTAGTCTTGTCTTAGATTAGGTCTTTCAGTTTTTCTCTTAAGACTGGTTTTGTGTCTGTGAAGTTTCTGAGCTGTTTTTTGTCTGTGAAACCATGTATTCTTCCATCAAACCGGAAAGTGAGTTTTGCTGGGTATAGTATTCTGGGTGAAGCATTCATTTCATTCAGTCTTGTCACAATATCCCACCACTGCTTTCTGGCATTGAGCGTTTCTGGTGACAGGTCTGCTGTAAATCTCAGGGAAGCTTGCTTGAACATGATTTCCCCTTTTGATCTTGCTGTTTTCAGAATTCTGTCTCTATCTGTGGGATTTGTCATTGTGACTAGGATGTGTCTTGGGGTGGTTTTTCTGGGGTCTCTTTTGGTTGGTACTCTTCGGGCATGCAGGATTTGATCACATATATTCTTTAGCTCTGGAAGTTTCTCTTTAATGATGTTCTTGACCATTGATTCTTCCTGGAAATTTTCTTCCTGGGTCTCTGGGACTCCAATGATTCTTAAGTTGTTTCTGTTGATCTTATCATAGACTTCTATTTTCGTCTGTTCCCATTCTTTGACTAATTTTTCCATTGTCTGCTCATTTGCTTTAAGTTTTTTGTCCAATCTCTCCTGCTGTATGGAATTGTTATGTATCTCATCTTCCACAGCACCAAGTCTATTCTCAGCTTCTGATACCCTGTCCCAGAGCTTATCCATTTTGTCATTCACTTCATTTACTGAGTTTTTCAGGCCTGTTAGTTGACATGTTATTTCAGTTTGGAGTTTTGTCATTTCTGCCTTCATATTTTCTTGGTTCTTATTAGTGTTCTGTTCAACTCGATCCATGGTTTCTTGGAGTCTGTTGAGCACCTTCCATATTGCTAGTCTAAAGTCCTTATCTGAGAGGTTGATTAGTTGTTCAGTCATTATCTGGTCCTCAGAATTGTCATCTTCATTCTCTATGTCTGATGCTGGCCTGCGCTGTTTCCCCATTGTCACATTTGTATTGTGGGTTTTTCTACGTGTTGTAGTGGTATTCATTGTCTATATGATGTAGGCAGCACACTCCTCTGGCTCCTCCCTTTCTGGATGGGCTGACTTGCCTCTAAGGGAGGGGAGTCCTCCGTGGATGAAGCCTCACACTGGGTCAAATCTTAGGCCCGAGCATGTAACAGAGAAGACAGTCCAGAGAGAAATATTTGCTTCTGTGATATAGCGCCGTTCTTAGTGTGATTTTTCCTTCTTGTTGCAATGGAGTTCTTTCCTTAGAAAGAGTGCACGGCCGCGTAGCGAAGCGGAGCGGCCGTGCTCCTCTGAGCCTCTTTTTGCCCCACTCGCAAGAGTTTCACTCAAGAGGACAGTAGACAGACATAGACAGGTCACACTCACAGTCTTTCACAGCTGAGCCCCACTGGGCCGGTGTACTTTCGCGGATTTTCCCCGCCTGGTGTCACACACAGGGAGCCAGCTTTTGCAAAGGATAGCCGGTTTTTATGCTCTGAAGTCCCTCCCTGAAAATGGCGTCTGGGCGAGCGAGGTTTCTGGAGGCTCTTTTTGCCCCACTCGCAAGAGTTTCACGCAAGAGGACAGTAGACAGACATAGACAGGTCACACTCACAGTCTTTCACAGCTGAGCCCCACTGGGCCGGTGTACTTTCGCGGATTTTCCCCGCCTGGTGTCACACACAGGGAGCCAGCTTTTGCAAAGGATAGCCGGTTTTTATGCTCTGAAGTCCCTCCCTCGCATAAACACATTTTGATGGCGGGAAGGATAAAGAGGAACCTGGCAGGATGGGGGAAGGGGAAGCAAATTCTTAAACAAATAGCCAATTGATATTTACGCAAATACAATTATTTGTTTAGCCTATTTTCCATTTAGATCTATCTTTTGTGCAAGCAATAAGGATCATAATTTAAACTTTACAAAAACATATTTATAACTACATGCTTGAGAGCAGTTACAAAAACAGGTTCCATGGAAAGGTTAAGGCATCTGGTTAAGCCAGATTCTTTGTGCTGAGCTAAATTTATTTGCAGAGTTTTCTGTTGGTTCGGGGCTATGCAAACTTTTGTGGCTTGAATCAGACAGGCGGTGGAAAATTCATTCAGAGTTCCTTTGATATGTGGGGTGCTCGATCTCCCACATCTCCCCCTGTTTAGTATACAATATAGAAGGGACAGACGTGCCTCGGTGGACTGGCCACACTGGGTGAAGAGGTGTGGGGCTTCCAGTCACCGCATCTGCTACCCTTGATTCAGTCGTTTCCAAAGCTTGGCAAGGCACAGATTGAGGTCTATGCGCCAGCTCCTCGATAACTTCAAACTTAAGTGGCGGAGAGTTGGCAGGAGGGGAGATGTCAGGTGTCAGCTGGTCTTCTGAGGTGCATAGTTGTTGGTATAGAACCTTTGAGTCCTTTCTGGTTGCTTCATCCACTTGATTCTTTACGAAGGTGGTGAGTTTGCGAAAAGCCCAAGGACCAAAGGAAACTAGCAACATAAAGCCAATGAAGGGCCCCAAAAAGGCTCGGAGCACTGTTGTTATCCATGGAGTGGTAGAAAACCAATTTTTGTACCAGCTCTCACTCTGCTCTTTATCTTTTTGTCTATTTACTAAATTATCCTCTATGTGTTGAATGCTATCTCTAGCTAAGCCGAATTTATTTTAAAAAGCAACATTTTACTCTAAGGATGACACAAATTCCCCCCTCCCTCAAAAAAAAATGTTAAATTTTGAACCACGGCGGTTATTCTGCACTCTTTGCTAGGAAATCAACAGTAGTGTAAACTTCTTTAAGTTTGTAAACATTTTTAGCAACAGTTATAAGGCATTAGCAGATTCTAGAGTATGAACCAATGAATAAATATTTGTGCTTACACCAATAACACCTAGGCCTTTTAATAAGGCTAGGGTGATGGCAGTGTTTGATTTTTGTACTGCAGCGGGGAGAGACACAAGATTATATTTAAGAGGTAATAAGGCAATTTTTGATCTAACAGTCAATTTAGGCATTAAAACAACCAAAACACAGTGGTACTAGGACTAAAGAAACAAATGTAAAACAATGGGGGAGATAAACTAGTGAAACAGGCAAAAAAACGTTAAATTGGGGGCAATCATGAACTGAAAGGAGAAATCAACGACAAGAATTTGATTACAATTTTTTCAGATTATTAAAATTTGCGGCAGGGAGGTCTTGGAAGAGTTCTTGCATTGGGGATACTTTTGGAGCTAGGCCCAGTTTCAAGGAACAGTCCGCGTTAGGGAGAGTTAGTAGGGAGGGCCTCGCAGCATGAGTCCACAGGGGAGTTGGCTGTCTTTTCTTTCAGGAGACGAGGTGTGGGTTTATCTGGGTGTCCCCTCGCCTGGGTGCAGGGTACTGGTTCGTTGAGTAGGAGGTCGATCTTGATGCCTAATAGAATAAGGACTGAGGGTGAAAAATTTTAATATGGTGGAAGATCTGGATGGGATTGAGGGGTAAAGGGATAGTTGGATTTCCGGAGGGGAGAAAGGGGAAGGTATATGGGAAGGGTATGAAGGAAGAGAAAAGATAAAATACCTTAGAGAGAAAAGGGGAAGAGAAAGAGAAAAAAGTAATAAGCAGAATAGAGAGAAAAAAAAAAGAAAAGAAAAGTAGTAAGAAGAGAGGAGAGAATAGCAAGGGAATGCTGGTTTAATTAAAAGTGTTCGAAGAATCGAGCCTGTGGTTTAAGTCTGTTCGTCTCAGGTACTGCTTCGATGATCTGAATGATCACGTGCTTCAATTCCTAAATGGAGGTATTACCTAGAGATAAAGTGTATGTTAAAGAGTTTTCTCGTGGCCATCTCGTAGTGCATGCAAGGAATGGTATCCTGTGTGGTATCCCGAATTGCCACCTTAGTTTGTCCGCCCTTTGTATCCAAGGGCGCCTGTGGACAGAAAAGCTGAGAGGTTATTTAAAATATAGTAAGATAAAGGCATTAAAAGGTAGTGTTATGGTATGTTGCCATTGCAGTCCGTGATTTCCCTTGGTGTTCTATACTTGTGTTCCTGTATATGAACTCCAAGGGATTATTGTGGGCCTTTGTTGTAGAAGTCTGAGTACCTACCTGTTCTCTCTATGCTGCCGTTTCTGTTGTTATTGTTTTCTTTATGGTATATTGTGTAATCAAAATTTTGCATTATTCATTTTTCATGTATTTTGGACACTGCTCCCACGTATATGTTGACTATTACAGTGTTCGGAGTTTCTACCATGTTAAACCCTGTTATTTGATTGTTAAGTATTAGTTGTGTATAAAATATGTGTTCTAGGTGTTTCAGAATAGTGCTACCATTCTGTATTTTTCTTTTGTCTTCTGACTTACTTCGTTTAACATAACATGATCTAGGTCCATCCACGTTGCTGCAAAGTCTGTGATTGTATCATTTCTAACTGCCATGTAATATTCCATTGTATATATATACCACATCTTAATGATCCATTCATCTGTTGTTGGACATCGAGATTGGTTCCAAGATTTGGCTATTATACTGATTGCTGCAATAAATAGTGGGGTGCATACGTATTTTGGAATGAATGTCCTTCCATCTTGGGGGTATATGCCTAGGAGAGCAATTGCTGGGTCAAATGACAGCTCAATTCTGAGTTCTTTGAGCACTCTCCAGACTTTTCTCCATAGATGTTGGAGAATGTCTTTCTATTTTTAAAATGTCTGTGATGTTGATCCAAACGTCTTAGTTCATATTGAAGCTCTGTAGCTTCATCCTATCCATATAAGCATATATAGAATGAATGCCATGAAAATAAAAATCCAGACTTTAAAGTTAATCCTTTTTCATGATTCTTTCTATTTATTGGTCAGGTATCTGTGGTGGCCAGACCAAACACCAGCCTATTTCAGGTACTAAGATTTTAGAAAGGAAAAACATATTCATATTGTCAGTGAATAAATGAATGTATTTGTAAACCTAGGTAGAATTGTATTGATTATAAAGTTTCAACACTAATTTTTTAATGTTAGCAAATTGAGACATAGATAAACTGATAATCAAAGTCAGAAGTTGAGTGTATTTTAGAGCAGTTCCTATAACCCTACTTACTTTTGTACTTCCACTCCAATATGCTTTCCATCACACAACAGTGGAAAGAAGTGACAGACTGTTCTAAGAACTCCATTATTAAATTATTTTATTTATATATACATACTAATATATTGGTACATCTGTACTAATGCATATATATAAACATAAGGAGTATGTTTTAAATATATGTATTTTAGGTACTGTCTATTCTAACAGGAGACAAAACTTTTTTGTACTAATTATTATGCACTCATTATAATATAAATAATATTTATTTAAGTAATTATAACACATTGAAATGTGATGCTTATACAACCTGAAACATGACTTCCATTTGTCTTACAAGAGTAAGTTTTTAAGGTCACATTTTAAGCATTAATGGAAAAGTTAATGATATTCCTTTCATCATGTGAAAAATTACCAAAATATTATGCAACCATTTCTTTCATGGTATGTTATGTAGTTATAATATCATTAAGAGTATCATGCGGGGCCGGGTAGGTGGCGCTGGAGGTAAGGTGTCTGCCTTGCAAGCGCTAGCCAAGGAAGGACCGCGGTTCGATCCCCCGGCGTCCCATATGGTTCCCCCAAGCCAGGGGCGATTTCTGAGCACATAGCCAGGAGTAACCCCTGAGCATCAAACGGGTGTGGCCCAAAAACTAAAAAAAAAAAAAAAAGAGTATCATGCATTCAGTAAAGAAATTCAAGAGGGGGATCAGGGAGGTGGCACAATCGGTAGGGTGCTTGCCTTGCATGCAGCTAACCTAGGATGGACCTTAGTTTCATTTACTTGAGTCCCATATGGTCCCTCAAGCCAGGAGCGATTTCTGAGCACATAGCCAGGAGTAACCCATGAGTATCACGGGTTGTGACCCAAAAAGCAAAAAAACAAAAACAAAAACACACAAACACACAAACAAAAAACAGAAGGAATAAGAATAAGTCTTTTTAAATTTCTGGTAAACTTTATTTTCTATATGAATTATATAGCCTTTAAAGCAGGGGTGGAAAACAATTTTGACACAAAGAGCCAAAATTTTAAACTGTGAGAGAGAGCCACACCATGCGGTGAACTGCCAAAACAAACACTCACACAAAAGCATCTAATTTTAACAATAGTATATGAAATACCTATTGCATTTTGCCATTTTGAGTGAGGGTCAAAATCCTGCAGTGCTGGTGAGGGTGTGCTGCATCCTCCACACTCAGAACTGACAGCCAGATGTGACCCAATCTGTAACCTACAGGTCCCCAGCTCGCTGGCCCTTGCAGTTGTTTCCGACGGATGGGAGACAGGACTCTGCGGTAGGAGATCTCTCCTCAGAGGTCCCTCCCTCCTCAGAAGCAGCAGAGCAAAATCCAAACTTGGCAAAGAGTCACAGTATACAAAACGATGATAAGAGGCAAAGAGCCGCATTCATTTTGGCCTGGAGCCCCACGCGGCTGGAGAGCCGCTTGTTCGCCACCCCTGCTTTAAAGGCTAAAAAGCTTATTTGAAGAAAAAATTCTGGGTCAGATAAATCATTGAGGGTTGGATATAGACACTTTGCCTGCACAAGAATCTGAGCAGAATGAAGCATTTCATATCTTGGGTGGCATGGGGGTCCCTTGTCCACTACGGGGTACAATCAGCATTATCCTCCAAACTCCAACAACTAACTGTCCTGGCCAGTTGGCTAATTATGTAAGAAGCAATTTTCATCAATAAACACTGCATGGGATTGCCCCACCTACTGGAACAATAGTTCCATTTGGGATTATAGGTATTATGATCCAATTCAAATAACAACTAAGGGGCCGGAGAGATAGCATGAAGGTAAGGCTTTTGCCTTGTATCAGGAGGACAGTGGTTCAAATCCGGGGATTCCATATGGTTCCCTGAGCCTGCCAGGAGCGATTTTGAAGTGTAGAGCCAGGAGTAACCCCTGATTGCTGCTGGGTGTGACCCCAGCCCCCCCAAATATATGATATGCATTCCTACTTCACTCTGAAATGACATTCGTATATGAGGTGAATTTAATGTATTTGCATGTAGATATCCATTATCCCGTTAGTCTGAGAATTCTTTCTCTCTTGTATTCCCTTGGCTTAAGTGTCATAAAATATTTATATATGAATGGATGAAGTGTGTTGTGTGGTCTGAATTTTATTCCATTTAACTGAGATGTAATCATTTCTAATACTGTATTGCTTTAATTGTTATTGTTTTGTAGTATAATTTGAAGTCCAAAAACATAATACCTCTCATATTTTTGCTTTTACCATCAGGATAACTTTTATTAATTTGGAGTTTCTATATAGGTCTATATAACTTTTAGCAATGTTTTCTGTTTTCTTGAATAATTACATTTGAATTTTGACGGACTGAATTTATATTAAAACACCAACTGCTAGTAGTATATAAGCACAAGTGAATTTGACTGTAGAAAAATCTACTGTGGTTCAATATAAAAATGAAATAAACAATAACTTGCCTTAATAATAAATAATGCAAAGGAATAAACTTGTATTTCTTTTGAGCCTCAACTGGTGGTGCTCAAAGATCTTGCCTATTTCTATGCTCAAGCATTAAATCTGGTGGATCATCAGGAACCATATGGTTCTAGGAATCAAATCAAGTAAGGCAAAGGATCTACCCACTGTCTTAGTGTTCAAATCCTCAAAAGAATAAATTTAACAAAAGAGGCAAAACACTGTAAAAAATATATTGAAAAAATGGAAAGAAAAATCTGTTCAGCATGAAGTAATTGACTTTACTAAAATGAATGTTCTGCCCTAAATAATGTTTAGGTTTTGTGTCAGAAACACTAAGTAGTCAAGCCAACAAACTCAGAGCTATTTATTTTATTTATGAATCTCTATAATACCTTATAGTTATTGTGTGTATCCACCTTATTACCTAACATGAGAGAATCTCAACTCATCCACATGAAACCACAGATATTTCCAGAAATTTAATCAAATATATTGCAATAGGCCATCATACATTATAAGCTTAAAACTATTAAGTATTGTATAATACTTAATTCTGTGTACAATTTCCAGATGCCTCCAGGATTCCCTGTACATTTTATCTTATTTCCTTTTCTCTCACAATGAATATGTATTACTAATAGTAGAAAACTATCTTACATTCAATGGGAGGTATTTTTTAATTTAGAAGGTGAGAGCAACGTTGGCCAAGTTTTATAAGGAGTTACAAGCACTTTGCAAACATAGTGTACAGAGTAATCTCTCTGTGGAGATCGTATTCTGAATTAACTGTTGGAGTACTTACTGTTTAATTGCAAAATCTTCATTTCCCTAGGTGATGTACTGTGATGTCGACTTTATGTGGGCCCATACAGATTTTCAGACTGAGATACAAAGAGCCTGCCTTTGCAAATGAGATATTTATGTGCAAGTTATTATTAAAACATGCATACCTAAATGGTAGTAAAATGGAGATGTTACATTTTATCCTTAGTGTAGTAACCATGCAAAAGTTCATTTTCTGATCCCTCTCTCATTCAAACATTTACTGTTACATATTGGAAAAACATTGGAATTATTCCCATAATGTAACTCAAATACACTGTTCTTACATCATTCTATTCTACTCATCTGAAGTCAACAAAAGCACATCAATGCTTAATTCTATATATATTGATTTGAAACCACTTTTTTTCTGCTTTCAATATATTTTGAAGACACTTGTTATTGAGCTTTATAATGTATTCAAATGAATTACTCATGAAGTCAAAAGCTTAGATTTTTCTTTTGCTTCAAAATTTTTTCTTACTGTTTTCTCCTATAAGATTTTAAAGAATAAATCCTTATAATTAATTTTGCTCTTAATATTGTCTCCTTTTTATTCACAATTGCCACATTTTATTTTTCATCTTCATCAATAGTTTTGAAGTGGTTGAATATGCTAATAAATCACAGAAATGTCCTTGAGGCCAGCGAGATGGCGCTAGAGGTAAGGTGACTGCCTTGCCAGCACTAGCCTATGACAGATGGCGGTTCGATGCCCTGGCATCCCATATGGTCCCCCAAGCCAGGAGCGACTTCTGAGCGCATAGCCAGGAGTAACCCCTGAGTGTTATCGGGTATGGCCCAAAAACCAAAAAAAAAAAAAAATGTTGTACTTTACATCTAACTTTCAGAATGTACATATATTTAATTTGTTTAGGGTATAGTTAAGTTAATAGAGTTTTATTAAAACTATCTCTATTGATCATGTCATAATAATTTCAAGTATATGTTAAAAAAGAGTTAATTAAGCATTGTTGTGTTTGTATAATTTTGTATAATTTAATTAAAAATTAAGATGTGTTATTTTATTGTGTCAAATGTAAAATTGTTTTTAGAACTTTTTCTTTATGTATAGATAAAAACAAAGAATGCAGACCAAAATTTTGATTCTATAATACTTAACATTTATAAATATGTAAATTAAAAATTGAAATGTTCCTTAGCATTGCATGATGTTCACTTTAAAAAATTATTACAAAACATCTCAGGAAATTTTATGAGAAATAGGAAAATCAAGTTTAAAGGCTGGTGATGCTTGGTGAGTAAAGACATCGATAAGACTGGGTGACTAAAACAAGAGAGAAAGTGATAAAAATGGACAGAAATCTTACAATAGTGACATGGAGAGAAATTAAACACTATACCATTGACAATTTCTAATATATACAACCTTTCCTTTGATTGAGATGAAAAGCTACTTAAATAGTGTTGTCCAAATAAAGTAGTAACATTATTAATTTTTTAAAAGTTTATTTAAAAAACAATTTTAGTGAGTGGTAAAGATTTAGATGAGAGGTAAAGGCAGCAAATAAAATAAAAACACTTATTGGCAAACTTTATCAACATTGAAACGAGCAATAAAATTTGGAACATAGAGACAGTAGTGAAGGTGGTGTGTAGCATGTAGATTTTGAATATATTTTAACATAACTGTTTTTTAAATAATATATCTGGCTTAACTTATTTCTTCTTCAAATTTTATTGAGAAACTGTTATTTACTATACTGATAATAAAAATGTCAGGCATATAATATTCTAATAACATACACTCCACCAGCATATGCTTCTCTCAGTCAATGACTGAAGCTCAATCTTTTTTCTTTCTTTCTTTTTTTTTTTTGGAAAAGTACTCAGGGGTTACTCCTGCTTCTATGCTCATAAATCATCCTGGCAGGCTCGGGGCACCATATGGGATGCTGGGATTAAAACCACAGTACTTCTGCATGCAAGGCAACGTCATACCTTCATGCTATTCTACCGCACCATCCTCCGTAAACTCAGTTCTATACATCAACTCTCAGATTCTATTGCCTCTGGGTATTTGTTAATCCTTTATGATCACAAAACACCAATTTCTTTATTAAAAACAATAAAAAATACATAGACATTTCTGTAGCATAAAACAAATTATTACTAAAATAAAAAAACAGATGAGCAGAAATTTTTTCATCACCCATCTGACAAGAGTTTTAATATCTAAGGTAAAAAAACAACAATCTTATTGGAAAAATAGGGATTAGAGATGTATGAACACATAAAGAAGACAGACAGATGGCAAATAAGTATATAAAAAAATTCTTCTCTAGGGGCCGGCGAGGTGGCGCTAGAGGTAAGGTGTCTGCCTTGCAAGCGCTAGCCAAGAAAAGGACCATGGTTCAATCTCCAGCATCCCATATGGTCCCTCCAAGCCAGGGGCAATTTCTGAGCGCGTAGCCAGGAGTAACTCCTGAGCATCAAATGGGTGTGTTCCGAAAAACCAAAAAAAAAAAAAAAACTTCTCTTTATCACTTATCATCAAGGAACTACCAAACAAAAGAAGGGCATCATGAGAAATCATCTTACACCAATATATATATAAAATATAAGAAAACAAACAAACCAAAAACAACCAGTTCTGGCACAGATGAGGGGAAAATGGTATCTCATTCATTTTAAGTGTCAATTTGGTTGCAGCTTTATTTACAAAACTAAAAACTCCAGTAATTCTAACAAAACTGTTTCAGGATTTATCATTTTTGTGAAAATAATAATTCTTACCTTAGTAATAATAATTCTCAATAAGTATTACCTCAATAGTAATACTTGCCTCAATAATAAATGTTATTATCACAATTAGAGAAATTATTAAATGCTAGAATTTTTAGTTCTGGGTGTTAGGTATTAAAATTAACATGGGTTAGGTAAAACTGAAAAGATACGTTAAGCTAAGGAAATGTGGAAAATTACTTACAAACTTGTAAGAAAAGATGGAATAAAATGAGAACCCACAGATAGTGTCCATATAGATAACTACTCTAGTGTGTCTTTGATTGGTAAGAACTGTATGCATTTTATCAATAATGTTATTTAGATAGTCTCATTTAGTCATTTATGTGGCTATCATTAATATAGATTATCATGCAACTTCAAGTGTTAAAATCAGAAATACCTAAACCAGGTACACATTGATATTTAAATGGCTATAATTTTTAATCAAGTCAGAACTACAGTGAAGAATAAGCTGTTTGAGAAATACTTATTAAGATGCCATTGTTCCAAAGATCACTGCTCATTCAGGAGAGATAACATGGCAGGAAAATTACTTCCCTTGAACGCCTCAAACTGAACCAATCAACATTCAGTTCTTGACAATGCATATGATTTCCTTATCCTCACCAAGAATAATCTTTGGACACAGAGCAGAGAAAAATCCCCAAGTACAGCTGGAATGGCCTAGGAAAAAAATAAAACAAAGAAAAACAACAACAATGACAACAAACCAAAAGAGTAATGCTATTCATTAAATAACTGCAATTCACAAAAATTCATGCAAAAATTATTATTTGAGTCAGATAAAAAGTTCTCCAAATATGTACAACCATCACATTTTACATTGATTTATCTAAGAATTATTCTAGATGTACATATGTCCATTTTTATATAACATATTCAAACTAATAAATACATTGCAATAAACTAATTTGTATATCTCGTTAGAAGGGTTATGATATATCCAGAAGTCTAATTAATTTGTAAACTGAAAAAAATCAGAAAACCTTCTTCTACATGTGTAACACTATACATATTGATGAGGTTCTATATTATAAAGTTGATTTTGCTACTATTGATAAAACATGAGGTATTTTATTCCTAAATATTACTCATCAAAATTATAGTCATTAATTACTATTAAAATATTTTACAGGGCTGGAGAGATAGTATGGAGATAAGGTGTTTTGTCTTGCATGCATAAGGATGGTAGTTCGAATCTCGGCATCCCATATGGTCCCTGAGCCTGCCAGGAGCAATTTCTGAGTGTAGAGCCAAAAGTAATTCCTGAGCGCTGCCAGGTGTAACCCAAAACCAAATATATATATTATTTTACATTACCAGCAGTGATTACAACAATATAGGCTATATTTTACAGATTGGTTCCATAATATGCTTTTATGTTAATACCTGTTCTCTTTTAAGTTACCCCTTACTTATTTTTACTAATTAAATGGAAGTAACCACAATCTCAGCTATCTTGTCAAAAGATCTAGTAAAGATCTACTACTCTGTTGCACTAAAGCAGTCACTGGTAATCTCTTACCAGTCTATATTTTCAAAACCGCGCACACAAGATACATCAATAGTTCTCATTATCATTGAATTATGTTTTTGTGTATTCAGAATGTGCATTTTGTATTCTGCCCTTTCGCACACCCCTACAAAAGATCATTTTTCTCTTAACTATCTCACCCCCTATCATCATTACTCCACATTTACCCTTTTTAATTTAAGTACTGTAGAATCCTAAGTCACAGACCATAGTGGTGCCCTGGAGTTAACACCCTCCCAACTATTCCAAAAGGCATAGAATGTACACGTATGTTTTTTCAACATTTTATGTGTGTTTTCTTTGACGGCTATAATTCTTGCTGAATATTTTCTTATACACTGACAATCCCCCCCCCCATTTTTTTGATCTTTTCTTCTCTTTGTGAACTGTTCAATAGGGAATTTGGTGAAAGAGTCCCTCAGTTTAATGCTTATGTTTGAACCAAGTTATGGGTATTGTTGGACGTGTTCTTACGCTCCCATATACTCCGATAACACAACGTGGCTTTATTTCTTGTTTGCTTAGGCACATTAAAATGGGAAAATACTATACATACAAATAAGTTCTTATCTAATAGAGATGGGAACACACAAATCTTGTAGTGCAATGGGACCTTACACCCTGAACATTGACATAATGACCTGGCACAGACTTCAGAAGAATGGCATTCTCCATTCACCCCTGATCTAGGGAAGACATCTACGAAACATCCAAGGTTGTCTATAACATCACCTGGAGGCAATTGTCTACCAGGGAAGACCCTACTGCTGCTCTGACATCGACCTACTCAAGAGAGACTTCCCTTAACACTGAGAAGACTTAACAACAATGACCTGCTTACTGGACTGGGCTTTCTATATTGCCCCTTAATTGTGAGGTGAAACTAGAGGATACTCCACACCAGCCTGACTTCAATGTAGGATGTGTAGATTTCAGGATCTTTAATACAGAAACTTGATGCCAACAATAGAGACTGCATGAAAAATAAAAGTGTATTGGCACTACAGACAATGACTTGGATTGAACAAACTAGTTTGCCTGGAGCCTAGAGTTGGTCTTATGCCAGGAAACTTCAGGGGTAGGGTCTCCTTGTATTTAGACCAAGGCTTTTCCTTTCCATGTCCCCCATATTTTGGTGGGCCTATGCAAACAATATTTGCCACTCTAACACCGTCTTTACTGTGCTCCTTTGACTCTAACCCCCCCCAAATAAACCTCTTAAACTTTTGATGTTAACTTAAACCAATATGCATGTCCATGAAAATATAAAAAAAATACTATGCCTTCAATGTTTAAGGAGTAACATAAATTTTATGGCTTTACATTGCTTTGTGTACTGCTAAGAAATGTTATAATGTACTACAATCTGGGGACTTGTGGACAAAGCAATTGTACATGGGTTCAGCCTTATTTTTCTTAATGTTCTTTGACTGTAAGTTCAATATTTAGGTGCCATCAAGGAGATTTCTTCTGAAAACTCTGTTTATGGGCAATTGTCCTTCCACTGTAACTTTACCTTGTCCTCTTTGCATCATTGTTCTCAGAATTAAAAATAAAAAATTGAAAAAAAAAAAGATCTAGTAAAGACTGAAAGGATCTAGGAAGGGTTATTTTGGTATTTCTAGTTCTTTGGATTTACAAGAGTGGTCTCTCAAGAACTAACTGCCAGTTAATTGTAGGCTTTCACAGGGAAAATATAGTCTTCTAGTTCAAGTCCTATTGGCAGGTCAACAATGTTTTAGATTTTTGTCAGGTTATATCAGTTTATGTCTTCCATGATATACCCTCCAAGATGTGGTAGTAAACACCTAAAATCACTATCATCGGGGTTAGATTGTCTTTACTCTTTTAAAATTTTACAAATTTACTCTTTCATGTTAGCTTATTTGATTTGCTCTCATCTGTAGAGTTATTTGTATGCAATGTGTTCTAATCATATGAAAAACCTCAAGTGGTCTCTATGCTTTCTTTTGATTCATAAAATAATCAAAAGTATTGACTGTTTTATTATAATATAACTGATATTGATAGGGTAAGCTATGAGGGTTACAAAAGACTGTAAAATTATCCCTCGTTGAGTTATATATTTACCTTTATATTTTGGGAAAACATTTAAGTTCTACTCCTCAGCAAAGTTCATTGTTCAATACAGTGGTATTAGCCATATACATAATTTACACATTAGACCTTTATACTTTTTCTCCAACAAAAACTTATATATTTGTGCCACCTTCTCCATATTTCTGCCACTTCCCACTTCTTAACAATTTCTATTGTTTACAAAAACAAATATACACATTTACTTAAATTTTATTTAGCTAATAACCTTAGGAAAAGATATCTCAGTTTCTTGCCTACAGTAATTCTCAGAAACCTTTGTATATGCAGTTACAAAAAGGATTAAGAAAGAAATATGTATAGTATTTCCCTAGCTTATTTCTTTAAATAAACTTAAAAAACATCTCTCAATTCTTAATCTTTTAGTTCTTTATAAAAGTAGTAATATACAGGGATAAATTTGCATGTTGATTAATCTATTATCATATGTTATATATAATTTAAATTTTGTGCATAATATATATGTGCCACTTTTAATGCTTCTACTCATGACACACCCTTATGGGGAAAATATAAAATAAATACCCTGAAAATTGAAAGAGAAATTATACATAGCTGTAGACAGACAAAACTCATCTTCCTTACTTTAAATGCACTTGCAAAATAATGGTGGACAAAGCGAGTTATTTCATGCTGAAACACCTTTTCCAAATTTGGTAATTAGATCTATTTTGTGAAGTTTGCACCCTGGAAATGCCATTGCATTTCGTTTATAATCAAACCGACGGGGTTTGAAATGATATTAAATGCTCCAGATTGGGGAAAAATCCAAATGGATTCATACAGAATGTTATTAACTTGGAAATGGTTCAATGGGCATTTGGCATTTCACATTGGGTAGGTTTAATTTGTAGAAAGAAAAAGAGCTAGAGAGATATAGAGCTCTATATTCTTGCCATTTTAAAATTGATGTTTGTCATTTATGAATGTGGGCTGAAATTGATTAAATTTCTGCCTTGTAGTTTTTTAGTTTTAGCATATGAAAGTTTTGTTATATTCACCTACGTATCTTATATATGGACAGTTTCAATAGAGGCTTATTTTTTTTATAAATAGTTAAAACAAGTTGTTTTTTTTTTTTTAAGGAACAGTAAGGTTTTTTGGCTATCTGTAAAAACTATGTTTCATACTAAAATATTTAGTTTTAATTATATGATTTTAAAAATATAAAATTACTCTGAAAAAGGGAAGACAATTATATTTTATATAGATATGAAATAATTAACATCATTGTTATAATGAACTTAAAGAGAATGTATATATAAAACATATCTTATATAACACAAATAAATATATATTTCTATAAATAAATATATTTCTACTATATGTAATATAAATATACACGAAGATATATATAACATGTTAACCATGTAAAAGTAGGGGCACATATGGGAAAATTACATGATTTAGAAAGCCAATTAAATATCAATATGTCAAAGTATGTAGAACTGAAAAGAGAAAATGAATTAAGTATGGATTTTCAAATTAGTTTTACTTGAGAAGTATTTCATAAATATGAGTTGACTCATCATGAAATATAAACTAGAAACTTACCTGAGTTTTTTGTTGGGTGCTCAGATCTTACTCTTATCTCTATGCTCTGCAAGCTTGGGTACCATATGGGGTGCTGGGACTCAAAGATAGATCAGTCAGTCCATGCAAGGCAAATGCCTACCCTGCTACTCTATTACACTAGTCTTCTGTTAGGAATTTAGAAATAAGAGAGTTATGCAGTGATGGCCACCACTGACAGTAACAAGCCATAATATTGTATCATAAATATGTATTGTTTCCCTATTTAACAACAGGCATATAGCTAAACTACGTGAATTCTCAATGAGATTGCGTGTATATATACATGCACCTATGTACATACATGTATATGTACATAGATTGTATATAATTACAAAGTTTCAAAAGTAAAGTAGTTTAGATGAACTAACAATGGGTTTCTTACATTGTTTTAGCCACACCTTTTGGTAGTCAGAGATTACTCCTGTCTCACTACTCAGAAATCATTCTTGGTTGAGCTCAGGAGATCTTATGGGAAGCCAGGATTTGAAAATGGGTCAGTTTCATACACGGTCAAAGCCCTGCCTGCCGTACTGTCTCTTCAATCCAACAAAGTGGTTTCAAGAAGCTTACCATTAATGAGTTCAACATCTGACACAAAAGGAGGGCTCTGAGGAGGAAATATACTTGGGAAATTGCAGAAATAAGTATGATTATATAATAATGTGAAAATAAGATGATAAGAAAGGCAGGAAATATTATAGCCATTTCTGTAATGTTTCAGAATGTATGTCATTCAAAAAATGAGCTATGTGTATTTTATGTGTATATGTTTGTGTATGTTTATGAGGAAGAAAGTTTCAAGTTTTAAGAACTCTACCTGTTATTTTAAAAGTCTCTGTTATTTAAAAAATCTCTATGATTAAGAAAAAATACTTTAGGAAAAGTAAGAGAATAGAGTCACAAGATGATTAATTGGAAATTTTTGGCAGGAAAAACAAATAGCAAAAATTCAGTAATATATATGATTTTAAATAACAGTTATCAAAAGAGTGGTTTAACTGTAAAGCAAAAAATGTAATAAAATGTAGTATATGTCAGCAATTTAAACAAATCAATTTTGCTATATTCTTTTCCTTGGAATTATGACATGTTATATATATTTTATTCAAAATAGATTAGTTTGTTTTTTTGTTGTTAAACATTCCAAAATACAAGTCATTTCAGTTCAATTAATTATTCATATCTATTAATTATCTCTATATAATTAGGAAACAGCTATAAATACAATATAATATAATATATACAATATAATATAATATAAATACAATAAAAACTTCTACCATCATGTTTCTAAGTTTTCTCTGAAGAATTTAGATCTCTGGATGTTACACTGATATGAAGAAATTATACAGAAATAATATATCTTTCGGTAGTTCAGTGAAACACAAAGGAATGTCAGCTGCAAGAAAGGAAGAAAGACATTATTATATATTATAATTTCTACAAATGTAAGTGTTAAATTTATAAAGCTTCTTTCAATTATCTTGGAAATTCTAAGCTTAAATCTTTATTATGAGTTTTTAGTAGCTGAAACAAATAACCTGATAATTTTAAACAACTCCAATATTAGTAAATAGCTGTGGCTGGTCAGAATAGGGCAAAAAATTCTCTTATATAAATATATTTTTTACCATTGATTATTATTAAAATAATATTAATAATGTAACTAATATTATTATAATTAACAATCAACACTGGGCAACGGAGCAAATTAAGTGTTTCATTCCTGAAAGGGAAATTTGAACAGTGTACCACATTATCTATGATATTTGTCCATTAAAATGCTAGAGTATTTTGTAGCAATAAATAGATTGGAATTAATTATTGAGCTAGTTTATGTATAAGATTCAAAGAGTTGAATTCCATGAACTCTTAACTTGATGTCTCCAGAACCACACGAAAGCCCTAGGAAAGAAAAGAGACTAGCAGAGGTCACATCTCTCCCTTCTGATCTTCCTGAGATATTCTAAGTAAACTCACAAACCTGATTAACTAGCTGCCTCTGGTGAGATTACTAATGCAAACCTCCAAGCAAGAGTTTACCATTAGGTACAACAAAACAAAAAGACTTAAAACTCAATTTCAAGCCCCCTTTGTGCCCCATGAACCTAACTGGATTCCCTCTGAGTCCCATCTAATAATTTTAGAAACAAAAGTAGAAAGTCATTCTCCACCTTCACCCACCAAACCTATTTCCAAGTAGAAGGGTAGGGATTCAGTGGCTGCCATGTTAAGTCATGTTAAGAATGCTGCCACCCATTGGGGAGTTTTTGCCCAAGGTAGTGACATAAAGACATGACCCAAGATGTATGCCCAGAGAAACTGCCAGGAAGCGGATTTAATTCAAAGGAGCAGTGAATAAAATCATTGCCCTGTCAGTGAGATGACAATTTTGCAAAGGGCAGAGTTATAGTCACTTCTTTTCCTTTCTTTGGTTTGGGGCCACACTCTTACAGTGCTCAGGGCTTACTCCTGGCTTTTTTGTTAAGGGATCACTCCTGGCAGTGCCCAGAGAACCATATGAGATACAGGGGTCTACTGTAAGCTTGTACAAGGCAAGAAATCTCACTGCTGTACGGGCTCCAACTCTACCTTATCCAGCCTCAGATGACCAATTTTTGAGTGAAGGAGGAGGCAGCCATTTTTCAAGTGAAGGAATTGGAGGTTCCTTTCATTGTAGGTGGAGGAGCTGGAGAGAGGGGGTTCCTTCTTGAACAAGAAGGAAACAGGATGTTATCATTCAGTACTCAAAGTCCTATTGATGGTTAGAAGAACTTTTCCCCAGAATGGGTTCCCAGAGCCTAGACCAAGAATGCCTGCCCTCAAGAGTATAAGCTGGGTATGGATGGTTAGAAACTATGGGATTTCAGTTCTCTGAAAGGATAGTTGGCATATTTTGTCTCCTAAGAACTGCCAGGAGTCATCCTACTAACAATAATAAGTAATCCCTGTTTTGTCTAATATTGTTATTTATTGATAACTGACAGAGAGGTAGTAAGCAATGCATTATAAATAAAAACGTATTTTGCTGTGAATTGAATTGAATGCTGGTTGGCCCAACTCATGAGTAACCTTAATAACTTTTAGAACACATCTCTTCTCTGGACACAAATACAGATAAGTTAGAGATCTTGGAGTTCTCTATGTACTCTCCAAATAAATGAATTGCTCTAAAATAACTTTGTATAGTGCTAATCTCTCTCTAGCTTCAAGCTTCAATACTTCTAGAGAAAGGTGACTCAGCATTAGTATATAACAGAGAAACTGACTTTGTTATTGAAAATATAAGCCACAAGAGAATTTGAAAACATTGATCATTTTCTTTTCTAAAAAAGCTAATTTATAATTAAACTTTAGTCATGCAGTAAATCAGACTTACTTTCAACTTCCCAGATGTAAATTCCTCAAATATTTAAAGATACTTGTCATCACTGCATCAGCATTGATAGGTGAATTAAATCATGTAGGTAAAATAGTTATACAGAATATATAAAATAACCAGTTATCCATTTTCTGGCCTGATCAAATTTATAAGATTATAAGAATTTATAAGATTAACTTGTCATAAAATATATACATTGTGGTAGTATAATTTGATTAATTGGTTTAAAAGATCAACTTGTAGTAATATAATTTGAGTTGTTTTTAGAACTGGAAATAGCATAAGATACTGGAATTTTAACATCAACTTAATCTTATAAACCAGACATTGATATTATGTTATATTGACACAAAGGAAATACTATATTATGAATGTCTCTACTTTTCTCTCATAAATTTATTAACCAATCAACACAGATTGTGTAAATTCCAAGCGATATTTTTGACTCAAAGTAGACATAATATATCAAAAACATTAATCATCTAATGTGTCAGAAAATAATAAACTTCAAAGAGAGAAAAATTAAACAAAAATAGGAAACATTCAGAAGGATTTGAGCATTATAGAAGGATTTGAGCATTGTAGAAGGATTTGAGCATTATTTATGTTTTACTCACATATCTCCCCAGGAAACCCTGCTGAATGTTTTAGAGGTTTCCTGGAGAGATATTTGGGGGAAAAATTCCAATAATACATAGAGGCTAATTATGTGGACCACTCATGGAACATTATTATAAGCATATTAAGAAAAAGAATAAGCAATAACCAAAAAGGTGTAATGTAGAAGGACCATTCCTGAGGTAGGAACATAATTCAGGATGCAGTTATAGTCATTTAAATTTATAAATGGGACTCAAATAGAGAAGTTTGATTAAAGGAAATGTGTATAGACTACAGATGCATAAATACATGCATACAATACAAATACAGATGCATTATAAGTGTTGAGTCACTTGTAATTCTATATCACAATTTTCTCCTAAAAACGTCTAAACTCAGTGCTATTTTCTTCCTGAACTCTAGAAAACCCCACTTAGTTTAAAAGTAACCTACTATTCTCTGTTCCACAGTAGGGAGACAGTGATCAGTTTTGCCAGCAAATATTCTCTATATAAAACCATGTTTCTGTATTTAATTCTATTTTTAATATAGTTTCTGTATGTTTTTATGGAGTACTTGAGCATCTAAAATTGCTTCTTTTTTCACACCGCCATCTGCATAGTTAATTCATATTTAATAGAATAAACACAACAATCTATCCCTTTACCCTCTATTCCCTTAAGTTAAACCATCCCCATGTCCATATTTTAATGTTACTTCTATAGTTCTGTAATTCAGAGCTCTTGTCTGATTTCACTAAAATAACCTATCATTACCAAAAATATCTCATGTGGAATATACCTATTATAGACTACTTTGTGAATATTTCTAGCACTTTCCAATAATGGTTTTAACTCCAGACTATTAAAAAGCCAAATGATAATAGGTGAGAGAAGTAGAATGCCTGTCTCAAATATAGGCAGGGAGTGCGGGAGGAGGGAGATGGAGGGCTTTGGTGGTAGAAATGTTGCAGTGGTGAAAGGGGTGTTCTTCTTATGACTGAAGCCCAACTACAAACATCTGTGTAATCATGGTGCTTAAATAAAGATATTATTTTAAAAGAAAAGTACATGTAAAAAAAAAAGAAAAGTACATGTCACTTTAAATGTTATGACATCCTTTTTAATATTAACCAATGTCATTCCTTTTCTTTCCTTTACAAAATCACATTCAATAATTTTGTAATTCTCTTTTTCTATATTTTTGGGGAATACAATCAGTTGTGCTCAGAGCTTTATCCTGGCTATTTGCTTTGGGTGTACTCCTGGCAAGCCTTGGAATCATATCTGGTGCTGGGATCAAACTAGGGTTGGTTACAGACTCTACTCTCTCCCAACCACATTTTGCAGTTCTTGAAGCTGTCAATCATTCTGAAAACCTTTAGTTTCATACTTTGCATAACTTTGACTCAATAACTTCTTTTGTGTGTGTGAGGGGGAGTGTTGCTATGAACGGAAAAACTTACTCCCAGTGATTTTAGTTAGCCAGTTCAATACAAGAGTCTGAAAATGGGAGTCATTCAAGCCACTTTGGAATTCCTCAGACCTCTCCAAGGTCACACCCAATGGTGATCCTCCACGGCTTCACCAGAGGTTCATCGGAGATTCAACTAACATCAATCAATCACATGCGCCCATACTTCCTCTCTAGTCATTCTGTTATTTATTTCAATAAAAAAATTATCATATTTTCAGCATGCATGTGCAACCTCAGAGATCCAGCACACATCTGTATTCTCAGAAAGCAGGATACATGTGTATGCACAGAAAGTCAGCATGATTGCACAGCCTCAGAGATTTAGCATGCATGTGCCACCACATCCATCTCCCCAAACATCCCAGTAACGACCCCCACAACAAAGGGAATTATTAATATAAGTATGATTCTATGTTTAATGTGTCTTATTAAAAATGTATAAGCTATTCATGCCTGCTAATTGGGAAGACTTTGGAAATGTGTGGAAAATGGAGGACACTTGTGGAGGGAGATTACATTTATTCTAAGGTTTGCATGAAAATACTAAATGCCTGGAAAACTAAATTTTGAAAACTTTGTAAATCCGTGTTTATAAAGTATTATCAAGTTGGAATTTGACATATGTAGCAACATATATACCAAAAAATGATTTCTGAGCTTTTCTATTCTCAAAATTAATCATTACCTTCTGTGCAAATATTGTGATTCTGTGATTGATCTCTTAGGATTAGGTTATCATTTATTTTGATGCTTTCACTGTGCATTAAAATATTTCTCTTTTACAAATGATATGTTTAAATATCAGTGTCTTCATATTTATTGCTTTCTCTATATTGTTGTGCTTTATTGTAAAAATTTTATTGTGTGATATCATACTTACATCACCAAAAGGTACAGAGATACTTAAAATACCAAAAGGTGAATTATTGTATGGATATATTTAGGGTAAATTTTACCTTAAACATGGAGGTAATTTAAAAGTCACTTCTTAAAAAAAGACAATAAAATCAGATTATCTTTACTTAAAGAAGGTTATATTTCAATATTGTCTATGATATACATGTGTTCATAAAATGGAGTTTC
Organism: Suncus etruscus; assembly: GCF_024139225.1. Lineage (NCBI taxonomy): Eukaryota > Metazoa > Chordata > Mammalia > Eulipotyphla > Soricidae > Suncus > Suncus etruscus. The sequence goes on along the minus strand of NC_064857.1, from coordinate 9,826,574 downwards.
ATAGTTAACATTAAGGAAAAAGTAAAAACAAAAATAATTCAGATTTATCTCAGAATACCAATGTCAGATTGACAGATTTTACATAAAAGAAGCAAAATCAACCAAGACATTATTCCTCAAAATGGAATTAGAGTTTTGAAAGTAAATAAGTTGAATTTTCCTTTAGTCAAACAGCATAAAATGACATTGTATTTAAAATAAATATAACCATATATATGTTTGAGTTTTAGAAAGTTACACATTGTCTGCCCTTTCCATTTCAAAGGAAATTATGGTTGTTATCTGACAATAGTGAATAAAAATGTGAAATTTATTTTAAGGGGAATTACAATATTAAATCAAAGCCAGATATCATTTTAAAAACTTTTTATAAAACTGCAATATAATCCTATTCTCATATCTTCAAGATGCCAAGAGGAAATTGAAGATACTATGAACCTTTTCTCATAATATCAAATATATGCTCCAATTTTAATAATAGGGGTGAATAATGGTAAAAAAATAATTAGAAATTTAAAGATTCTTATCAATTTTAAAATAATTTCCAATTCTTAGAAAATTGCAGAATGATTTCTGTTCAGTTCTGCTTAAAATATCATTCTAGCATGCATGATAGTTGCTAAAACTGCACCTACCACAAACTCACTCAAGCTGTGCCTTTCAATTTTAAACAATTCTTAACTAAAATGCACATAAATTTTTCATTATATAATGGGTTAATTGACAAAAATCATTAAGTTTTGTTCTAAAGAGAATATAGTCTGCTGTGCATAATGCATTTAGCCATATATATGTGTATATACATACACACTTTTATCATGTTAAATGTCTAGTATATTTTGGGTCAATGACGCTAACAACTTGAACTAAGGAAAATAAAGTTTGCTTAATACATTATTATATAATATGTATTTTGTATTTTTTGTTTTGGTTTGTTTTTTGGGGTCACACCAGACAGCGCTCAAGGGTTACTCCTGGCTCTACGCTCAGAAAGTGCTCCTGGCAGGGTCGGGGGAACATATGGGATGCTGGGATTCAAACCAATGTCCTTTTGCATGAAAGGCAAACGGTCTATCTCCATTCCATCTCTCCAGCCCCTGTATTTTTTATTTTAATGTGTAATTTTTTATAAATGTTTAATTAAATCACCATGAGATACAGTTACAAAAATGTTAATGATTGAGTTTCAGTGATATAAAGTCCAACACTCATCCCTTCACCAGTGCACATTTCCTACCACCAATGTCTTCAGTTTTCTTTCCACAACTCCCTCTGCCCTCCCTCCTGCCTGCTTCTACCTCTCTTTCTTTCTCCCTTTTACTTCTAAACACTGTTGTTTGCAATAAGGTTACTACAGGAGTATCCTACATATCACTTTTCTTCTTTACCAGTTCTTGTTCAGAGTAATCATTTCTGACTAATACTGTCAGAGTGGTCCCTTATCTACCTTAACTGCACTCCCTTGAAATTTTGGAAAATTTCCTACCATGAACCAGTCCTCCAGCCCTCACATACAGAATATGATTTTTCATCACTCCTAGGTATATCAAGGTAAGTTAATAACAAAAATTCAAATTAACCTAAAAACCATGAATTTTTATATCTGCTATTATTTTAACTAAGTAAAAGGCTAGTGTTATACATTTTTATTTTCCAATATGACAAAAATAATTACTCTCCCTCAAAATTCAACTGGATGACAACATTTTTTCTATCTCTATCATAGCCATTACCAGTGCTTAAAACCTACACTGACCTGCAGAAAATATTTTGAGTGAGAAGAAATACTATCTAATTATCTTCAACATCTTATTAGAAAAGGAGTTGGTGAGTCTGGAGAGATAGTATAGTATGTTGAGTACATGTCATGCAGAAGATTGGCCAAGGTTCAGTCATTAGTACCACATATGGTCCTTCAAGTTCTTCCAGAAGTAAACCCTTAGCACAATGACAAAAGTAAGTCCTGAGCACTACATAATGTGCCCTTCAAAATATATTTGTCAAAAAATTGGATATTGAACTTCCATATAATCCAACAATACCTAAGGTATACCCTAGGAACCAAACGCCATGTAAAAATATGCTTATACATGAATAGATATGGAGAGTATTGTGCTGAATGAAGTGAGTCAGAGGTAGAGGTATAGACATAGAATAATATCATTCATTTATGGGATTTAAAAAGTAAAAGATAGTGTGGTAATGATATCCAGAGATAATAGAAAGAGGGCCAGAAAAATCAGTATATTGTAGGAAGCTTGCCACAAATTGTGGAGTAGGTCAGTTAGGGTAAATAAGGGACTATTAGCACAATGGTATTGGAACTAATCTCTTGGAACAATGACTGAGTGTTAGATGTAGGTAAAGTGATATGCATGGTACCTATTCATCATTGATAGTGCAAACCACAATGTCTAAAAAGGAACGTAAAAAGAGAAGAGAGTGAGAGAGGAGAGAATATATCTACAGACATATCTGAAATTAATTATAGTGGCATTTTACTGGTAGAGGTTGAGACATACAAAATATGTAGTCATCAAGCTGTAGACAATAAAGCCAACTATAGTCTTTGCTCCCACCTGATGGGAGCCGGGCCTTCCAGGTGACCTCCCCAATCCTCAACGCCAGCACCAAATCTCTCAACTGAGGATGGGGAAGCCTCTGGGAGAGGGGGGAAGCTAGGCAACAGACCCCTGGAACTAAGCCTTCCAACAGGATCATAGGCAGCCTTCCCACTTCAACCCAGCTTTGGCATATTGATCCCATTTCACCTGGGTCAGCTTTTTAATGGTAACCTATGGACCGATCCTTAGAGTCTGTTGATATATAAGCATGTGTGTATATTCGCCATACCAAGGACTGTGAAATGGTCGTCTGTAATAGATATAATAACAATTTCATGGTAGAGTCTTCCCATACAGTGCACATTAACATATCACTTAGTTTTTTTAGAATTGAAAACTGATTGTTTTTAAGAATTCTCTGTACACATATTAATATATGAAGCTATTCTCGAGTCGATTCCACCCTCACCAAACATGATTGGCCTAAGGAAAGAATAAAGGAAAACCTTTACTGTAGCAGGTCAGCCCCTGAAGATGTTGACTGATGGTGGGATGGAGAATGAAGCCTTTTTCTTCCAGCTTGAAGCACGAGCTGCCACCCTGTCTAGCCCACGGTTCTGAGGTGAAACGGCGGGTAAACAGCTCACAGACAGTCAGGCTCGTGGAAATATTCGCTTTATTCGGAGGACAAAACTGAAGTCCAAAGACTCAGCTTCAGTTCCAGCCAGCAAAAGCCCCGGCCTTCCACAGACCCCTGTTTTTATACTCCAGAGTCAGGTACCACCCAATGGTGGGATCAGATACCAACCAATGGTGAAAGCAGAATCAGGTCCTACCCTAGGGTGGGGGCAGAATGCCAGGTCACACCCTAGGGTAGGGCACAATCACCAATAAGTTTAGGGTGAGTAACATAGTAATCCCCCAAAATATTTACATACACAACACTTTACATCAGACTTGCCAGCTTTACTCTTTTTTTTATTCTGTCTTTTTTTTTTTTATTTCCATTAAGTATTCTGTCTCATATCACCTGGGTCAACTGTTCAGTGGCACTAGAGGTAAGGTGTCTGCCTTGCAAGCGCTAGCCAAGGAAGGACCGCAGTTCGATCCCCCGGCGTCCCATATGGTTTTCCCCAAGCCAGGGGCGATTTCTGAACGCTTAGCCAGGAGTAACCCCTGAGCATCCAACTAGTGTGCCCCCCCAAAAAAAACCCCCCAAAAAACAAACAAACAACAAAAAAGAAAAACCAACATTCAGCTGCTATTGGTTTGCTCTTGGCAGCACTTCTCTCTTCGCCTCCCTTCACTGTGAACTTTTGCTTACTACCAGAGTCGGGGGCTGAGAAGTCTGCCACTTGAGAATACTTTCTGATATGTGACTGCAGTCTTCCCTAGACTCCACAAAACCAAATTACAGACTGACGCTTCACTCTGGATATTACCCCTTCCTCGCCTATTTCAAAAGACTTAAAGAGGTCATACAAATCTCCTTTGAATATCTCTTTAGATACACTCCTTTAATATGCATAATGGTTATTGAATATCTTTTTATACAGTTACAATTTCCCCCATCCTCAGGACCTGTTTAGTCAGGAATTCTAGTAGACATGTCTTTGTTTAGAGGTCATGTAAGAAAAAGGTTACGGGAATTGTTGGTTCTGATACCTTGGCCTCCGCATGCACTAGTAATACCTTGTGGCATTCTTCTTTTTTGCATAGGCACATTAAAATGGGAAAAGATTATACATGCAAACAAATTCTTATCTAATAGTGATAAGAATATAACATTCTATACTGCAGTGATATCTTACATCCTGACCATTTGGCATAGTGGCTTGGCTTAGACTTCTGTTTATCGAACATTGACCATTCACCCCTGAACCATGGATACCATCTACAGAAACAAACAGGGTCTCCTGCACCATCACCAGGCATAAAAATTCTACCAAGAAAGACCCTACTACTGCTATGGCACTGACTTACTCCAAAGATGGTTCTTATGACGCCCTGGCAACCTAAGAACATCAATAGTCTGCTTTCAGGATAGAATTCTCTTCAATTCTCTAAAGGTGAGATGGAACCAGAAGAGGATACGAACCATTTGGATTTCTACATGGGACCTGTACAGAAACAGGATTTATAACTACAGAACTGACAACAGCAAATGTGACGGTGAAGAGCTGTTTCTGGGATCACAGAGAATGACTAAGGGGTTCAACAACATAGTATGTCTGGAGCCTGGAATTGGTCTTATGCCAAAATACTTCAGGGGTAAGGTTTCCCTGTTTTTAGGCCAAATTTTTAGGCCAAATTCCTTCCAATTTCTTCCATATTTTTCTGTGCCTATACAAACAATAACTGCCACAAACACACATCATTTTTAGTGTATCTCATATCTTTAAAAATAATAGCGTATTCTAAACCTTCTGCTATTGTATTAACGACTTTATTGGTAATACAATTTTCACGAATATAACTGCTTATGAACTCTCCTTTTTTAAATTCTTTTCTTAGATCTTCTAATTTCTATTTTTTAATAGCTTCATTTACTGTCATGCTGAAACAAATGTATCATGATCAGTTATGTCCACTATGTTTTCCTTAAATAAGTATATTATTTAAAACATTTATAAAAGAAAACTAATTGAATTTATTAATACTAGTTCAAGTGGAGAATCCAGAAGACTAGCGTTCAATTCAAGGACAATTATGCAAATTCTGTACCTTCAATTATAGTCTTCAGGCCTATAATCTACTGAATAAGCCACACGCCTACTAGATGGGATACATCTCTTTATGATTTATCAAACCTAATAATAATTATATGTAGAAGACACATGCTCAGACACTCAAACTAGATTTTAAGCAAATCTAAAGTTACACTAAAACACAGTTAGTTGAAGCCTAAGAATAAATATTATTAACATTAAACAGATTTCTATATTTTCATTCCTGAGAATGAAAATTCTCATTTATCCTATAAAATCACCAATATTTTGGAATGTTGAGCAAACATTTTCAAATGAGAATAATTTCTATAATAAACCCAAGTCATAGAGAAGACCAACATTTAAATATATAAGAAGTGATCAACTTGTACCAAGTTGAATTCTACAAATATATAATGTCAAAAAACTCCTTTTGGAGAGTTTTTAGTGAATATAGTGAACAATTTTTCTTAAATACAAATCTATGAGAGGCACAAGATATTTGATAAGATGTCTATGAATACCAAATGAAATGAGAAATTTCAAGAAACAGACAATTCAGGTAAGGCAATCACTCTGCCCACTGTGGTATCTTTCTAGCACTAGATTCCTCCTTCAGAGTTTCTCAGCTTGATCATTGCCAGTAATTTTTATAAAGGGTGTACACCCTCAAATGTATTTATTTACACAAATACATGAATTATGTTGGAATTGGTATGGAATCCTTTTGATATATCTCAACCTTTCAGATTTAAAGTTGCTTTATGTTTGTCATTTGGTTCCTAGTATGCTCTCAAATATTATAATTAGAATTACATGAATTCTAATTATTAATCCATATGCCATTTCCATTATTTCCCTTTGTTATTTTTTTATTCTCTTGTATTTATAAATTCTGGGGTTCATAGAATCTCTTTTTTTGTAATCTGGTTTGTTTTTATTTAAAATTTTGGCATATTTTAACTCATGTAAACATGTACTCCTTTTCATCTTACAAAATTCTGTTTTTTTTTAAAGAATAGTGGACGATAAAATAAAAGAGCAGTGCAGAATAATGCATTTTTTTACTTTATAGATCCTTCTGCAGTATAGTGTAAGATTATTACCACTACTTTAAAAGGCATTTTACAAGAGGGTCAATGTTCAAACCTGTGCTATAGTCACAGTGTTTATATATGTATAAATATATAATGTGTCTGTAAACTAAGAGTAAATTACATACTTAGCCTCAAGTGAAAAGGCAAAGGAAATATCAATAGTTGTAGAAATTAAAAAGAAGCATATTTCAAAATTTATATTTTAGCTATAAATTTAGGAACAAATCTATGCTTTTTTAAGTGCTATTTTATTAAAATTTCACAAATATAGTTGGCACCTTAAAATTTATAAAGCAATTTTTGTAAAATATCTTGGTTATTAATTGTCAAACATTAATGTAATTTAATATAAAGTAATATATTTATTTTTATAGGTGATGTAATTACATAAGATTATTTTATAATTGGGGCTGGTAGGGCAGTTACCTTGCACACAGCTGGCCTGGGTTTTATTCTAGGCTCCCAAAGTGTTACCTGAGCACCACCAGAAGTGACCCCTGAATGTACAGACAGGAGTTATCCCTGATTACTGCCAGGTATGACAGCAATGCAAAACAAAAAAAATCAATTTATAATTTACTATTATAAAATATATGATGTCTTAAGAACGTTTGGCATTTAATCCACTCTAGTTACTAAAAACTAAACTGAAGTCCTGTTTAATCAGAGAAAAAACAATAGAAGTTTTTTGGGAGAGATTTCTAGTTAAAATTAAAAATATCTAGTAATTTAGAGATAATTATGTGGTACATATACAATAAATGATGAGCACACATAAATTCATTTAATTCAGCACTATCACACCAAACATCTAATGATACTGTTAAGACCTTTGAATAAGTTGCCAGATGTTTTTGCTCACTGTGTATCCCTTTTTATGTATATAACTATGGGATCATATATTTGCAGGCAGCTGGAATGTATAGCTTTTCAAATTCAGCAAGTACATTTCTAGCTGACAGTGCATTCACTGGGACTTTAATTACTAATTACTGAATAATATTATAATATGTAAGCAATGCTCAAAAAGAAAATCTATACTCTGTATTTGAGATAGTAATTAATATTTGCATTGGTTTTTTTGATTTGTTACTTATCCTTTAGTTTAGTATTCATAATTAGTGATCTGAATCCATTAACATTGAGGTACTGAAAATTTTAGAAAAGATATATAAGAACAGTGGTGAAATAGATCTAAGATGATATTCCATAAAGAACCCTTTGTGCTTAATAGTGACTGCTAATGGTATGAATTTGTTTCAACAGTATTCTCCCTAATATTAAAAAAATAAAATTTTTACTATTTCTAAACTGTACTAGCATAAAAATGCTCAATATTATCGCAAAATTAACTCATGAAGAAAGATAATGCCTCCTCTTTATTTATTCTAGTAAAATAACTCACAAAATTATAGTTAAATGAGTGGCTAAAGAAACTGTGGTACATAGACAAAATGGAAAACTATGTAGCCATCAGAAGGAATGAAGTCATGAAATTTTTATATACATGGATGGACATGAACTCTATTATGCTGAGTGAATAAATCAGAAGGAGAGAGATAGACACCGATAGTTTCTCTCATCTATGGATTTTAAGAAAAGTAAAAAATATTACTGTAATAATACCCAGAGCCTATAGAGATGAGGGCTGAAAGGTTCGACCCACGATATGAAGCTTGCCACAAAAGAATGATGAGTTCAGTTGGAGAAATAACTTCACTTATAACTACCATGACAATTGTAGTAAATGAGAAAAATAGAATGCCTGTATCCAATACAGGCAGAAGGTGGGGGAGGAGGGAAGTGGGACTTTGGTGGTGGGAATGTTGCTCTGGTGAAGGGGTGCTTTTGTTTATCTCTCTCTCTCCCTCCATCCCCCTCTCTCTCTCTACATATATATATATATATACATATATACATATATATGTATGTGAACTAAAATCCAACTATAAACATGCTTATAATCATGGTTCTTAAAGATATGTAAAATTAAAAAAATTATATTTAGACCCAAACATATTGCTTTCCTAAAGATAACTAAAACATAATGGCTTCATATCTAGAACTGAGATACATCCATTAAAATATCACCTTAATTAATTCTCAAAACCACTTACAAGTTAATTAGCTTTATTACCATTTGAGATATGAAATAACTGAGACCAAGAGATAGAAAACGAGATAGTAAGTAAACTGAATTTCAAAGATATTTTAGTTAATCTTTTCTTTTCACATATGAGTAAAGAAGAATAGCTCATCAAATTTCTCTATTTTATAACTCTTCTAAAATGATATTATACATATTCACCAAAAGATATTGCAACTTGGGGGAGGGGAATTTAGGAATTGGAGAGCAGTAAAGCGTTTGCAGGCAACCAATGCAGGTTCGATCCCTTCTAGGAATAATCCTTGAATGAATAATGAGTAAATTCTACAGATCAATGAACATAGCTCTAAAATAAACATACAAAAAGAAATCATAGGATCATAGTTTTTTTTTTTTTTTTTTTTTTTGGTTTTTGGGCCACACCTGGTGACGCTCAGGGGTTACTCCTGGCTATGCGCTCAGAAGTTGCTCCTGGCTAGGGGGACCATATGGGACGCCGGGGGATCGAACCGCGGTCCGTCCTAGGCTAGCGCAGGTAAGGCAGGCACCTTACCTTTAGCGCCACCGCCCGGCCCCAGGATCATAGTTTATAATTAAGTAGGATGCATTCAGAATCTTTCCCAGGAGTTATATATATATGCAAATCAAATGCTTTTTGGAGGGCCGTACTCAGCAGATTTCAGAGATTATTCTACTTTTGTGCTCAGATTTTACTCCTGGCCATCCTCTGGAGAACATATGTGTTGAAAGTATAAAGTATATATGATCTAATGAAACTTAATCTTTGTATCATCACTTTGATCTTTATTCAAACTTACCATAACATACTTCACCAAAAAAGATACATGATCCTATTTACTTATAGAAAGACTTTTACAATTTCCAACACCAATTTATGATTTTACAGAGTAGAGATCATATACAAAAGCCCACGGATTGCTATTTTATGTAAGGTATTGACAAAGTAGGTTTTATTCTGGTATTAGACTAAATTAAATAATACAAGATGTTAAATAATTGTCCTCTTATTTTTCTGGAAGAGGAAATACAAAGAAAGCCAATATTTTTGTCTAGACCCTAGACAGTGGTGGCAACCTTTTTTTCAACTGAGTCAAACTCACCAAAACTACGATTGAAATTTATTTTGAGAGTCACATTTTTTATATATTTTATTTAAACACCTTGATTACATACATGATTGTGTTTGGGTTTCAGTCATGTAAAGAACACCACCCACCATGGGCCCGGAGAGATAGCACAGCGGCGTTTGCCTTGCAAGCAGCCGATCCAGGACCAAAGGTGGTTGTTCAAATCCCGGTGTCCCATATGGTCCCCCGTGCCTGCCAGGAGCTATTTCTGAGCAAACAGCCAGGAGTAACCCCTAAGCATCGCCGGGTGTGGCCCAAAAACCAAAAAAAAGAAAAAAAAAAAAAAAAAGAACACCACCCATCACCAGTGCAACATTCCCATCACCAATGTCCCAAATACATACTATGATACATACACTATTTTAAGTTTCAATAAGTTTTTATTGAGAATATTCTGCATGCAAGTATCCACATATGTCAGGAGGATACAAATAACACAACTAATAAAACAAAAACTTTAGAAGGATATTATTTATCAATAACGTTCAATTCCGTAAAATTTGCCTTACAATGTAGAGAAAATTACATTCTAACTATGACTGCACACAGGGTGCGTATTGACAGAGGCTAGGAGCAGAGTCCTGACTCCTGGAGTGGCCTCCCCGCCCAGCACACAGAAGAGCCGCATTCAAAAGTGTAAAGAGCCGCATGTGGCTCGCGAGCCGCTGCTTGCCGACCACTGGTCTAGGGTAATTTTAAAAATTAAACTATAATCAATGTTTTATAATATATAAAATTTAATCTTTATCATTTATTTCCTTATTCACAATACATTAAACATTAGAAGGTCAGATATCCAAATATGAAATTTTCTACTGCACAGTTCATGATTTTCTTAATGCATAACCAATGTATCCTGATGTGTCTAGCAAAAGATGAAAAGACAATACTTAATCCAGTGACCTGAATCAAAATCCTAGGTCTATCTGCCCACTTAGTTACCACCGTTGTCAGTTTTATATTAAATGAGCTGACAAATTCTAACAGAAGGGATCCTTTATGGAATCATGAAATGATGCATAGACAGAATGTGGTATTTGAGAGCCAGAAAATGACTAGAGAGCAGTGATCAGAAATGAAAGTGTTTGTTGCTTAGTGAAATATATTGCTGCTAATTTCCATGTGTTTTTAATACATACAAGTTAATCTAAAACATTTGCGTCTTGACTCACTAAATTTAATGATAAAACCTTTAAGTAAATGTTTTTGTTCCATAAATTAGTTAGCATACAAACTATAGACCTTCATTGTTGTTATTGTTGCCTTGGGAGACCACACTCAGCAGTTCTCAGAGTTTACTCCTCTCTTTATGCTCAGAGAAAACTTCTGTCAGTTCTCAGGGGTTATATGGGGCTCAAAGGATAAAATATAAGTCAGTTGCATGCAACACAAATGCTGTACTCATTGAACTATCATTCTGCCCAAAGAAATTCTTAATTATAGATTTGGTTTTGGAGGGGGTCCCTAGAATAACTAAAAGAATGATCATTTTATAAATTCATATACTTAGTGATGTTGAGAAAGATTTTTATAAAAATAGTTTCACACCACAGTTATTTTATTTTCATAATTTGATTTAATGTTTAACAATGTTATAGCATATTGTTCTATTGCAACCAATTAGGTGACCAAAACTGGAGAGCTTAACATATTCCTTTGGGGAACAAAACAATGTACTCATTTTATTCAGTGGTACATGTCCATTCCAATTGATTTTATGTATTTCTCTTTCTTACTCTGAATCTTTGTATTTATTCTGTTTGACTTTTTTCAAACAGAAAAAAAAATGTGACATTTTCCCACAATTCTTACCACATTGAGCATACCTATAAATATTCAGCTGGTAACTGAGGAATCAGATGATTATTGATTTGAGCATTAAAAAAGAGCTTTTCAACTAGAGAAGAAAGACAACTCTTTCTCACTAAGCCCCTCTGAAAAATAAAACAGAGTTAAAGATCTAGAAAGGCTGTTACAGCAAAACATAGTTAGAATTGAAAAAATAAGATATATTTAGCTACATTAAGTAGCCAAATTATTTTTTGTTTGTAGAAAAATATTATTAAGATAATTATTATTATGGGCCAGAGAGATACCATGAAGGTAAGGCCTTGAATCCAAAAGGACGGTGATTTGAATCCTGGTATCCCATATGGTCCCCCGAGCCTGCCAGGAGCGATTTCTGAGCCTGAAGCCAGGAGTAACCCCTGAGAGCTGCCTAGTGTGACCGAAAAACCAAAAAAAAAAACAAAAAACAAAAAACAAGATGATTATTATTAAAATATTTGAAATTTAAGTATTTTAAAATAGTTAAAACTATTTAACAAATAATTAGATATCTATAATTATAGATTATATCACCAAATTATATCTATAATACAGAATTATCTATAATATATTATTTATAATACCAAAGTGTCTACAACATCAAGTTGGTTATCATCGACACTAATAGACAAATCTCAGAGGTATAATCAATAATATGACTCCATTGCCCAAGAAAACGAAATGAATACAAAGAATAAGGCCAGAAAAAACAGTGTCAAGGCATTTGCCTTACATGCTGCCAACCCAGGGTTTATATATATTTTTATATAAATATACTATTTATTACTAGTTATACATGTGTTCAGTAACAGCATTCTCATAAAATTTAAACATTAATACAAACTACAATGCTGACCTTCATGTAACTACTTTATACATATTGGAGAGCATGTTTAATGTAAAATCCAATAGGATCATGTTAATAAAGTAAACAGAATGAGTAAACAAAATATATGAATAAATAAGCATACACATTAATAAATATAGTCATAAAGAAGTATTGTAAAAGTTTCTTACCAATGTTTCAAGTTAACTCCATCAATTACCCAGACCTCTACAAAAAATATAGTGTATTTTATTTTACTACTCCATATGCATGAAAAATACCGTATTTAATATCTGTATCTCTTTTTGATATTTCAATTGTAGGCATTAGCCATGAAAGTTATATGTTTCTGATATTATCAACATTTTTCCTACAGTCAACTCTAAGAGATATTGTAAAGGCTGTTAAGTGTACTTTCAGTAGCAGTATATGAGAGATTGGGCTAGAGAACAATGGCCGTCGTGGATGTCCAGCATCCCATGTGGAACTCTGAGCACTGTGGGGAATAAACCTTGTGTATAGATAGATACAGGTGAAAAAATAAAACAAAGAAACATGGTTATTTCACATTCTTCTTAATAGTTTCTTTTGTATAAACATGGGTATGAGGATTGTAATACTTAATGTGATTTGATTTAAATATTCCTTTTTTTTTTTTTTTTTGGTTTTTGGGCCACACCCGGTGACGCTCAGGGGTTACTCCTGGCTATGCGCTCAGAAGTCGCTCCTGGCTTGGGGGACCATATGGGACGCCGGGGGATCGAACCGCGGTCCGTCTCCTAGGCTAGCGCAGGTAAGGCAGGCACCTTACCTCCAGCGCCACCGCCCGGCCCCTGATTTAAATATTCCTAATAAAAGCCAATTCAAACATCTTATATGTTGTCTTACGTAAATTGTGTGTGCAAAACTATCCATTTTCTAGAGAATATTACTTGTTTTTTTTTTCTCTTAGTGGAGGAAAAGGCACTTTATCGGTAATATGATGAGGAATTAATTTCAACGTCAAAGAAACCCTTCTGTTGCATATTTTATAATAGTAACCAGTTGAGCAGGAAAATTGGAGACATTTTTTAACGTTTTTTTGGGACCAGCTCCATTCACCCTTATCTTTCCATCTGTTGTTAAGGGTCATTACATGACAGTAATATATTATTAAGAAAATCTTAAAAAAAAACAGGAATACTTTTCCTAAAATATTTTGAACTTTTTATGTTAGGTTGTTTCTGTTGTTGCCTAAATGCCCTCATGCTTTCTACTGTTTATTGTTGTGTTTGTTTTGTTTTTCTTTTTTATTTTGTATTATTATTTAGGTCATCTTACAAAGAACAAAACAAAAAAGGGTGACTAATAAAGGACAAAAAAATGAACCCACAAAATTGGACTAAGTTTGAACTAAAAAAATTCAACTTAAAGAAGAATGAGTCTAGACCTCAGAATACCAATATTATTTCTAAACTACTAAATGTTTTATTTACATGTATATGATCTTGGCAAAGACAAGATAGGATGCTCCTATGATATTGTTTTAGTAGTATGTTTTGGTATTGATTAATATAAACAAGATTTTCAAAAACATTTCATTAAAAGTAATATTAAATTTTACTACAATATCAGTTTTCTACATACATGAATAAAATATAGATACTTGCAATTATGGTAGAAAATATGTGGGTTCAGATGTCTTGGTAAACAAGATAATCAGTAGAACATATTACCTTTTTGTACCATGGCAACTGGTATTCACCCAATTCCTACTCTATATTTTTTTGAGGGGGTTGAATTTACATTTCACAGTGATCAGGGCTTAACTATGCTTTGTGCTCAGGAATTAATCCTAGGTGGGTTTAGGAGACTTCATGGAATGTCAAGCATGTAATACGGTAAACGGCAGACAAGACAAGCATTTTATCCCTTGCACCAACATGTTCTGCCCTCTACTTGTATTTTCAAATACAGCAGAAAAAGAAGATTAAGGCCAAGTCTAAGTACTCGAAGACATGATAAAACAGAAGTAACATATTTGTTTTTTAAACAAGTATCTTCTCCAAGCTCAACTAAGATACAAAGAGCTATAATTTTCATATTTCATCAGGTTATTGAAAAATAATTTGCCAATGTACATAATTATTATCATGCTAAGTGCTTACTTATTTACTAAATAAGAGCAAGTTCTATTTTTTATTTTTTTAAATAATTTTTTATTTTTAATTATGAAAACAAAGATGCAAAGAAAGAGGCCAAGGTATTGTTACAGTGGAAGGATAATCACCCATAAACAGAATTCTTAGAAGAAGTCCCCTTGCTGATATCTTAACTTCGAACGTTCAGCCAAAGAACATTAAGATAAATAAAACAGAACCCATGTACAGTTACTTTGTACCTCAAGTCCCCAGATTGTAATACATTATAATATTTCTTAGCAGCACACAAAGCAATCTAAAGCCATAAAACTTATGTAACTCCTTAAGCATTAAAGGCATAGTACTTTTTTTTTACATTTCCATGCACATGCATATTAGTTTAAGTTAACCTAAAAAGTGTAAGTGTTTTTTTTTTTAAGGATTAGAGTCAAAGGAGTACAGTAAAAGCAGTGTTAGAGTGGCAATTGTTTGCCTAGGTCTATCAAAATATGAGGGACATGGAAAGGAAAAACCTTGGCCTAAATACAAGGAGACCCTACCCCTGAAGTTTCCTGGCATAAGACCAACTCTAGGCTCCAGGCAAGCTAGGTTGTCCAATCCAAGACATTGTAGTGCCAACACACTTTTATTTTTCATACAGTCTCTGTTGTTGGTATCATGTTTCTGTATTAAAGATCCTGGAATCTGCATATCCTACATTGAAGTCAGAATGTGGAGCGTCCTCTAGTTTCACCTCACAATTAAAGGGCAATGCAGAGAGCACTGTCATGTCAGCAGGTCGTTGTTGTTGTTAAGCCTTCTCAATGTTAAGGGAAGTCTCTTTTGAGCAGGTCGAAGTCAGCAGCAGTAGGATCTTCCCTGGTAGAGGATTACTTCCAGGTGATGTTATAGACAACCTTGGATGTTTCGTGGATGGCTTCCCTGGTTCAGGGGTGAATAGAGAAGAATGGGCGTTCTCTGAGGCTTGTGCCAGGTCATTATGTCAATATTCAGGGTGTAAGGTCCTGTTGCACTAAAATATTTGTGTGTTCCAATCTCTATTAGATAAGATCTTATTTGTATGTATAGTATTTTCCCATTTTAATGTGTCTATGCAAAGAGGGAACGATGCCACGTGAAGTTATCGGCGCATATGGGGGCCATAAGAAAAAGTCCAACAATCCCCATGACATGGTTCAATCATAAGCATTAAACTGGGGGACTCTTTCACCAAAATTCTTTATTGAACAGCTCACAAAGAAAAGAAAAGAAAAAAATGTGTTAGAATTGTCACTATATAAGAGAATATTTAGTAAGACTTATAGCTTTCAGAGAAAAAAAAAAACACATAAAATAGTCAAAAGACACACGTGTCCATTTTATGTCTTTTGAAATAGATGGGGGTTGTTAGTTCCAATGCACAGCTTTGGTCTGTGATTAGAATTTTGCAGTACTGAAGTTAAAAAGATTGGGGCCGTAGAGATAGCATGTAGGTAAGGCATTTGCCTTTCATGCAGGAGGTCATCAGTTCAAATCCCGGCGTACCATATGGTCCCCAGTGCCTGCCAGGAGCAATTTCTAAGCATGGAGCCAGGAATAACCCCTGAGCACTGCCGGGTGTGACCCAAAAAAAAAAAAAAAAAAGATTAATGTTGGTTACTGATGGTAGGGGGCGGTGAGAGAGTTAGGGAGTAAAAATGATCTTCGGTTCGATCCCCTTGCATCCCATATTGTCCCCCAAGCCAGGAGCAACTTCTGAGCGCATAGCCAGGAGTAACCCCTGAGCATTACCCGGTGTGGCCCAAAAACCAAAAAAAAAAAAAATCTTTGTAGGGGTGTGCGAAAGGGCAGAGTACAAAATGGACATTCTGCATACGCAAAACATAACTTAAGGATAAGGAATACTCTTAATATATATTGTGCGCCCCCCCCTCCCCCGCGGTTTTGAACATGTAGACTGGTGACAACCTTAGTGCAACCGAGCAAATCTCAGCACACCCCAAGTTAGGACCCACCATCCAGGAGGGACCACCCTACACCCACCTTGTCTGGCCTCCTGGCTGGCACCCAGGGAAGGAAGGCCTGGGACCGGGGGCAGAAGAGGGGATGGCTGGGGGCCTATCAAGGCCCTCAGCAACCCAAGTTAGGGAGTAGGCCTTCGACATGAGCTCTCCCCAAATCCAGAGCAAGGATTACAAAACCATTTGTTATAAATGCTATATCTCTATTTTTTAAAACTATGCCAACATTTTATGACAACTTGTAATAATCAGAATTACAATATATGGACTAATCTTTTAAACATAGTTATGATTATATGTAAGTCCCCATCTCCACAGACATGACTAATCTTGCATGTTCTACTCATTTCCTTCATAACTCACTCTGATACCTTAGTTGAGTTGATGCTCAAAAATATTCATGAACTTCAGAAGAGGATACATGCTGATAGCAAATCAAATATTTTTATTTTCCTAGCTTTGTTAACTACCTAGTTGCTATTACTTCATGGTTTGCCAGTAGCTTATTAAAATCTTTAAAAAAATTATTTAACAGAATGACATAATAATCTTAGAAAATATAATTAGTATGTTTCATTTTACTTGTATATTAAAACAGAATATATAATTATTCTATAATTTATTTCAGGCAATCATAGCCAGCTAAAGGAATCTGCTTTTAAGAACTAGAATTTCATTTATGATCCTTCAGGTTTAAGTTACTCTCGCTAAAGTCTTTTGGGGGTCACTTCTAAAAGAAGACTTTGGGTTTTTAAACATATCTTAAATTTGTGGCTCAAAGATTTCCCCTAAAATATAGACTTTAAACATGCAGTGCATAAAACTGTGAAATGTGTTCATACAAAAGAGTTTTCCCAAGAGGGCTTAAGCATATTTTCAAGTTTAATTAACAGAGTCTTCATTTGTTCAAAGAGCTGGGTCTTGGGATAAGGTGCAAAAGATTTAAGGATTTTCACTCATCCTTGAACTCTTGCATTTATTGAGAGTCAAGGAGCATAATAAGGCATCCTATAGTAATAGGACTGGGGTGCTGGAAGGCAGACTTTTATATGTTAAAATATGTACTAGTTTTGCACTGTTCTGTAATGAATATCAGACTATTTGATTCCATAAGTGGCCAAGTGCAAAGCAAGTGTCCTACCAATTGTACTCTGGCCTTTGTATATTTTTTATGGCAAAATGTATTAGTCAGGATGGGGTCTTTAGCTTGGTGTGAATTATGGGGAGAATGCTGGGTCTACCAGTTTTACTATGGCTCACTCATTTTATCATGGTATGAGAGTTGTGTCTATCAGCCCTACAAAGGTCAGAAGAACTTGTTGCCTTTCTTTCAACAGTTTTTCTGTGCTTTGATAGTTCTTTAGAAATGAGAAATAATTTGTGGCCTCACTATGCCTAAATTCTTGTCATTTTTTATTAGGGTAACACTTCTGCCCAAAGATCATTTTCTGTCCCTGTTACTTTCATCTCCAAAGTTTCTTGGTTTAGAAAAAACAATACCCATCTCATAATCTGTTCAAATAATTTTGAAAATACAAGATTAAAGTAAAATAACTTAACACAATACAGTAGTTTATAATGAAGATTTATTCACTGGTATATTTTCCTTGATTACCTGTATATAAAAGCAAAGTCACATTATAGCATTATATACTTTTTATGTGTATTTAAAATAAATGTGAGAAAAATACATGCTTTTATTCAAGTATTTAGTTTGTCTTATGCATCATTTTACTTAGAACAAGAGTTTTTAAGAATGCATTGATACCATTATTAAGGACTTAATTTAGATTCTAACACTTACTTATTATTAATAGGTCTGAATTCAGTTTACAGATTTATTCTTCCCCAGTCACTTCATACTCTTCCTTCAATCATCTTTCACCCTACACCAATTATATTGTAAAATCCTAATTCTTTAAGTAGACATGTACTTCTTACTGACCTTATCCCTCTGTGTAATCACAGTTATTAATAACAAAACTTGCTTAATTATACTGCAGTTATTTAAAGTCCAGTAGCCAATTGTATTGATATTATGACTCATTGATTGGAGGATAAAGAATAAACATACCAAGCATATAGAACCAAGAAATGCCACTAGTATCTTTAAGAATAAATATTCATTTGAATATATTTTGGGAATCCCTTTTTTCATAAATCTGCATTGATTTTCTGGCTCTTTAATCTATTCAAAATAAATTTGAAATTCTACTTTGAATAAGATAATGAACTAAAGATGCATTACCTCATTATCTCTTGGCATTTTTAAGTGCCAAGATAATTTTGTTTTCATTGTAAAAAGAATGAAACATTTATATCCACACTTTACAATTTAAAAGTCTATTTTGATATGGCTTTACTTTTCTAGGAAATATTTTCCTAGAGAGATAAAATTGCAAACAAACCCGTCATTTCAGAAATTTCTTGATGATTTGTTATTAAAAGAATAGATGACTCAATTTGTTTCAATTACATAATTAACCCCCTTTCAGAACGCCAAATAACTGGAATCAATGAAAACTACATACCAAAGACATGCTTACTATTAATGAAATATCAAATCCAAATCATTACCCTTATATTGAAATGCTTGGTCTAAATGAAAATGTTACAAATAGGTCCAAAGAGATAGCCCAGTCATAGGGTGTTTGCCTTGCACGTAGCAGACTCAGGAAAGATGGTGGTTCGTATATTGGCATCCCATGTGGTCTCCGAGCCATGAAGTAACCCCTGAGCACCTCTGAGTGTGACCCCAAAACAAAAATAAATAAATAATATCTTTCTCTCAGGATCATTGATTTTGAGATAATATATTCAGTTATACACATATAGGTATATTTAAATGATATTTAATTAGTAATGCCTATTAAGTATGTTATGTATACTGTTAATTTCTGGTATTTAATTTAATGAGGAATATACTTACATGACTCCTATGAGTATTAAGAAAAGAAACAGGATAATAGAAATATTTAAGATACGGTTATTTTATTCTCAATGGCATATGGTGCCACAAAATTTTTTAACTTTATGGTAAGACATATTTAAAGGTATCATGAAAGAAATTAACAAATAATGATATCAAAAGAAGTAATAATGAATTTACTTTGCATTTAATTTTGGTACAAAACTTGTTATCAATGAATTCAAGGAGATAGATATATATGATACAACATTTCTAGACTTCACCTTTCACTCCAGAGTTTGAATAAAGGAAAAAATAGTTCTATAAATTCACAGATGGCACAGGAACATGAAAATCTCTTTTCAAGCCAGACTTCGCTGAACAGAGGTAAATGTGGAGTCAGAATGACTTCTCTCATATATGAGTGTTGATAATTATCAGGAAAGCATAAAGGAGGGCCATAGTAGTAGCACAGTGGTAGGCCCTTCGCTTTGCATACGGCTGACCCAGGATGGATGCGAGTTCTATCCCCAGCATACTATATGGTCCCCCAAGCCAGGAGCGATTTCTGAGTGCAGAGCCAGGAATAAACACTGAACACTGTCAAATGTGGCCAAAACAAAACAAAACAAAACAAAAGATAGCAACAAAGGTTCTAATGTAACAATCTGGGAAATTGATCCATACATGTGAGTTGGGTGGGGAAAATAATTACTTGTTGTGTTATAACCAAAAAAATATCAATTATAAATAATAAAATAAATTCACAAGTGGCCTTCTATTTTATTTTTTCAATTTAGCCACTTTGGCAAAAATAAATAAATAAATAAATAAATAAATAAATAAATAAATAAGAAGGCCATGTTTATTTTCGTTTTTGTAATAACTATTTCTTGAACTTTTCTAATATTTCCCTCATTTGTTACCTGACTTAGAAATAAAGACTTTATTTAGGAAATACAGTCTGATAAACCAATAAGTATATTTTCATTGTCTTACTCATATTGGATAGAGAGACTGTGATAAGAAAATGAGCAAGGGGCCAGAGCAATAGCACAGCATAAGGACATTTGCCTTCCATGCGGTTGACCTAGGATGAACCTTGGTTCGATCCGCAGCGTCCCATATGGTCCCCCAAAGCCAGAGGCAATTTCTGAGCCCATATCCAGGAATAAACCTTAAGCATCACCGAGTGTGGCCCCCAAAAAAACAAAAACAAAAAAAATCATGAAGAAAATGAGCAGGCTAAAGAAACTGTGGTTCATATACACAATGAAGCATTATGCAGCCATCAGGAGAGATGAAGTCATAAAATTTTCTTATACATGGATGTACATGGAATCTGTTATGCTGAGTGAAATATCAGAGAGAGAGAAAACGCAGAATGGTCTCACTAATCTACAGGTTTTAAGAAAAATGAAAGACATTCTTGCAATAATTTTCAGAGACAAAAGAGAGGAGGACTGGAAGTTACAGCCCACTTCATGAACCTCACCACCAAGAGTGATGAGTTTAGTTAGAGAAATAACTACATTGCGAACTATCCTAACAATGAGAATGTATGAGGGAAATAGAAAGCCTATCTAGAGTACAGGCGGGGGTGGGGTGGGGAGGAGGGGGATTTGGGACATTGGTGGTGGAAATGTTGCACTGGTGATGGGGGGGAGTGTCCTCTTATATGACTGAAACCCAACCACCATCATGTTTGTAACCAAGGTGTTTAAATAAACTATTATTAAAAAGAAAAGAAAAAATGGCAAGAAAAGACCAAAATGAGTGGAGTCAATGCCTTTCATTATCCCTAACTAGAAATTAAATTAAATTAAACATGCTAAAAGTTTAAGCAACCTAAAAGTATTTGTGAGCATACAAATGATGAAATGTAAATATAAAATTTGACAAATATTGTTGAATATAGTGTATTAGCTTCATGCAGAGTGTTTTAATATTACTTTCACACCAATGCTGTTCTAATGACATTCTTAACAGTTTTCCAAGCAAATCATTACCTTTGTTTATTCCTTATACTATCACCCTATTATTTTCCTATATTCAAGATCTAGCTCATTTCTTCTTAGAGAGCAAATATTAGTTTCCATTCAACTTGCTTCATGTTTGTAATGAGTTTAAGAAAATAGTACCTTCTAATAACTCTGATTTTTGACTTATTCTTTATATAGCTTGACTTAACATCTTTCCAAAAAATATAGTATCAGTTGTGTCAACATGTTAAGTCATAAAATCATGAAAAGATGTCAATATTTTGAACTATTTGTTCATTAAATTTTATTGATTTCAATTGAAACAGCTCTTAAAATGTTATGTATTTTACATTTTTCAATTAACTGTTGATTCTGTTTATTGGTATAGGATGTTTATTTTTAAATTATAAAATTATAAAATAAGTTTTTTTGGTTACCAACTAACAGTGTAAAATATTGTTTTCCCCATTATAAGCTATAATATACATTTGTATAAATTTGATATATATACTTATACACTGGTTTATAATATTTAAGATAGTTTTTATTTTAAATTTATGTTGAATGACTCTAATTTTATGATTTATATACATATAAAATCTTCATGAAGATATATTATTATTAATATTCTTTAAAAGATTATATATTTGAGCAAGAAAACTCTGGTGCAACAGAAACTTTTGTAAATGTTAATTCAACACAGAAAAAACATTCAGGCACAGTACTGTAAACATGATAAATTGCAAAATCATTAAAAATGATATGCCTGATAAACATTTGGAAAATTTTCTGCCTGCCTCTAATGGATTCCCTATATTTTTTTATATACTTCTTTATGTTTCTCATCACTGGTCTGGCACATTTTGTTCCCTACCGCTGTAACAGCCTCTCTTTCTTGTACTAAATCTTCTTTCAAAATTCTATTACTATCCATTAAACAACTCTCCTATGAAATCTGTCATTGTTACTGAATGTTTGTTTATCTTTTCAGCACATATATAAAACTTACATATTTCTTTAGATGTCTTGTTCTGTATTTCTTTTAATACTTATTTCTCGTCATCCTATTACACTACTTTATGACAAAAACTGTCAAATCATTTAATATACAAGTTGAATGTTATTCTTCAAACCCCAATGAGCTATAACTTATATGCCACTTAAAATGTATCTATTAATTCTATATTGAATTTCATTCTCTTAAAACTTAGTCTTTTAGAAAAAATTTCAAGTGGCTGTTATGATTACATGCTCAGAACACACAAGGGAGGTTCTGAATACTTGGAAAGAAATACATTATCTAATTTAGTTAAATTTTAATGTATAAAATTTAAATATTATTGAAATTGTAGAAAAAGTTTAATATCTGATATATTTAGCATTAGGTTTTTTTATTTTTTAAAATTTATTTAAAAATGCATCACATAGTTAACATAACTGATCATAATACATTTGTTTCAAGATGACATAAAGCAAAGTTATTAAAAAAATAGAAAATAGAAAAACTAAAAAAATGTAAGATAAAGGAAAGAAGAAAAAAGTTCAGTAGCAAATATATTTGTGAAAATAATTGTATTACCAATGAACTCATTAAAGCAATGGCAGAAGGTTTAGTAAGTGTTCTTTTTTTTAAGGATAGAGTAAAGAAATACAGTAAAGACAGTGTGAGAGTGGCAATTATTGTTGTTTGTATAGGCCCAGCAAAATATGGGTGAAATAGAAAAGAAAAGATTTGCCATTACTAAGTATTTAAAATGAAGCTCAATGCCACCATCTCTATCAAGTCACAAAACTCTTGAAACATATTAGTCATCCCATCCTCTGTTCTTGTCCAGAAAGTCAATCTAATTTGCCTTAAAACGTTTCCCTATTGGGTTATGTTTTATGTTTTTACACATGTAATTTGTATTTATTTTTAACGAAACCTGACTGTATTCGTGACTGACTCAGTAGCTTTTTCTTAGGGGTCACTTCTGGCTATCCTATGTTATACCAGGAATTAAATGAGAATTGGCTATATGCAAGAGCCTTATCTTCTATATTACCTGTCTGTGCCCTGAATCTGAATACTTGACTAGTAAAATATTGGCATTTTGACGGAATGTCTTAATCTTTGTAAATTTCACAACACCCAACTCATCAGGTAATAATTATGACAAAGGTAGGATTTCCCAGGATGCGTAATTTTCAGTACTAAAACCCAGACCGCCTAAGTAAATTGAGTTAGTAAATATCCTTGTTAAGAACTTACATAAAGTAATTTGCAATCCAAATTTTTATAATTCTCCAAGTTCATTATTAATTTTTAATTCACAACTGGGATAGCCTGAGTATTTGGTTAGTCAGTACACAAAGCAAAGATCTTGTTTCATTTTTGTTTTATCTTGTACATAATTAGTATTGTTTCTTTTGTGGATCAGAGATATTTTGTTCATCAAGAGGAAATAATTTCTGAAAGTCCTGTAATCAGTTTGTAGTATCTTCCTAATATAAAAAGCTACTTTCCACTGAAATAACTTAGAAAAAGCACCCCAAATACTTGTTAGTATAAATCAGCTCTAAGAATTTTGAAATGCGTAAAATTATTGATTCTTATTTTTGTAATACATTAATCAAAGTTTTGAAAAATGATGACAAAAGGTTCAAGCTGCATAATCACTAGAACTGAACTTACTACAGTATAGATGAGACATTTCACATTTGAAAGAGTAAAGGAGTGATATATATTTAGGCTTCCTAATCTGATTTTGAAGGACAGGGATGCTTCCTCACAATATAAATTTGTCTCAAGTTCAACATAATATTTCCTGGAAATATAGAAGAAGAAAAATTACATCTGATAAAAACACTTTATTTAATTGAACACATTTACGATAAGTTAATCAAAATTAAAAAAAACACATTGGAAAACAATCAAACTTGATGCAGTTGAAAAATCAGTCTAACCCTCTGATTCTCAGCAATTAGAAATAACTTTAATGGAAGAATGTTGAAATTAAAACAAATGTTTTGGGGTTTTTTTGGGGGGTACCCATTTGATTCTCAGGGGTTACTCCTGGCTATGCACTCAGAAATTGCTCTTGGCTTGGGGGGACCAAACGGAATGCTGGGGGATCAAACCACAGTCTGTCCTAGGCTAGCGCTTGCAAGGCAGAACCTTACCTCTAGAGCCCCCACTCCAGTCCAGAGAAAAAAATTTTTTAATTTTTTTTGGGGGGGGGCACACCCGTTTGATTCTCATGGGTTACTCCAGGCTAAGCGCTCAGAAATTGCCCCTGGCTTGGGGGGACCATATGGGACGCCAGGAGATCGAACCGTGGTCCTTCCTTGGTTAGCACTTGCAAGGCAGACACCTTACCTCTAGCGCCACCTCACAGGCTCCCCGAGAAAATATTTTTAATTAAATATGATGTTTCCTTTATTTGTGATATATTTTGTAAATATTGTTGACATAAAATAGTGAATAGAAAATAATACATCAACCTTGATTTAAACAACCAAATCTGAAATATTTTCATACATACACTTCATGTTCCAAATTATGTGTTTGATTATTGACTTTATAAACCTATTCATGTCTTACCTAGTAGGACTTTAGCTGTTAAAAAGTAAATTCAAATAAGTCGCAAATTTAGAAATAGCAAATTAGAATATACAAAGTAGATACTAAGAGGAGATCTATAATTAAGATAAATAAATGTAGAAAGCTCTGAACCGAGGATATCACCTATGGAAACAAACAAGGTTTCCCACACCAACACCAGGAACATAAATTCTACCAAGGAAGGCCTTACTACTACCACAGCACTGACTTACTCCAAAAACAGTTCTTATATCACCCTGACAACCAGGCAAAAGCAATAATCTGCTTGTAGAGCAGGATTCTCTGCAATGTTAAGCAATGGAGAGACCGAATCAGAAACACAACACATCACCCGTTCTTCGAAATAGGACTTATACAGAAACCAGGATCTATAACCACAGAAACCTGACAGCAACAACCAGGAAACTGAAGAGTTGACACCTGAGAATGACTTGGGGTTGTGCAACTGAATATGCCTGGAGTCTTGAGTTGGTCTTATGTCAAAGTGTTTCAGTGGTAAGATCTCCCTGTTTTTTAGGCCAGAGGTGTTTATTTCCAATTTGTTCCATATTTTGCTCTGCCTACGCAAACTAAAATTGCCACACACACAAACATATTTTTAAATGTATTTCCCATATCTAGAGAGAAAAATGGGAGCAGCCTAATCCTTTCTTTGGCTATTGCATTAATGGCTTTATAGGTGATACAGTAAGTTTCACAAATATAACTGCTAATGAACTCTCTCCCCTTCCATTTTTTAATTCTCTGGTCTCTTTCCATTTCTTAACAACTCTGCTTTTAAATCCTGAAAATAATGTATTATAATAAGTTATGTCAACAATGTGATCATTTTCTTTAAATAACTAATTAAAACAATATTTATCAGTCAGTCTATATAGCCTCATAGCTATATAAACTAGGGAGATAGTTCTGAATATAAAAATAGTGTCTTTCATCATTTCTAAGTTGCATAAGTTCAAAAATGTTCACATATTTCTCAGAAGATATAAAGTGACAACCAATGACATAGACTTCCGGCTCAAACATATTGAGTGAGATAGAGGGATTGATGAGTCATTTTTAAATAACTAAGGAATATGTACATCAGAAAGAAATCACACACATAAACATATATGTATCCAAACAGTGGCCAGCAAAGTAGTTATAGAAAAAAACTGCAAATGAAATTGAACAATGGGATAAGTAGTAGTTGGAGGCTTCAATTCTAATCTATTACCAAGCTAAAGTCAACAAAGATACTGGCTTTAAAAAAAAGAATTAAATGCCAGAGAGATAGCACAGTGTTGGGCGTTTGCCTTACAAGTGGCTGATGCAGGATCAACAATAGTTGGAATCCCAGCATCCCACATGATCCCCTGTGCCTGCCAGGAGCAATTTCTGAGCATAGAGCCAGGATTAATCCCTGAGCACCTCCAGGTGTAGCCTGTAGAGTATTTTGTATTTATTTTATGTATTGTATTTATTTTTTTTAGAAATAAAGGAGCTTGGAGGGGAGGCCAAAGGAGAAAGTTAGAGGCAGTTGGAGAGAGGCAGTTGGACAGAGGCAGTTGGAGAGACATAGTTGGACAGAGAGGATTTAAGGGGGAGAAGAGAGAAATAGAGAAGAGACAAAGAGAAGAAAAAGAGAGACAGCACAGACAGAGGAGAGACAAAAAGATAGAGGAGGAAAGACAAACAGAAGAGGGGGAGAGACACACAGAAGAAGAACAGAGACACACGGAGGGAGTAGAGAGAGAGACAAAGGAACAGAGATAGAGGAAAAAGACAGAAGAAAAGATAGACATAGAAGGACAGAGAGAAAGACAGGGACACACAGAAGGAGACACAGAAGGGGAGAGAAAGAGGAGACAGGAAAAGGAGAAGAGAAGAGACAAAGAGAAGAAGAGAGACAGCACATACAGGAAAAGACAGTGAAGAGAGAAATAGGGAGGAGAGAAAAAAAGAAGAGGGGGAGAGACACACAGAGAAGAAGAGAGACACCCGGAGGGAGCAGAGAGAGACAGAGAGACACAAACAGAGAGATGAAGGGAAGAAGAGAAACAGGACAGAACAGAAAGAGGGACACACAGAGAGAGAGACAGAGAGATACAAAGAAACAGAGATAGAGAGGAGAGACAGGAGAGAGAGGGGAAAAGAGAGGATGAAGACAGAGAAAGAGAGACAGAAAGAAAGAGGGAGGAGAGGAGGAGAGAGATCGAACCAGGGAGGATTAGACTCTTGTGGCCAAACCTTTTGTCCCCCAAAACCTCTTTGTTAGGATAATTTATTGCGGACGATTATTGCCAACGTCTCCCCGAGAATGGGAGTTGGTCTCTCAATTTGGGAGATATTTGGGGACCCTGGATATATCAGCAGTCGACTCAACTTCGTGCCACAGTAACCCCACCAAAAAAAAAAAAAAAAGAAAGGAACTAAAGAATGGGGTTAGTAGAAATATAGGTTTTTGATCCCCCCAAAAGTCCAATACACATCTTCTCTAGTGTAATATGAGACATTCACTAAGAAACACCACATGCTAGGACACACCATATATGTTCATAAAATCAAGAGTATAAAAAATTGTTATCTATCTTCTCAGACCAGGGTGCACAAAAATGGAAATAAGAAACAGAGAAATACCTTAAAATTGGAAAGGAAAGAGGAAATCAAAAGATTCCTACAAGTAATCGAGAATGAGGACAAAACTAACAGAATTTGGGGGACATGCCAAAAGTTATATTAAGAGGAAAATTTATAGTTTTGAAGCATTCTTTAGGAGGGAATAGAAGGGCTTGCATAAATAACTTAATAGAACAGCTTAAGACACTGGACAATTATTAACAAAATGTGAAGAAAGCAGATAAGACAGAAAAAATAATAAAACAGAGCCAAACTTAATGAACTGAGAAAGCGCATTTCCCCAAAAACCAAATCCACAGGATTAATACCAGCAAGATTTGATTCTTTGAAAAAATAAACAAGATCAATTAGCCATTAACAAAACTCAGAGTACAAGAGAAAACCAAAATAAAGTAAATCTGATGAAAGGGGGTGTCACAACAGAAAATTTAGAAATTCAAAGAATAATTAGAGATTACTTTGAGAATCTTTGTGCCACAAAATGAGAGATCCTAGAAGAAATAGATAAATAGATAAATTCAAGTTCTAAAACTGAAGCAAGATGATTTGGAATACATGCATAGACCAAACACTACTGAAGAAATTGAAATGCTAATAAAGTCTTTAAAAAAAAAAAGCCCAGGCACAGATGGATTCAGAAACAAATCTAATTTGTTCAGTTGCAAAAGGACTCAAGATAATGCATATTATTCTTGCATAAATGATCTCAAAAATAATGAAAGTACAACTTTAAAAGAATGTCAGTTGTCATGCTTTATTGATTTAATTCATTGATTTAATAGTAAACAAATACAAATTAGAATTCATTTGAAATCCATGCAATATGATTTAAAGTGATTCTTAAGAATATGAATTAAAAAATTCTTTTATTTCTTTTAAGTAAAAAACTAATGTGTCTACAATACAATCTACAGGGTGCAATTATAGATCAACAAACTGAGAATTTTCTTTGTATGTGGGAGGTTCAATTCCTAGAACCGTAAGGAAACTTTATTGTTTTGGGAATGACGTTTATGTATAGAACTAGAAGTAAACCCTAAGCATTATTTGGTGTAAATAAAATATCATAAATAAATAAATCAAATTAAGCTCATCAATGACCGAGAATAAAAGGTGAATGATGCTGACAAACAAAACATGGTTTTATTATTATTAATGAAGCAGACATATGCTTTTGTTAATCACTTTCCTAATTTAGGAACATACTTCCATGTTAGTGTCTATGGGTTAATATAGAAAGAAAGAAATGCTTAAATAGTAAGAATTTTGAATTCTATAATCATCTCTATCCATAGAGTTTGCTTTATGATAATGTTGTGAAGAATGAAATAAAAAGAAAGAAAAGATAGCAAAGAGATAGCAAAGGAATTAATGCACTTACTTATATCCCTATCACTGCATGTGGTCCTCTGAACACTATCTGGGAGTAAAAATAGTAGTAAATCCTGAGCACTGAAAGTAAATAAATAAATAAATATAATATAATTTTAAATTATGGTTAGAAGATAATCTGAAGCTTTATATATTTATAGCAAAAATGTAAATATCCAAATTAATTAGATACTTAATTCAAAAGACAGCAGGTATAGATTTATTTTTTTAATATTGTGGCCATACCAGAGGTGCTCAGGAAAAACTCCTATCTCTGTGCTCAAGGATCATTCCTGGCTGTGCTAGGAGGACCATATGGGATGACAGGAATCGAACCTGGGTTATCTGCATGCAAGTCAAACTCCCTAACCAATGTTCTAACACTCCGGTTTCTATATCTATTGTTTTGTATACAACAAATATATACATAACTTAATAAAATACATAATTAACTAGTAAGGTGTGAGTAAATAAAAAGTAATGAGTGCAAAGACAGTAAAGAAAAAAGTAAGTAGATAATTCCAAAATGAGATTAATTTCCCAGTTGGATAAGAAAAATACAAGAAGATAGACAAGGTTCCCAATTGTAATTTCCTCTCAGAGAGGTTTCTAAATTAAGTGGTTAATAGTTCCCTAGCAAAAGAAAAAAATTAAAGGAAAGAAAAATAGCTCATTGAATCTATTTAGTTAGCATGATATTATATAAAATAGTATAAAAGATAATAATTAGCAGATTTTATAGCCAAATGCCTTCTCAGTATTTTGAGTAGATGAGATTAAAAAAGTCTTTACCGAATTCTGCAACAGAAACTGTATTTTATATAAAAATAATGATGCAAATAATAATAGAAGGTAGCTAAAAGACTTAAGGCTTGTGAAATCTGCATTCTTAATCATTTTTCATCAATTAGTAGATTAGAATAATAAAAGACTGACCCGGGTTTGATCCCAGGCATCCCTGGTGGTCCCCTGAGCACTGCCAGGAATGACACCTGAGCAAGGTCAGGTAAGGCCACCCTCAAATAAATAAATTTCTAAGGAAAATGTCATGAACCAATTTGCAACATATATAATCCCATATTTCTACATTCAGATACAATTGTGCTTTCATTTTTATTGAAATTCTAACATCTATTATATTATGCCATTTGTTGTTAAATAAAGGCAGTTATAGGGCTATGCAAGCTGTCAATTTTTTCAGTAAAACTATTGCGGTGGAACTGAATGAAAGGTTTTATCATCAATCTCTTTAATTTCAAGATTGAACTTAGTAAAAATAGTAGGAAATATATAATTGCTAAATTTTTATAAAAGAATGGGTTCATTCATTAAGACAAACCCTCTCCCATAGTGAAGTTTAAACTATTAACAATTTTTAGGTAGTCGACAAAATGCACTCCATACCTAGCTTTGCTTAGGTGTGCAATTATATGGTAGAATATTAACAAATTCTTGAACTTGAATCCAATTTATATAAAGCATCTTTACAATAACTTGATTAAAGGAAAATATACACAAAGCTATAAAAACTTGCTGATGCTTGGGGAAATTTCTGGTAACTCCCAAGCTGTTGGAAAATGGGAAAGGCACCAAAATTTTACTCACTGAAATATCACAGGCAATTTAAATTAAAATATATTGCTTTATAAATGAAAATATGATCAACACTGTTTTTGTGCAATTTACAATAGATGGGACTATTTGTGCTTGAGTAAGCAGGTACCAGAGCAAAAACATATTCAAAAAGCAAAACTACAACAGATCACATTATTCTCAAATTATATATACCTTACATAGTTTCCTTTTGCCTTTGTGTGTGTGTGCATTCTAATGCATTGACCAGTATTGTGGCTATAAACTTAAATAAAATTCTTTGTTTATTGACTTTACTAATAATTCTTGTGATAATTAAATATAATGAGCAGCTATTTCTAGATCCAGGTTTTCAATGGATTTTAATAAGTGAAAACTCATGGAAAAGCACTCCTCATCATCTTTTGCAAAGAGAACTAACATTAAAATTAACCATATTAAAATATTTGTATTTGCTCTATATTTGTATATATAAATTCTGTATAAGTATTTGAATATATAACACATAATATGTAATATATACATTATTTGAAGATAAAATAGATTTTATTGGAGAAAACTATGACAATGTTAATTAATTTTCATACCCATATCTTCCTAATAAAATAATTTTATCATTGATGATTTTTAGATTTAAAATTAATAAAAATATTTAGATATTTTATTTTTGTTATTTTGGGGGTCACACCAGGCTGTATAATGTTCTTACTCCTGACTCTCTGGACAAGGATCGCAACTGGCAGAGTTGGAAGACCATATGTGTGTTTGGGATTAAGCCAGCAGAGTAATATGCAAGATGAGGACCTTTCCCATGCTATGGCCTCTCAAACGTATTTTGGAAATATTACTTATCTTTCTATCAGCACCAATACCCATCCTTGAAATATCTTTCCTCTGTGAGAACACATTTAAGATCTTTCCATCTTCGAAAGTTGTGTGACAGCAAGAATATATTTTACTCAATGCATATAACCTAAGTAAACATAATTTGCACATGAACGTTTTCTAAAGTTTTAACCTTTGAATCTTTGTTAATTATTAACAAATATATCTTTCATCAAACATTAAATATAAGTATACATATATAAAACTCTAATTAATAAAGAAAAAATGAATAAGAACTTATAATGAACATTGAACAGATGGTCCCCGAAGCATATGTAAATATAATAGTGCAAAACAAATTTTTTTTAACTTCTGAATTGTTTTATCCAGGGTCAACTTTTTAACAATTCTCATCTAGATAGTTTTTATATGAAAAATGTGAAAAGCTTATTTGCCAGTTTCAGACAAAACTAAACTATAATTTCTATAAAAATAGAGAAATAATCATAAAGGTTATTTAATTATTCAAAATATGTCTTGCTCAGCGCAAGGTGCAAGAGAAACATTTAAACATTCAATTATGTGTTTTATATTCAACTCACATTTACAGTGTGGATACTCTCTGCCACATTTGTACAATGCTAATTTTAGCTCACATTTGCTGGATAGAAAACAGCATGTAGAAAGGTTAAAATTCAAGTGTAGAGGAAAAACAATTAGATTGGATTCTCCACGGTAGAAAATTTTAACAATGAGGTGGGGGAGTGAAGTTAGGACAAAGAAGGAACCAGTATGGCAATGTTAGTTAGAAATAAATAATCTGGACAAGAACTTGGTGCTGATAGGGAAAAGTGACATGTAAAAAGGCAAAGAGGGTGATAATAAAATATGTCATACAGTCAGGTTGGGAACAGAAAATATGGTGGGAAATGTATACTGTAAGGGATAAGTGTATGAATACTGTATTTTTGAAACTCAATCAAGAACAAATTTGTAGCAGTTTATCTCACACTTATTTGCTATAAAATATTTTAAGAGATTGGGGTGGATTTAGCAGTGATAGATATTACAAGAAAGTATATAAACAAGAAGCATGACAACATAAAAATAATTCTTTTCAACATTTTAGCTCCCATCTCAGAAAAATTTATACTTATACTGTCCAAGGTGCTGAAGAAGCCTAGGGGAAATGATAAGCTTGGGTTTATCCTGGTTTATTATGATTTTATAATATCTAGAAAATCCAATCTAATTACCACAGAAAATGCCAAAATAATCAACCCTAGTTCAAGAACTGAAAAATATCAGACAGGAACTTCTTTTTTCACATACTTTTTAATCTCTATTCAGTCTATCCATGTAAGAAGCCTTTAGGGATTTATTCAAGTGACTTCATTATCCAAATAGAATACAAGTTCCTGGGAGTGAGGAAATATTTGGAGGTATATTAGTAGTAGATACAATGCTTTTTACACAGACTTCAAGAATAGAGGAAATACCTAACTTTAGTCTCATATTGCTATAATCATTGAGTTTAAATTTCTGGACAAAGATAGCAAGTGAAGGAGAAATTCTTTGTTAGCTGGTCTATACACCATAGCCTCTCATAAATCTTCTCATGTTGATTATCTGATCTTGGTTACCTCATGTAATCCATATTTGATGCATATATTCCTGGATGCAAAAAAAAGTTGCCTTGATAACATGGTCACTTAAATTATTTAATTACTTGTAGTAGGAGAATACAGCTCTTCTAGAGAAATAATTTTTGTTGCTGTGATGTTGTTTATTATTCTTATAGAGAAATCATTTTGGGGCCTAATACACACTTATGTGCCCAAGGCTTGCTCTGATTCTGAGCTCAGAGACCATTCTTGACAGAACCTATGGTATGATGTGTAGTGCTGAGAACTGAATCCTAGTCTGCCATGGATAAGGCAAGTGTCTACCCACGTCACTATCTCTTCTATATCCCATTTATATTCTTTATTTTATTACTCTTTATTTCTGATCTATTGCTCTCTTAAATTTATCTTAAAGTCTATTTTTACATACCACTGTCTTACTTTAACACATTGTTTTGAAACCTGACAACATGTTAAAATCAATATGAAAACAATCCTCAGACTCAATCCTAGAGTTTTGTAAATTGGTAAAATATAAACGAAAAACAATTTTAATTCATCTACTGGTCATAATGAGCAGCCACATTTTTACCTTGTGCCACTTTTACTTTTTGTTTCTAAGTAATCTTAAATCATATACTCATAATTTTAGAAAGTCAAAGGATTGTTCAATACTCTTGAATTTTTTTAAATAATTAGAAATTCTATTTGGTACATCATGTTACAAAAGTATTTATTAACTATATTGTGTCATGTATTGTAATAGGTATTAAAATATAATTGTAATCAATGACATTCCAACAAAAATAGCATATTTGTGTGAATGAACTTACACTAAAGCATTTTATATAATATAATTGGGTAAACATATTTTTAGATAAAAAAGGCTAACCCTTTACAAGTAAAAGGAAAAACAAGTAGTCCTGGCTGAAAAAATAAATAAGAGTTTGGTAAATGAATAAAATATGGCAAGCCAGGAAAAAAAGGTCAAAGATAATGCATGAGATTAGCAAGCATGTTGCTTTTCTGGGACATTCTGTTTTGATATTATTTAATAGACTTGAACTCATAGTAAGACAAGAAAGAAAGCTGAAAAATAAGACAATTGAAAGAGAACATGTGTTAAAATATTCATTGCACAAATATGAACATTAGATACTACAGATTATAGAAAAGCACTAGGTAACTTTCAAGAAATGAATGACTGTTGTAACTGTCCTAGTGAATACAGATGCAAGATGACACTATACAAAAATTGCAATATCTGCTTCTGACCCTATGAAAAATATCTGGAATGTCTCTTAAAGTAGAAATGATGAGTTTGAGGAGAAAAGAAACTAATTGATTTTAAAATAAAGTAGGTCATTAGGACAGTGAAGTGTCAGAAGTCTTAAAACTGGAATTTAGGGGGACCAAAGCAGTGGAGCAGGTGGTAAGGTGTCTGCTTGCCCTCGCTAGCCTAGGACAGACTGTGGTTGGATCCCCCAGTGTCCCATGTGGTCGCAGAGTCTGGAGTAACCCCTGAATGTCACCGGTATGGTCCATAAACAAAAACAAACAAAAATGGCATTTAAAAACAAGATTTTAAGAACTATGCCAAGCAAAATATTTACACAAAACATTAAAAATCAAATAAATTCAGAGGGTAAATACAAACTTTATTTAATAACCGGGACTAAAAACAGAAGAATGTAAATGCCATGACTGAGTTAAAATATTAAGGATTGTATGTAAATCGAGGTCATCTGAAATGTGTGCCTTGAACTAGGGTGAACTAAGTATTGCTGAATATATGTGAATATTAGAATACATATGAATAGCAAGCTCAATACAATGTCAGTATTACTACACCTTAATTTCCACATTACTTTTGTCTTCACAGACTTATATGATTAAGTACTAAAAAAGGCAAACCAGTAGACACGTTTTATTTCTGAATTCCTGAAGGATATTACTTCTCTGCCATCTATTCTTGAATGAAAATCCAAAGGTCTTTTTTGCAACTACCATTACTATTTTATATTTTTGATCTTATTATTACCAAGATGTGAGTAATTAGGAAAAGAAATATAGACATTTCAGGAATTAAAATACTGAAAAACATACCTACTCAAATAGGGCTTTAATTTTTTTTCCTGAACAAAATGTTTTTGAATATTTTTTTATTTTCAGTCACATTACAATAAAATCAGAACTCACTAATAATATATGAAAGTATATGAATAAATCTTCATAAGAATTTTTAGTTTTATGTTTCTCTACCCAGGACTTTAAATATTCATTTCAGAATGACCTTTCTAATATTTTCTTTCCCAACGTTTTCTGAATACAGGATTGTATTTCTTCTCTAAAATAAGCTATTTTATCTATTTTTTCTATCAATTTCTTTATAATCTGTTACTTCCTATTGCCTACCTTTATTTTAACAATACTAACCAATATGCATTCTAAACTCTTGCCATGCTAGTAAATTTTAATATCCCTTGAAAATATTATTAATTTATATTGAAGAATAAATAAAGAAGTAGTGTCAATTATCCTCTAACTTTGGCTTTTTAGAGCATATCTTATTTTTTCCGGTGAAAAGTCTACCTAATAAAGTAAGATTATATAGAATATAGAAATTTAGCCATATGATTCTTGTTTATAATAAGAGTAAATCTATGGTATAAACTTCAGGAGAAATTTTAGACTTTATGAAAGTAATGCATAATAAAACACTTCCCGATTCTCATGAATTACAGAAAAATTGATAAAAAGTTAAGTGTTGTTTCACTGTGACACTGC
The DNA here is from genome assembly GCF_024139225.1 of Suncus etruscus. Taxonomy (NCBI): domain Eukaryota; kingdom Metazoa; phylum Chordata; class Mammalia; order Eulipotyphla; family Soricidae; genus Suncus; species Suncus etruscus. Next base: position 9,790,842 of record NC_064857.1, on the reverse strand, counting down.
ATATTAACAATTAGAAATTTAGTAATTCATATTTTTAAATTTTGCACACATATGTAAATGTATTAACTTTTCATCCAAACATAAACAAACTAAAATTAATGTTGATCCATTTAATATTCTCTTCTTAAAATGTCATAATGAGATGTTAAATCTTTGTTGATAACCCAAATCTACAATAAAATACTTACTTTTAAGTGCAGAACTACAAAGCTATATCTGAAAGACAAGTGTTTATTCTAGCTGCTTTTGGGCAGAAGCTTACATGATACTTTCCAGTATTTCTAGAAGTAATGAATCTTAGCAAAAGTACATTGGTAAATGTAATAGCTTTCCTTTATCCTTTGATCCTCTGTGAGAACATCCATACTCTATCTGATATTTTTGCCTTAAAAACAAAGACAGGTATAATTTTCTTGTTCTCTCACACTTACTAGAGACCTAGAGCTTTATTGTATTGTGGGAATCTTCTAATGTGTCATATTCCAAATGTTATTAAAATTATATTTATCTATAAGTACATACAACATGAAAGGCAACAAATCCCCATATGGATATTCTATTTAATAGAATTTATCTTCTTTCCATTTATTTAAAATATTTATAATTTTATAAATAAAACAAATTATTTTTACTTTAGCTGGATGACAATACCAAAAACATTTACCTAGAAGTAATCAAGTGGAATCAAATCTGCTTGCTTTCCCCTACATTTCTCATGTCTCCACTTTGTGGTCATCTTAGTCTTTCCTCCTTTCCAGCCATTTAAAATATAGTGAAAGACATGGCAGAGATAAACCTCTCTAGATAATTTCAACATTTTTTCCCCAGCATGTCATGTGCTGCATTAGATAGATAGCATGTTAGACAGCATAATGATTAACTCATCTGTTCCAGTTAATGAAAGTAAAAGCACTGTTGTGTACCTTATGATTGATCCAAAATTAGAACATGAGAGCTGAAAACAAACAAAAATAATGAATAAAGTTATGCTGACAAATAACTTACCTTTTATTAGAAGTTCAAAGCAAAAGAGGGATTTTTGTAAGAAATTTCCCATGAGCATAATAATATTTTCACTCTATTCCTAGGAAGTACTACTAATGATTCTTTTTCAGGCAAGCATTTCAAGCATGGTATAAACATTACCCTTTAATTACATTTTTAATTTAGTCAATATGTAATTGCACAAAATAGAAAATAAATGTTATTGCTTCGGAGTCATCTATTTGTCCATAGACTACAATATGTAAGATTTCTATAAGATCTGCTTTTTTGGGTGTGGCTTATGGGATATGAAACCACAAAGAAGAACAAAAACAATTATTATCAAGAAATGTATGAAATTAATTAATACATATATCTCAGCTGTCATAAATTATATTTTGCCCCTTCAGGTAATCAACAAGTAGCTCTTATAGAAAAAAAAACGTACACAAAGCAATATTATTTTTTCTCTTATACCTTCCAGCTTCTCAATGGGAAACAATCAATTTTCTGCAAGAGTAGTCTGACGTTATTTCTTGAAAGATCTCTCTGGAGAATTACTAAAACAGGCCCCATCGATCAAGAAGAAAACACCTGGAAATTGTTGGATGCCATAAGTCATTCATGATACTTTCATTGTATTTTTAATGGAACAGACTAATGACAACACAGAATCTGGACAAGTTGTTCAGCCATTGAAGTAGTTAAAGATTTAAAAGTCCTTGAACTTACATTAAGGGATAAGTGCCACGGATCTATATTTTAATTTTATGGAGACATTTTTAAAATTCATTTTAATGTGAAAAGCATTGATGTTATAAAATCAATTTATGTTAATTTAATTACATGCTAAGATTTATATACATAAAATGAAGACTAAAATTTAAGTTCAAGTATTATTATTATTATAATTATAATTATCTCTAGTTGCCTTTTTGTATCTCTGTTACTCCTTACAAATGAGAAAAGACAGCAGCATGGTTTAGTACTTAACAAATCATGTGTTTTTCCTTCAAGTACAGCTAATCAAAGACATCAAATGTTTTATTCACCTAATACTCAGAAAGGATTGCATATTTTCCCATCCTCAGAGTACAAGAATGAATTATTGTTTATGTCTTCAAAGCCAGGTAAATTGAATTAGAGAAGATAAAATACCTAATACCAGGAATTTCTAAGTAAAAGGGAAGTCAAAAAATACAACTCTCAGCCAGATGGAGTGATGGAGTGGAATGAAAATTTTCCACTATTCTGATTTTCTTGTTACTCGAAAGTCTAAGCTGCTTTAGAGATAAATATTTTATGGATACCTTGCAACTAAGTCTGCAATAGTTCTTTGAGCAATAAAAGGATTAACCTGATCATTTTTATGGTGAAAGATCTCTGTAGCCTTCTATATAAATAACCAATATTAGATCAAGCATTCACATTTGAATTTATATAGAATTATAAAATAATCACATGCATTTATAATTAATTCACATATTTATAACGCATGCATGGCTCAATTTAATAGGTACAACTATCTTGCATGATATACTTGCATTTGGAATACTTTGGAAGTAAAGGAGACAATATAATTACAAGAAACAATACATTTACAAGAATTCCTTGTAAAACTGGTTATATGCTCACCCTAGATATAGCTCCAGTTTATAAATTAAATCAAAATCTCCAAATAGGTAATGTGTTATAATGAAAGTTTTAATGTTTCTGTGTCTGGGCAATAGCATAAGTGGTAAAGTAGATAATTAGCCTGAATGAGGACCTCAGTTTGCTCTCTGCAATCTATTTCCCTCCTGTGCACTGAAAATATAACCTTAGTACTCCAGAAACTGTCAAAGGTGGTTTTAATGCTGAGCAGCAGACTGAAGCATTGTGTTACATACCTGAGTTCCATCAGTAGTGTACACCATGATTCCGTGTAAATCCAAAACTGATCTAAGTCTGACCCTTTAAAAAAAAGTCTCTATAAATATTAACATTCAAAATACTATCATATGTCTCACACACCAATATATATTTACATGTTAGAATCATACAAATGTAAGATTAGAATATGGAAGTATTAAACTTAGTGAATTCTATTGTCTCTAGATAATAAAGCAAAGTTGTGATATCTAGAAAAAGAGAAACAACTGGTACATCAATAATCCATAGCACAGGAATGCTTTTAGCTTGTTTACTATTGTATCCTAAAACCAACAAAAGGACATTATTTATTATGGCAGCAAAAGTGAAAAGGTGGATATTATGATTAATCAGTCAAACTTGTGACAATACTAAGAATGATATGCTCTATTGCAAAGTAATGCATAAAACAAAAAATGTGAAGTATCTGTTAAATAAAATCCATGGAGAGAATGGTAACTATACCACAAGCAAATAGTCTCCACCATGTAACAAAACTGTAAGCCATACAATATTCAAGAATAGTGCCTCATTGACTGACACCCAACAGTGAACAATTTTGTAACCACAGTGCTTAAATAAAGCAATTGAAATAAAATAAAATTTTAAATAAGAAAAAAAGATTAGTGTCTCTCTTCCTAATAATGAAATGATTCATGTGGAGTGTGATAAGATAGTAGCATGTATATGCTTTATGAAGACCTGAAACATGTCCATATTGGCACTGCTGATTTACATAGTAGATACATATGCACAGCTAACATTTCAGTTGGAAATTTAATTTTTCAGCTTCTAAGGATGATAGTCATGATGCCTTTCACCTAAGGCAAGTAACAAGTACATTATAGTAAATGAAGTGGATGAAGAATGAACATTTACTGGAAGTTTTGCCATGTTTAATCACTAAAAATACATGACTATATTTCTACGTTTTAATACCTTGAAAGAAAAATTTCTATACAAATCACGTTAGTTTATTTCTGAAGGACTACACATTAAATAGAGTTGTTAATACTCAAATAAAATATTGTTTCTATTACCCAATCCACACATTGATTTATTCACTCTGGAAAACGCTTATTATCAACAATTTCCACATAAGCTGATACAGTATTAAAATAAATCATTAAAGTAATTTAACTGTGGAAAAAATATTTAATGGTATTGTGTGTTTATTTTCTGAGTCAAACTTGGTTGTGCTTAGGGCTTGTTCATGGCTCTGCACTCAAGAATTATTCTTTGTGGGCTCAGGTGACCATATGGACTACATAGGATTAAAAATTGGGACAATTTGGGACTGAAACTTGATGAAAATAATGAAAATTCTCTTTCCTCTATATTTCTTGTCCCCAATTGAACATTTTAGAAATGTATCTCAATGTATAAATCTACCTCTATCAGTTTCAACATATTTTCAAAACATAGTTTATCTCTCCACTTGGAAAACTGAACGTTCAAGCTTTATAAAATGAAAAGCTAATGATTTTCTGTTATGAATTGTTGAAAAACTAAACACATTTTCACCATTTTTCTATCAGCAAATAACAGTCATTTAAAGTTTTCAAAATAATTGTTACCTGTAATTTTATAATTATTAGTGGATATTTTTCTAAGTTAGCAGGGAAATGTAGTAATAGATAAATTATATGCAAAACTGAACTGCAATTCAAGTAATCAGTCACCGAGACTGAAATATATCCTTTGAAATACTTTTAAAACTATTTTTCCTTGTTCATAAAATTAAATTTAAATGTTTATATTTTAGTTAAAATGATGCATATACAATTAATTTATATAGCAACATATTCAAAATAAAAGCTAAAGACTGTTTTTATGATTTATTTATTTATGATTTCAGGTAACCCCCTGGTTTATGCTCAGTGATTATATCTGGCTCTGCACACGGAGATAACTCCTGGTGGACTTGAGACCATATAGATATAGAAGATTAATGATCAAACCTAGGCCCGACACTGTTTTAGGCAAATTCCTTACCCACTGAACTATTGTTCTGGATCTAAAGACTAACCTTGTAAAGGAGCTGAGGACATAAAATGGGGTAATGCTAGCCTGAATCTTTACCAAGCAAACATATTTCCCAATACCAATAGTACTGGGAAAACTGGTAAACTACATGCAAATAATTAAATTTAATCCAGATTTTACAACCTACACAAAAGTTAATTTTAAATGGTTCAAAAACCCGAAGATCTGATCAGAAATTATAAACTGAACAAAACATAGGCACTTCAAGATTTGGACCTCAAAAGCATCTTCACAATATGATACCATTGACAAAGGCAAAAAAATAATAAGTGGGACAATTAAATTCAAGAGTTACTAAAGGGCAAAAAGTAGACAGGCTAAAAGTCAAAGGCAGCTAACAAAATTGAAATAAATCATCACATTCAACACTTAAGAAAGTCTATATATCTAGGATATAAAAATATTAATAAAAATCAACTAAAGCAAATTAAATATACTAGTCCAAAAATGTACTTCCTTGAAGTACATCAAATATTTTATTTACCTAATACTCAAAAGGGATTTCATATTCCATACTCAGAGAATTGAATAGACACTTCTCTAGGAAGACGAACAGTGCTCTAATAGGAACATGAAAAGTGCTCAGATTACTTATCATGAGGAAAATGCAATTATGAAACAATGAGATATCATCTACCACCAGTGAGAATCATACATATTATTATAGTAGAAAAAATCTGTGGTGTTGGGAAGGAATGTGGTACAAACATTCCACTGCTGGTGAGAATGTTGTCTGGTTCACTCCTGTGAAAATCAACATTGAGAGTAAACTTCAAATTGAAAAGACAATAACCAAAATATTTCATTTCTAGATTCTGAAACTTGAACTTAAAAACATTCATTCAAAAGAATGTATGCACAGCATTATTCATTGCTGTAATACATACAGTATCTAAGATATGGAATCAACCTAGATGTCCAAAGAAGATTAATGGATTATGAAGATGTAGTATATATAGATATATATGTGTGTGTGTGTGTACAATGGAATACTGTGTAGCAACAAATAATAATGAAATGATGCAATTTGCTGTTACATGGTTAAAACTAGAAGATAACATGTCAAATGTGGTAAACCAAAAGAAAGAGAAACCCAGGATAATCTCAGTTATCTGTGGCCTATGAAATACCAGTTTTTTTTTTTTTTTTTTAGAAAATGTGATGTATTAAAAGGGTAATACCTAGATCACCTTGGACCAGGAGACAAGGGAGGAAAAAGACAGAGAAGAAAAGAAATTATGGCAAAAAGAAAGGATAAAAAGGAAAATAATGGAGAGAGAGATGTCTGAGCTTTGTTACACAGGGGATGTGCAAGAATGTTATAGCCATATTTCCAAAGCAGAGACTCAACAACACTGAAAACATGACCTCTGCACTGAATCTACTGAACACTTTTGTGTCTGCTAAGGTGACAGGAAAGGCTTGGGTGGTGTCGGATGGGGGTGCATATTGGTAGAGTAGGGAATATTGGTTGGTGATGGGAGTTGACACTGGTGGTGGAATATTAATACCTAAAATTAAATATCAAGAATTTTGTAAATCATGGTCATTTTTAAATAAATTTAAAAAATAACTTTTGAAGTATTTAGGAACCTCAGCCATGAGTTTCTATTTTTCACTTAAGTTTTGAGAGAATCTTGTTCAATTATCATAATTGAATTTGACTTTTAGTATTCAATATACATCAAAGAAGTAATAAATTTAGAAAAGGGTTATATCTATAAAGAAATAATGTTTCAAATTATTCTTGTATTTCTCAAAACTCCTATTTCCATTGTACTCAAGCCGTATTTTTCTCTTTTTCTCCATTTCACATTGAAAAAGAATGCAGAAAGCCAAATAAAAATATTATCTGTTCACTAAAGAAATACTCTTTTCTTAGAAATATGCATTTAATGTATATATTTCGTCAATCTTGTAATTTGCTTGTAAAATCAAGTAAGACTTAGCTAACAGAATGGAAGAGAAAATAAAGTATTCATTAATCCAGCTGTACTTTTTGAATGTTTTATAAATAACAAGCCCATTTTTCACCCTGAGGGTACAGCCTCAAAGAAGAGAAATAATAAACCTGCTGTTGAAACTCTAACAGAGAATAAGACAATGCTTTGGGAACAAAAGAAAAAAATCCAAGTGACAGGAATAACCTAATAATCAAAAGAGGCTAAAATCAAAGTGGTAGGAACTCTAGGGATGGTTTGTATTCATTAATGAATGCATACCTGTAAGGCACCAATACCTCTGAGCAGTTTTAAAGATGTGTAAGACCAGTAAACCAAAGTCAAAAGATTTGAATAAAGCAAGTTTAAAACAAAACAAAACAAATCTGAGGTATTTTTTCCTAGTAGTAAGGCATTGGAAGCACATCACAACTGTTACAAAGGAATATAGGAGTTGTACTGTAAAATGCGAAAGAATTACTGTTGTCTTTCTTTTTCCCTTTTTATCCTCTCTGAAAAGTTCTAAGGAAATAAGACTTTTTATCTTTCTTTCTTTTTTTTTTTTCGGTTTTTGGGTCACACCCGGCAGCACTGAGGGGTTATTTCTGGCTCTACGCTCAGAAATCGCCCCCAGCAGGCTCGGGGACCAAATGAGATGCTGGATTCGAACCCCCGACCTTCTGCATGCAAGGCAAACGCTTTTCCTCCATGCTATGTCTCAGGCTCCATAAAGAAGACTTTTTAATGACTGAAAGTATTCTACTAAGAATCAATACTACACACAAACACACAACTTTTTTTTAAGCATTGGGGCACTTTTTTTTTTATTGTGGGCAAAGTAAATTACAAATCTTTCACAGTAATATTTAAGGCACATAGCAGTAATGAATGAGGGCATTCCCACCACCAGTGTTGTCCATCTCCCACTCCTGTTCCAGCATGCTTCTCTCTTCCCCCTTCTCTACCCCAGTAATGCCAGTGCAGCTTTTCCCCACATGTAAAGCTTGATGCAGATTGGGTATTATTTCTGTTGTCCTTGACTTTGAATTTTGTGTTCAAGTCTGATCATTTTTTATTTCCACCAAATGGACATAGGACTGTCTGGTCTTGGTACCATCCACACACATTTTTGAAAGAGGAAATCTCTGCTATTTCTTTCGATCTCATGTGATTAGTCTCATATTTGGCTATCCCCACTACATTTTCAAATACCTGCAAAATCCTGGGCTCCTTCTGATAAATTCCCCTAAAAATATATTCAACAGATTAGAATATTAGAATAGATTCTAAGACTTTGGATCAGGAGACAAAGCAAAAATGAACCTCATCCTAATTGCCAAAATGTTCAAATCTAGTCAGATCATTCTATACAGCAATTCTTGCATTTAAGGCAACCATTTCTATCTAATTAGTTTTTAATTTTTATTATTATTTTATAAATAAATAAATTTATAAATAAATTCAGTGTTACATAGTTGCTCATTATGGACTTCCAGTCATACAATGCACAACTATTTTTTTAACATCTTTATTTAAACACTATGATTACAAATATGATTGTAGTTGGGTTTTGGTCATGTAAAGAGCACCCCCCTTCACCAGTGCAACATTCCCATTACCAATGTCCCAAATCTCTCTCCTCCCCACCCCACAAGACTCTTCTTGATACTACTTCAGATACCTTACTACCCAATAGCTGCAGTTGTTTCTTTTTATCCCCTTAAGCTCCTTATTCTTAATAATATCTGAATCTGATGCACCCATTCTTTTAAGTTTTATATATTTAAATATATATATATAAATATGATATATATGATTACATAGGTAGCTGACAAAGAAGTAGAAAATATAATTCATTGTTTTTAAGAGTGGAGAGAGAAAAAAATAAAAAAGATTGGAGAGAAATGGGGCATTTCCTTTTATGGGAATAACAAATAAGAGTAACAAATATATCAAGACTTTCCAAGTATTTATATATATATATATATATGCACTGTAATTTCAAATTCATATTGTTGCAAATAATAACTGTCAAAGAATGGTAATTAAAATATGTATTTTAAATATTAGCCTGAAACACATTTACTTTTTAAATTCCTTTTTTTTTCAGCAACTAAATTATTTATGAATGAGGGCTTATACTATCATACTGATATTCATACCCATGTGGGTATGGTACAACCATTCATTAATGTGAATTAGAAAATATTGAGATTATAAATTAGGACTATTGTTCTCTATATGACCTAGGAACCCTAATTAAATAAATATATCTATAGTTAGTTTACGTTATATGAACACATATGAATATGCTATAGAGCAAAGAGAGCCAAAAACATTTTATTTTTCTATGTAAAATGATAAAACCATTAACATTAACCAAGATAACTATAATTCATGATTTTACCTAACAGTGGATATTGGTACTAGCAGAGATAAAGTATGCATATGAAAAACTCTGGACCACGATCAGTGTGAGAGATTCCTCCTGTACTTACATTGGGAATCTAACTGAAATAAAGACGACTCAGAGTAATAAATCAGTAAATTGTTCTAAAGCTTCCTCTAGAGTTAACCTGGAGATAGAGATTCACCCAGTTAATTGTGAAATTTAAATTAATTTTACAGTAAAGTCAACCAATTTTAACAGTACAGTCAATATATCTGAACAAAAAATGGAACATCTATTCAGACCTGAAGATACTTCTAGATTGTAAGAGAAAAATAAAATAATATGACACATTACCTAACAGTGAAAATGTTTGGTAGCTAAAAAAAGTCATTAGAAAGTCATTAACATTTATTAAATATTTTAATTTGGAAGTTTTCCTTTTTCTACTTATCCTGGCAGCTATCCTTTGAGATAAATGCTAATACTAGCCTATTTTGACATGTGAATAAGTGAAAGTTGTTGGCTTCACATGTTATATAAAGTAAAATAACACATAACGGATGAAAGTAAGATGGGATGACTGCATATTACTTGGAAAGAGAATTTTCTAGTACATTTCAAAATGCAGCAAGTAAATCAATTACTTTCTAATCACACGATATGAAACATGCATTTTAATTTAAAAATCTTGTTACTAGAAACATCCCATCTTTCTTTCATCCGTATGTATACAGTTGCTCAGATAATGCAACTTAAGTTGCCTAAAATAAAGCTGTCATGACTGACAATATGTCAGTCCCATATACTATTTTATAAAATGCAATCTCTTACTGATTGTAATATTCTAAGCATTGATCAAAAATTAATTTACATGTTATTAATTTCAAGGAATAAACCAATAATCACTGCAGATTATAAAGGACAAACCTGAGAGGATTGAATAATACTTGACATATGTAGATGTCCAGAAGCTAAGGTTAAAAATAACCTAAAAGATTGAAACATTCAACTTACAACCATGTAGAATATTAGAGATTTTTACTATTATCCTGGCATACCTAAATATTAAATAGTTAAATCTTCAAACCATTTAGATGTGTAATTATTCTTATGCTGATGAACAAAATATATACCCTAACTTGTGAATTAAAAATTATATTGAGGATGGGAGTGATAGATAGTAGAGCAGATAAGGTACTTGCCTTGCTCAGAACTGAATAGTTCAAATTCTGAAATATATATGGTCAACTGGATCCTGACAGGAGTAATCCTTGAGCACAGAGTCAGAAGTATGCCCTGAGTAGCAGGTATGACCAGGAAACTAAAAAATAGAAAAAAAATTAATAATACTTTTTTACAAACTCTAACTGAACAGAGATGATTAAAGTTACAGCTTCCTATTACATTCCTCTTCATTTATTTTTGTAATATAGACAGAATTGTCTTTCTTTTTTTAAGTGAAGTGCAACACAGTCTATAAATTATTCAGTAGTTTCAAATGTCAAAGCCCATGACAAGCCATAGATTAATTATATATGATCAACACTGATGACTGACACAGATATTTATAGCTTTAATGAATGTTTCTGAATTTTCAGTGATTTCCTAAATATAAAAATATATGTGAATCAAGCAATTTTATTTATATTCCATAAGAGGTGGTGAGGACATACTAAAACGTTACCTATTTTAATCTGTTCTTTTCACTACTAATTACATGATTTGCTTTTGTTTTGAATTTGCTACTGCTATTTATGAAGCTTTAGCAGAACTTGGACTCTGAAAAATATAGATCCTTGTGAAATTTTAAGTTTATATGGTTTTTTTTTGGCCATATCACAGATAATCAATAATAAGGAAATGTCAGAGATACTGTGTGTCGAAGGAGATGAATTCATTTTAATAGGGAGAATTGTTAGTAACAAAAATATGCTTGATTTTGGGGAGATATCACTAGAGGTTCCAAAATAAATATCCTATCTTAACGAGTGAATGCAATAAGTGTATAACAGTTACTACTGTAAATAAATTATTAAAAAAATAAATTATGACTTAATGAGTCAAGTTTAATATAACTGATTTGACTTAAACTTGTGACATCCATTATCATAATCAACCCAACATTATCTTGATCAATTATATTTATTCTTCTAAGCATATTGCATTTACTTTTGAAAGTGGAACAATGTTTTTAATTAGGAATTTTGTATTAGAGTAACTTATGACTGGATTTTAAAACTATACTTTTCTAACACTAATTATACATACCCTCTATTTTCTTCCCACCCCTACATATGTCTATCTCTAATTCTATGAAATGCACCTTTAAAATTATTTCTTGGTACTGTGGTTTACAATATTACTGATAGAATTTATGCATGACATATACATTACAGCTCCAAAGCTTCCTCAAGAACGACCATTTCTCTCCACTATGGTCAGTGTCAGTCACCCTAAATGCTCCATCCCTCCTTTCCTACCCTGCTGTTCGCAACCTGTGGAGCATCAGTCAGAAAATAAGTCCATATGCTTTATTAGATGATACAATTTTAAATTAATGAATCTGTAACCATATATGTGGAAAAAGAGCAGATACATATGCAAATATATAGTATAAATACAAAATACAATTTATTAAGCAATAATAATAATATGATATGTACACACTTTTTTGTATTTATGAAATAGGTGAAACATCAAATCTCAATTTAAAGATATTTTCTACTTAACTATTCAAGGAAACAGATGCTTAAAGACTTTAGCTTAAGAATATAAATCACATTGAGGGCCAAGTGATAGTACAAAGGCAGGATGTTTGCCTTGAACTTGGAAGAATCAGTTTTGATCTCCAGACCCCAAATGGTCCCTGAAGCCCTCCAGAAATGATACATAAGTACAGAGCCAGGAGATATCCCTGAACACAGCAGTTATAGCTCCCAAACCAAAAGGAAAAAAAAAACACACAATGTATGATATCAAATTCAATGAAAATATAATTAATAGATGCAGATACAAAGTTAACATGTTAGAATTATAACAAAAATTTCAAAGCATCTACTACTTGAAATTCCTTAAATGAGTAATTTCAAAAGACCATCTTAACAAAAAAAATTTAAGTAAATTTCAGAAAAATTTCTTGAGGGATAGAATATTGCCAGTGATCTTGACCAGTTATAGTGCATAGTTGTGGTTCCAGTCAATTTAGACCCCAAGAAAACAGTTTTATATATCCACATAGCACAGCATGTAGGCGTATTCAACTTTAATATACATCTGGAGATCTCTCCAGAGCTGTGAGCATGGCTAGTGAGCTTCTAAGTGCCAGAAAATAATCCAAATCCTATTTGACCACGAAGGCCAGTGACATCATTCAATTTTGTAGCACTTCCTGATTTAAAGCTCAGCAAGTCTTTTCAGAATTCAATATCCTGCTTAGAAGCCTGCCTTGATGCTGAACATAGCCACTGACAATAGCAGATAGAAATGCAATTTGAAATATCATCTAAACAAATGTGTTGGAAGAACATATGGTGCAGAGTCCAACCAGTGACACCCTTCTGTTAGGGAATATATTTTATGACTTACATAGAGTGATTTCAGAGTTTAGCTAGTATCACCATCTGACTATAAAGTATAGACAATAATCACTTCTGATCAGAAAGACAGATCAAGAGTCCCATAGAAAGTTGAGCCAATGTGTCTGCATGGACAGAATTATTACTCAAAGACCCTGACTACAAGCCCCACAGTGCATCAATTTTTCCAGCTTATCTTTTCAGTAAGCTAACTGAACATTCTAGTGACTCTCTTCTGAATGAACATTTACTTTTAATGTGTAGATATCAGTACAAAAAATCAAGAATCACAAAAATGCATCTAAACTAAATTTATAAAAAGTAATAGAGCGAAAATAAAATGGTCCTAAAAAAACAGAGTTCTATGAACTATGCTATATAAATTCAACATACTTTTCCTTCTTAGAAGTTCAACGAGTTACAGACTATAATGAATTACAGAAAACATAGGCAACTAAATATTAACATCAAAATAACATTTAAGCAAAATGAGAAATGTAATAGAGATATAGAAACCAAAAAATTAGATCTTATAAATAAATAAATAAATAATAAATAAAATATTTTAAATTATGGCATTGCATCCTGGAGGTTCAATAACTGATACCTCAGATGCTCCTAAGAGCATAGATCTAGGGAAAACACTGAGCACTGTCAAATGTGACAAAGAATTAGTTTTTTTAATTAAAAGAAAACTTAGAAATAGATACGCCAAAGTAAAATATAGACATACTGAACAACAATAGAGAACATTCCAAGCTCTGTACCCAGACATGCATTTTTAAAGAAAAATTGGAAAAAAGATACTGAATATGCAAAATGCTTAAAAATTAATATATGCATGCTGTTAGCATGAAGTCAGAAATTTATATAATGAAGGTCTATCTTTTTGTCAACATGAATAAGTTATAAAAGAACTGTCATCAAGGGACCATTGGTAATACATTTTGGAGGAATAATAAAATATTAAGAAACTGATCAGTCTAGAAGTAGCCCAAAGTGTTTCAATAGAAACACTTCCCTTTGAGATAAAAATCTGAACTCGGCCCGGAGAGATAGCACAGCGGCGTTTGCCTTGCAAGCAGCCGATCCAGGACCAAAGGTGGTTGGTTCAAATCCCGGTGTCCCATATGGTCCCCCGTGCCTGCCAGGAGCTATTTCTGAGCAGACAGCCAGGAGTAACCCCTGAGCACCGCCAGGTGTGGCCCAAAAACCAAAAAAAAAAAAAAAAAAAAAAAAAAAATCTGAACTCTTTGCAGACAGAGAACCTGAGGTACCAGCCAGAGATGAGTATACACTCTCAGAGGTAAAAAAGCTACAGAGAACATAAAGATCCTAATAAGAATATGACAGAATCATATTAGGATAGGTCATATTTAAGCCAAAAATGAAATCTAACTAAATATAAAGCATATTCTTGAATAAATAAAAGACAAAAATAAATAAAAAGGAAAAACATAAATATACTGACACAAACAAAATTGAAAACTCCTATCTAAACTATTGGATATAGCAAACACAGGTTTGTCTGCAATAAATTTTAAAGAAAGAAAAATATTCAAGAAAATATCTTTCAAATACATATAGAGAAAGCTATGCCTCAATAACAACAACAAAAGAGCCTAGAGGGCCAGAGATATAGCACAGTGGTAGGGCATTTGCCTTTGATCACATATATATTAAATCCTGAAGATTACATCAAAATTTATTTTAAGTCATTCAAAAGTTCAGTAAAGTTACAGAATACATCATTAGTAGACAGATTACAGTTATTTTACTAAACATCAACAAAAAATTATCCCAGGAAACAATTAGTCATGCAGATCCATTTATCGTAGTATTCTAAAATGTTTGTAGCCATTGGCCACAGACCACACAGAAAAGCATGCATCTTGGAGTTGAGTTCCTGGTCCTATGCAAACACTACAGAAACCCACAGAGCCTATATGGAACCCCACAACATGCACATAGCCACCAAGCATCCAGGAAGGCATACCCACTAAAGATGTACCACCTTTGAATGCATAAGTAATTATACTTTGTTAATGAAATACTATACAGAAAACAATAGGAGTCTTAACTGCAAACTTTTAAGTTACACCTTATTGCAGCGATAACAAAGATCATCCCTAGTTGTTTGTACGTTTGTTTACAATTTGGATTTATCCCAA